>NC_133333.1:109648183-109955683 GCF_042186555.1 Aquarana catesbeiana | reverse complement strand
TATTCTGTTCTATTGTTTGCCTAGTCTATTATTTCTATTCTAATCTTTTCTATTCAAATTCGAATTCATTCTATACGAAATTCCACTTTCAGAAGCCATCTTCCGAAATTCGAATTTCGTATAGAATGAATTGAATTGAAAAGACTATTATAGAATATAAAATAATAGAAAAGAAAAGCATAAAAAAAACAATAGAAGAGAATAATACAAAAAAATTACCGTATTATCGGCGTATAACACCACCCCAAGTTTAGGAGGGAATTTTAAGGAAAAAAAAAAACTTTTAGGAAGGAAGTTTAAGGGAAAAAAACTTACATTTAAATGCCCATCATTGCAGCCTTCTCAGTGCAGCCTTGCCCCAGTGCAGCCATGTCAGTGCAGCCTTGTCAGTGCAGCCTTGTCAGTGCAGCCTTGTCAGTGCAGCCTTGTCAGTGCAGCCTTCCCAGTGTCCATTGCAGCCTTATCCCAGTGCAGCCTTGCAGCTCGCAGTTGAAAATCCTATGATCCCCTGCGATCCTGAGTCTCAAAATCGCAGACCGCGATTTGAAATGGTGCCGCCGGCGCCAAAATACACAGAGCCGGTCCTCGGCTCTTCTCGGCGGCTCTCGTTCACTTTCGGCTCACTCGTAGTCCCGCCCGGGATGGCGTGACTGTGAGCGGAGCTATCCGAACCTAGCCGAGTACACTCGGTTAGGGTCGGGCGCGCTCGAGTGAAGCCGAAAGTGGCGCGAGAAGAGCCGAGACCGGCTCTGTGTATTTCGGCGCCATTTTCAAATCGCGGTCGGCGATTTTGAAGATCTGTCAGCTCAGGATCGCAAGGGATCGGCGTATAACACGCACCCATGATTTTCCCCTGATTTTAAGGGGAAAAAAGTGCGTGTTATATGCCGATAAATACGGTATATATATTTATATATATTTTTTTTATTGTTATTTTTTTTCTATGCTGTCTATTGTTTTTCTATTCTTTTCTATTCTTTTCTATTTTATTCTAATCTTTTCTATTTGAATGCGAAATCATTCTATACGAAATTTGAATTTCCGAAAATGGTTATACAGAAACAGAATGAAATCGAATTCTAATAGAAAAGACTAGAACAGAAAAACAATAGAACAGAATAGAAAAAAAAAAAAAAATAAATTATTATATATATATATATATATATATATATATATATATATATATATATATATATATATATAATATATACACACACATACACATCTTCCGAAATTGGAATTTGGTACAGAATGAATTCAAATAGAAAAGATTAGAATAGAACAGAAAATATAAAGAGATAGCATAGAAAAAAAATAGAACAGAATAGAAAAAAAAATATAAAATATTCTATTCTAATCTTTTCTATTCGAATTCATTCTGTACCAAATTCCAATTTCGGAAGATGATTTTATTTATTTATATATTATATATATATATATATATATATATATATATATATATATATATATATATATATATATATATATATATATATATATATATAATATTTCTTTCTATTCTGTTCTATTGTTTTTCTATTCTATTCTTTTCTAATTTGATTTCATTCTATTTCTATATAACTATTTTCTGAAATTCGAATTTTGTATAGAATAAATTTGAATTCAAATAGAAAAGATCAGAATATAATAGAAAATAATAGAAAAACAATAGAACAGAATAGAAAAAATATTTTATATATATAAAACCATCTTCCAAAATTCGAATTTCGTATAAAATTAATTTGAATAGAAAAATTAAAATAGAGTAGAAAGAATAGACTAGAAAACAATAGAACAGAATAGAATAAGATATTATATATTATATTTTATTCTGTTCTGTTCTATTGTTTTTCTAGTCTATTCTTTTCTATTCATATTCAAATTCATTCTATACGAAATTCGAATTCAGAAGCCATCTTCCGAAATTCGAATTTCGCATAGAATTAATTCAAATTCGAATAGAAAAGTTTAGAATAGAATAGAAAAGAATAGCATAGAAAAACAATGGAACAGAATAGAAAAAAAATATAATATATATATTTAACCATCTTCCAAAATTGGAATTTGGTACAGAATGAATTCGAATTCAAATAGAAAAGCTTAGAATACAATATATTATATTTTTTTCTATTCTGATCTATTGTTTTTCTATGCTATTCTTTTATACTTTCTATTCTATCCTAATCTTTTCTATTGGAATTCGATTTCATTCTATACGAATTTCAAATTTCGCAAAATGGTTATATATAGTTTACTTTTTCAAATTCAGTTATTGTTTTTTCGAATTTGACAGTTTTTTTCGAATGTGGTAGAATTTTTTCGAATTTGATAGTTTTTTTCGAATACGGTCGAATTTTTTCGAATGTGGTCGAATTTTTTCGAATTCGAAAACGAAACGAAACGAATTCCGAAAACGAATGTAATGAATGCAACGAATTTAACTAAACGAATTAAGTTAAATAACGAATCGAAACGAAACTAAACTAAACGAATTTTTTCATCCTGCACATGTCTAGGAGACAGCAGGCTGCAGGGAGTGTTCTGTGGCACAGCAGGAACGACTGGAGACAGCAGAAAGGAGATAAGGGCGCTCTGGTGGAGGTGGGTAGCTGTAACACTGCTACATATTTATTCATTGTTAATTCAACATTAGACTTACAACCTTATTTGCATGTGTACAAACGCCTGGTTGCTTTTGTAACATGTGCACATAGATGCCTGGCCGCCCCTGTAACACATGTGTATAAACGCCTGGCCGCCCTTGTAACATGGCTGTAGATTTATTCATTGTCAACTCAACATTAGACTTACGACCCTAGTTTGCATATGTGCAACAGCCTGGCTGCCTTTGTAACATGCATATAGACACCTGGCCGACCATGTAACACACCTGTATATTGATTCAATGTCAACCTTACGTTTGTATATTTATTTATTATTGTTAGTTCATTTAACCACTGCCATCTGTGCCCTGTACCCCTGTGTCAAATTCCTTCAGGACTTCATTGTATATAGCACTGACGTAATGATCTATTTTGCAAGTGCACAGTTGTCTTGGCCGTCCTCGTAATACATCTGTCACTTCCCTTATCATTGTGTATTCAACATCTGCCCACACTCCTCCCCTTGCTCCTCCCCCTCACCATTCATAAGCCAGCTTGAGGAGTATGGCGTAGGTCTGACGAAGGAGCCGCACAAGCTCTGAAGCGCATTACCGCCCCCTTCTCTACACTGACACCACCAGCTTTGCGTGTCCCACAGTGAATATAGGCTTCCCTGCTGCCTCCTCTTTCCAACATGCATGAGAACGCTTTACAGCTGCTGGACGGCTCTACACTGCTCTCTACCACCATGCTGAGGATGGACACATGCCACAGATGAGGACTCCTGATTTTATCATGTCTTTAATACTCAACAATCTTGTAAGTGCTTTTAACCCTTTGTGCACTTTATTAAATTTTGCATACTGCACTTAGAGGCGCCTTTCTTTTCCTTTTTATAACTGGAGACAGCAGGCTGCAGGGAGGTGCTCTGTAGCACAGCAGGAACAACTGGAGACAGCAGGCTCGGGCAGGAGGTGTTCTGTAGCACAGCAGGAACAACTGGAGACAGCAGGCTGCAGGGAGGTGTTCTGTAGCACAGCAGGAACAACTGGAGACAGCAGCTGCAGGGAGGTGTTCTGTAGCACAGCAGGAACAAGCAAGGTCAGGCAGACCGGGTCAACACTGGCAGGCAGATCAGGTACCAAGCAGAAGGCGAAGAGTAGTCAGGGTGCAGCCCAGGTCGGTAACAGGTAGGCAGCGAATGGACCAAGGAAGAGGCAGAAGAGATGTCAGGACAAGCCGGTATCAGAGACTGGCAGCAAGCAGGGTAGTCAGGAACCAACCAGGTAAACAGGAATCAGGTAGGTAATTCAACAAGTAGCAGGGGTCTCAGGAAACGCTGTAGTCCAGACAGCAAGGTGACAGTCTCCTTTAAAAAATGCTTCTTGGCGCCAAGTGCTTTCACATGGTGTGCCCGTGCCCGTGTCATATGCGCGTGCGCTGGATGGCTCTTTTAATTGGAACACACAAGGCCAGGTTTAATCTTTTTGCATGGATGTTGGCTCCGGTTCACAAGAGTTCTCCTCAGGACCATACCCTTTCCATTTCACCAGATACTGGACTTGGTTATATCTCTTCCTGCAGTCTAGAATGGATTCCACCTCGAATTCAACCTCCCCATTGATGAGCACTGGTTCAGGAAGACCGGCATTTCGGTCGGCGAAGGGATCCGGAACTGTGGGTTTGAGTAAAGCTACATGAAAAACTGGGTGAATCCGAAATGATTCTGGTAGTTTTAATGTCTAGGCCGCATTGTTGATCTTCCTTTTTACTGGGAAGGGACCAACAAATTTAGGGCCCAATTTCTTAGGACACGCCAGTTTTAGATTCAGGGTGGACAGCCAAACTTGATCTCCGGGTTCTAAATTAAGCTCCCCCCTTCTTCTTTTGTCAAACACCTCCTTATTATATTCCTGGGTCTATGTCATTGTCTCCTGAAGTAGTTTATGGTATGTGTTGAAAAAATTCAGAGTCTCTTGAGCAGCTGGTACTGAGCATTCCGGAATGTTGTTGGACAGAACAAGGGGTAAAAACCGTAATTTGCAAAAACTGGAGGTTTCTTCGTGGCAAAGTATACAGAGTTGTTGTATGCGAATTCAGCAAGAGGTAAGAGGGGTGCCCAATCATCCTGGGAAAATGAGGAAAAACAATGCGAGTATTGCTCCAGCGTTTGATTTGTTCTTTCCGTCTGGCCATTAGTCTGAGGATGATAGGCAGAGGAGAAGGAGAGGTAGATTTTCAGGGATCCACATAGTGCCCTCCAGAACTTGGAAGTGAACTGTACCCACGTTCCGAAATAATATTTGCAGGGATACCGTGGAGTCTCGCAATTTCTTTAATGAAGATCCTTGTAGTTTCAACAGCAGAGAGGAGTACCCCACATTGGCAGGAAGGGAACCATTTTGGAAAGTCTATCCACTACCACAAAGATGGTAGTATGGTTTTCTGAAGGTGGCAACTAAACAATAAAATCCATGGAGATCATCCTCCATGGTCTCTCTGGGACAGATAGTGGCTTCAGCAGACCCCATGCCTTAGAATTGCTACTCTTGTTCTGGATACAGATGGTACAAGATTCCACGTAATTCCTGCAGTCCTTTGACAACTGTGGCCACCAAAACATGCACTGGAGAAGTTCAGAGGTCTTGTGCACACCAAAGTGTCCGGCCAACTCATGGTCAAGGCAGAACTTAACAGCAACGCGTACCTCCTGAGGTACGAAAATGTTGTCTCCGTACCACAATAAATCATCGTTTGTAGAGTGATGTCAGATGGGGAGGGACCCCTATGGAAGCTTTTTTGATCTGGGATAGCAAATCCCCTTGGAGCAAGAGAAAGTTTCCTGAGGATAGGATATGGTGTCTGGAGGTGAGGAGACTTCAGATTCACTGAACATAAAAAAATGAGCATCGGGCTTGGTATTTTTCGACCCAGGCTTGTAGGTAATATGGAATGAGAATCGGGTAAAGAAGAGTGCCCACGGGCCTGACGTGGTCTCAAACTCTTGGCAGCTTTCAAATACTCAAGGTTCTTGTGGTCTGTATAAACAAGAATCGGATGTGCCGCTCCCTCCAAAAAGGTATCGCCACTCTTCAAGTGCAGCCTTGATTGCTAATAGCTCTCGGTCACCTACATCATAATTTCTCTTGGCTTCGGATAGCTTGCGAGAAAAGAATGCAACTGGGTGCAAAAGAGCCTTGGGTCCCTGTCTCTGGGAGAGTACTGCCCTGACTGCTATCTCCGAAGCGTCCACCTTCAAGATGTATGGTAGTGCTGGGTCAGAGTGTTTCAGGACTGATGCAGAGGTAAAGAGATCTTTCAAGGCTACAAAGGCCGCCTGAGCTGCGGAAGACCAGTGGAATCGAGTGCCCTGCTTAGTCAACCTCGTGATGGGGGAAATGATGGTAGAAAATCCTCTTATAAACTTCTGGTAAAAATTTGCGAAGCCCACAAAGTGTTGGATACCTTTTTTGTCAGTAGGGGCTGGCCAGTCCAGAATGGAAGCGACCTTCTGAGGGTCCATTTTGAAGTCGTGTTAGTACGTTCTTGACATGTTCACTGTGTTTAGCCAAGGAGGGAGAGAAGATCAGGATATCATCCAAGTATAAAATGACAAACAAGTCAAGATAGTCTCTGAAAATATTTACAAAGTGCTGGAATGTGGCAGGGGCTTTGCAAAGACCAAAGGGCATAACTAAATACTTAAAATGCCCGAAATGGGTACGAAAGGCAGTCTTCCATTCATCCCCACTCCGGATATGGACTAGATTGTAAGCTCCACGAAGGTCCAGTTTAGTAAATATTGCTGCGGTTCCCAGTCTTTGAAACAGTTCAGGTACCAAAGGAAGAGGGTACCAATTCTTTATCGTGATCTTATTGAGTTCCCGATAATCTACGCAGGGGTGTAGAGAGTGGTCTCTCTTTTCCACAAAGAAAATTCCTGCCCCTGCTGGGGAGTTGGAAGGCCGAATGAACCCCTTTTCCGGGTTGTCATCTATATAAGTCTTTAGGGTCCCTAACTCCAGTTCCGTTAAGGGAAAGATTCTTCCGAAAGGAATCTCTGCTCTGGGGAGGAGTTTGAACGGACAATCGTATGGTCTGTGAGGAGGAAGAGTATCTGCACCCTTTTTGCTGAAGACATCCAGGAAACTGTGGTAGACCTCGGGAACGGCTTGACGGGTCTCAGCATCTGCTTCTATGCATAACAAGGGAGATGGAACATCAGCAGTCTCCAGTAGGCAGTGTTGGTGGCAATAAGGAGAGAGGAAGTTGATCTTCCCTGAGATCCAATCGATCTGTGGGTTGTGAGCCCTCAGCCATGGCATGCCAAGAATGATGGGAAACAGTGGGGGTTCGATCATATCTAGGCACAGTAGTTCTTGGTGTTTACCGGCAATGGTGGTAAGTAGTGGTACAGTTTCATGTGTGACTGGCCCTGACTTAAGAGCTGAACCATCGGCCAGATGTACTGAGACCCGTCAAGCCGTTCCTGAGGTCTACCACAGTTTCCTGGATGTCTTCAGCAAAAAGGTTGCAGATACTCTTCCTCCTCACAGACCATACGATTGTCCGGTCGAACTCCTCCCCAGAGCAGAGATTCCTTTCGGAAGAATCTTTCCCTTAACGGAACTGGAGTTAGGGACCCTAAAGACTTATATAGATGACAACCTGGAAAAGGGGTTCATTCGGCCTTCCACCTCCCCAGCAGGGGCAGGAATTTTCTTTGTGGAAAAGAAAGACCACTCTCTAAGCCCCTGCGTAGATTATCGGTGAACGCAATAAGATCACGATAAAGAATTGGTACCTGAACTGTTTCAAAGACTGGGAACCGCAGCAATATTTACTAAACTGGACCTTCGTGGAGCTTACAATCTAGTCCGTATCCGGAGTGGGGGTGAATGGAAGACTGCCTTTCGCACCCAGTTCGGGCATTTTGAGTATTTAGTTATGCCCTTTGGTCTTTGCAACGCCCCTGCCACATTTTGCTGTAGGCCGCAGAGGGACGTGGTATCTGGTGGCAAAGGATAAGTCCATAAAACCGCTGCAGGCTCCAGAATCAATGATAGCGGTGACCTGAGTATTCCCTCCTGGGAGCTGTAAGAGAATGGAAATAACCAGATGAGAAGCATTGTTAAGCAAGGCAGGTGTAAGAGCAGGAGAGATGGTGCAGCACTTACAGAGCTTAGCAGGGCAAGTTCTCACATAATGTCCAGGTTCTCCGCAATAGAGGCAAAGGCCGTTGGTCCGCCGGCGTTGTCGTTCTTCAGGTGTAAGTGAAGGGCGAAGCAAGCCTAGCTGCATTGGTTCAGAGGTATAAGGGGAAGAGGTCACTGGAGCTGAGGAAGCAGAGTGGGGAACACTAGGCACACGTGGAAGCATCCAGACTGGACGAGAAGGGCCGGAAGAGCACTCAGATTTACGTTCCCTTAACCGTCTGTCAATTTGAATGGACAGGTTAATGAGGGCATCTAAAGTCTCTGGGATGCCCACTCAGGCTAGCTCATCCTTTAATGGTTCAGAAAAGCCCATACAAAACTGGTAACGCAGGGCGGCATCATTCCAGTTTGTGTCGGAACAGTCAGTTGCAGGTCCTCATAAAGCTGAGACATGGCTTGGAAGAAGGTTCTCAAGTTGTTGAGAGAGGCATCCTTCTGCTCCAGGAGACGGTGGACCCATGACTGAGGTTCTCCCAAAAGCAGGGAGATGACAAAGCCCACTTTGGTGGATTCAAGAGAAAAAGTCCTTGGCTGCAGGGCGAAGAAAAGTTTGCAGGCATTGCGGAATGCTCTAAATTTACCACAATTCCCAGAGAATCTTTCAGGTGTGGGCCCCTTGGGTTCAGGCGACAACATCACCACTGAGGGTGCAGCAGAAGTTCCTGATGAGAAGGGTGCAGAGGTAGACAGAACCTGAACGCGTTCTTCCAGCCAGTTGTAACCCTCTTGCAGGTCTTTTACAGCCTGGGTAAGTCCAGCAAGATGACGACAGAGTTCGTCCATAGGAGAAGCCCCCTGCGTGGGCTCAGACATGGCTGTCCAGTACTGTCACGTACCTGGGGGTTGAGCCCAGAATATAGGGAGCGGCTTCTCTTATACCTCTGACGAGAACCCCTGGTAGAGCTGACAGGGGCTCGGGAGTGCAAAGGGGCACACGTGCTTGACAGGTAGCTGGTATAGGGCTAGTCCGGACCTCCGATGTGAATGCAAGGAACCTGCCAAAAGGTAGCAGGCAGGAACCGGTAGCTTGGATACAGCAGACAGCAGGGAGGTGTTCTGTAGCTCAGCAGGACCAACTGGAGACAGCAGGCTGCAGGGAGGTGTTCTGTAGCACAGCAGGAACAACTGGAGACAGCAGGCTGCTACGAGGTGTTCTGTAGCACAGCAGGAACAACTGGAGACAGCAGGCTGCAGGGAGGTGTTCTGTAGCACAGTAGGAACAAGCAAGGTCAGGCAGGCCGGGTCAACACTGGCGGGCAGATCAGGTACCAAGCAGAAGGCGAAGAGTAGTCAGGGTGCAGGCCGGGTCGGTAACAGGCGGGCAGCGAACGGACCAAGGAAGAGGCAGAAGAGACATCAGGACAAGCCAGGATCAGAGACTGGCAGCAAGCAGGAGTAGTCAGAAACAAACTGGGTAAACAGGAATCAGGTAGGTAACTCAACAAGTAGCAGGGGTCTCAGGAAACGCTGTAGATGGGGCAGCAAGGTGACAGTCTCCTTTAAATAATGCTTCTTGGCGCCAAGTGCTGTCACAAAGTGAGCGCGCCTGTGCCGTCATTCGCGCTATCGCACATGCGCTTGCGCCGGACAGCTTTTTTAATGGGAACACTGCGCACATGTATTCTTCTGCCATTCTGATCGCTGGAACGTCTTTCTTGACAACTTGATACATCACCTTGTGCTGGAAAAGGTGTGCCTCCTGTGTTACCAGAAGGAGTAAAAGTGGAGTGCTGTGGAGGACTGTTTAAAGAAAGAATGAGAGAGCTTAGAAGACACAGATGAAATATCTGATATATCTGGCTGTGCAGGTGATATTGGGCCCCGCTGGACACCTCTACCAATAGTTCTTTGATGCCATTGTTATGCCTTTCCCTCTTGAAAAGCCTGTTTATCTCGTAAGAATTTTTTCTCTTTCTTAAAGAGTATCTCTTTGTTGAAAAGTTCTACGTGTGATTTCAGTTTTTCATTTAATTCTGTAAAGGAAGAATGGGTTTTTAATGGTGTTAGTTGTAGATAAATTTATATGTTTTTATCGATTTCAACCATGCGCTTCTGATATTCCTTAATGAGGAGATTCATCATCTTATCTGAGCATTATTTGAGATTATTTTCCCAGGTTTTCTTAAATCCTGGGTCAATATCCTCAAATGAAGAAAAAAAGGTTAAGGTTTTCCTTGATGTACTCCTCAAAGGTTTTGGTATGCCAATGTATAAGAGATTTCTTTTCTAACCATTTGAATAAGCTGAAAAATAAGGACAGTTCAGATTCACAGGACTCCTTTTGACCATACTCCTTCTGGAGATTGGTAATGAAGTTGTCTCCATGCTTGTCCTTGGTATGTTGCTATGTTGCAAATTACACACCCAAAATAGAACAACACAGGTAGCTGGTGGGGGTCTAATTATGGGTATCTGCTACCCAGGGATTGGATATATTGCAAAGAAGCAAGCTGGTTGTAAGGAAGCTGGAGACCTACGGCCACATCCCATGTATAGAAAAGGAGAAAAACAGGAGAGGGCCCCCGGGACCTTATAGGCAGTAGTCAAACCAGACAAAGGTGTATAGTAAAAATACAAAAAATTACTACAATATAAAAAATGGTTGCAAACATCAAAAAACAACGTTAAAACCAAGATTTGTTTTTTTTTTTATTATCAAAAATGGGTGACAGATAACAACATGGCATAATGTAGCTAAAAGAGAAGATTAAGCATACTCACAGAATACTACTATTGCTCTTCCCCTCATCTTATGTGCAATTTGTCCTGGATTAGGGACATCACTCTATCAGCCACTTCGATGTACTACCTCTTTGGGGTACAAGGAATGTGATGGGGCACTGTGGAAGAACCAAATGGACCATGTTGTGAATATGATAAAGTGTAGCCATATTCTGCGAGTTTGTTTAATCTTATCTTTTAGCTACATTATACCATGTTGTTATCTGTCACCCATTTTTGATGTTACTCCATATATCATCAGTTCACGCTAACTTATAGTGATATGTTACTATTATATCATGAGAAAAAAACAGTCTGCCTTAAACACACCCTGAAGAAGGAATTTATTACATTCCGAAACTTGTTGGGATCTTCTATGTAATTGTCTGTGGTTCAGCCCCCCACCACGAGACCAATCGTATGTTCAAGACACCAGTCCTGTATTGTATACATATGGCTACAAATGTTGGTTTTAACGTTGTTTGATGTTTACAACCGTTTTTTATATTATAATAAAATTTTGTATTTTTACTATACTTCTCTACTCTGTCTGGTTTGACTACTGCCTATAAAGTCCCGGGGCACTCTCCTGTTTTTCTCTTTTACATACAGTATGAGACTGCAGGAGCTGGTTAAGCTCATGTACAATGACGTGAAAATTGTAACACAGCTGCCATATTAACGTCTGCCACCAGGGCAAAATCCTACTTATACCAGCAGACAATCACTTAGACAATTCAGAATGCTCGTGCTCTGGCCAAATGTATGCTACCTAACAGTGCTCACATAGGCTTTGATTTTTTCTGATCAATATTGAATTTGATCAAAGTTATCGAATCCACAATCTAATAATCCTAACTTCCTATCTGATCAATTTAGACTCAATTTTGATCAGATTCGATTAAACTTAGCTGATTAGCTAGGGCAGAGGATTAATCGATCATTTTGAATCAATTGGCAGCACCAAGATACTTTGTGCCTGAATACAATTTTATTTTGATTGATCAGATAATGAGATCACATGGTGGAGACAGATATGCGATTGATAATTTACATTCATTAGTTAAGATTTTATCTTAAACACTTGCCGACCATGCTATAGCCGAATGACAGCTACAGCACGGTCGTCCAGTTCTGGGAGGGAGTCTTTTGATGTCCTCCTAGAACCACGTCCCCCATGCACCCACTGCAGCATGCATCTGGCGCGCTCTGTGATCGCTGTGTCCCTTAGACACAGCTGATCACAGATCAGGGTAAAGGGCCAAGCACAGTGATGTCACAGGAGGAGAGGAGAGCCGGTAGCCAGCAAGTGTGACAGGGGGCAGCTACACTGTTAATCAGGACACGGATCATTAGCGCCCTGATTATTAGTGCAGCCCCAACAGTGCCAATCAGTGCTGCCTATCAGTGCCCATCAGTGTAGCCTATCAGGGCAGCCTATGAATGCCTCCAGTGTTGTCAATGTTGTCTAACAGTGCCATCAACATTTTTTTTTTTTGTTTAACAAAAAATTAAACACCCAGTGGTGATTAAAAGGAAGCTCTATTTGTGTGAAAAAAAAAAAAAAAAAGATAAAATGGGTACAGCGTTGCATGCCCGCGCAATTGTCATTCTAAGTACAACAGCACTGAAAGCTGAAAATTGTCCTGAGCAGGAAGGGGGTAAAAGTGCCCAGTAGGCAAGTGGTTAACTACTGTTCAAAATACACTTTGCCATGTGTGGCATATTGATCAAAAAGGTTGTTGACTATAGATCAATTATTGCTATCGAAAGATTGATTGAAAAAGAACTTGGTCATTTATTGAAGTGTGTATGGCTGCCATTAAGGGCCAATGTTTAGAGCAGTGTTAGCAGCTGCCTACGGGCAGCGTTAGAGCTTTGATATAAAAAAAAAAAAAAAAAAAAAAAATAGTTCAATGAATGGGGGAAAGTGCTAGGATAAGTCACTTGACGGGGCTTTTCTCCTATTCCTTATTGTTCTCTGCAGTGCTATGTAGAGAACACCTTTCAGGATTTCACACCGTACTCACTTTTTATGAAAATACCATTCAAGTGCAGTGTGGAGAAATCACTGTGAAGTCCTGTAGGGAAAATATAGCTCTATAGGCTCTTGATTTTAAGTCAATCCTTGAACCTAAAGAGTTGTACCAAAAACAAATGGTATAGTATCTAATCATTTTTTTTTTGCTCCTATGGAAGATTTTTATCAGACCTACTAAAACTGCTTCATTTAGGAGTATTAAAAGCTATAGATGATTAAAGAAATACATATGCCTGAGCAGATTCACAATACAATTATGGTTTACCCTACACAAAACTTTTACTATGGACTTGCTACTATGTATGAATCCTGCTGAGATTGGCGTTTTGACAGAAACTACCCTTAAAGCGGGGGTCCGCCTATCTATCGTTTTTTTTTTTTTGGAGTTCATTCACAAAAACTTTTCTTCTCATGATTATCTACTCACATGTTCTGTGTAATAAGTCCGCCTGTGTCCGATTTCATTGTAAAGAATAACTTATAAAATTCACTGAAGGCGGTTTCCATCTTCATTGTGGGCATTTGAAGCCCACAAGCATGTATTTCCTGGATGCGGTGAATGCTGTGCTCCCAGCATTCACCGAGATGTTGTGATGACGCTGTTGCACAATGCATGCTGGGAAGCCTGAGACTAGCTCCCAGGGGACTGTGGGAGGTCTGGGAGAGGCTAGAAACACACCTACTCCCATGGGAGGAAAACCAGGAAGTGCTAAGAAGATTAGAAAAAAAAAAAAAAAAAAGGTAATTACGGCGATTTAAATTTTTTTACACAGCATGTCAGCATCTAGGCAAGGAAGAGAATGCATAGAGATAATGTTCAAAATTTGGGTGTAACCCCGCTTTAAAGGTTTTTTATGTTAAAAAAAGGGGGGGGGGGGGGAGATTATTTTTTAACCACTTGACGACCGCCTCACGCCGATGTACGTCGGCAAGGCGGCACGGACAGGCAAAATCACGTACATGTACGTGATTTGCCTTCCGCGGGTGGGGGGTCCGATCGGACCCCCCCCGCCGCCCGAGGCGGTCCCGTTCTGTCCCCCGGCGATCAGAGATGAGGGGGAGGCCATCCGTTCGTGGCCCCCCCCTCGCGATCGCCGCCGGCCAATGGGAACACTCCTTTGCTGCTGTATGCTAAACAGCAGCAAAGGAAGTGATGTAATCTCCCCTCGGGTCGGTAGTTTCCGTTCCGGCCCGAGGAGAGACGACATGTGAGTAAGTGCACCAACACACACACACACACAGTAGAACATGCCAGGCACACATTACACCCCGATCCCCCCCCAATCACCCCCCCCCCCTGTCACAAACTGACACCAGCAGTTTTTGTTTTTTTTTTGTTTTTTTCTGATTACTGCTGTGTCAGTTTGTGACAGTTACTGTGTTAGCACAGTTACTGTTACCCCCCTGTAGGTCTAGGGTACCCCCCTAACCCCCCCTAATAAAGTTTTAACCCCTTGATCACCCCCTGTCACCAGTGTCGCTAAGCGATCATTTTTCTGATCGCTGTATTAGTGTCGCTGGTGACGCTACTTAGTGAGGTAAATATTTAGGTTCGCCGTCAGCGTTTTATAGCGTCAGGGACCCCCATATACTACCTAATAAATGTTTTAACCCCTTGATTGCCCCCTAGTTAACCCTTTCACCACTGATCACTGTATAACCGTTACGGTTGACGCTGGTTAGTTTGTTTTTTTTTTATAGTGTCAGGGCACCCGCCGTTTATTACCGAATAAAGGTTTAGCCCCCGGATCGCCCGGCGGTGATATGCGTCGCCCCAGGCAGCGTCAGATTAGCGCCAGTACCGCTAACACCCACGCACACAGCATGCGCCTCCCTTAGTGGTATAGTATCTGATCGGATCAATATCTGATCCGATCAGATCTATACTAGCGTCCCCAGCAGTTTAGGGTTCCCAAAAACGCAGTGTTAGCGGGATCAGCCCAGATACCTGCTAGCACCTGCGTTTTGCCCCTCCGCCCAGCCCACCCAAGTGCAGTATCGATCGATCACTGTCACTTACAAGGCACTAAACGCATAACTGCAGCGTTCGCAGAGTCAGGCCTGATCCCTGCGATTGCTAACAGTTTTTTTGGTAGCATTTTGGTGAACTGGCAAGCACCAGCCCCAGGCAGCGTCAGGTTAGCGCCAGTACCGCTAACACCCACGCACGCACCGTACACCTCCCTTAGTGGTATAGTATCTGAACGGATCAATATCTGATCCGATCAGATCTATACTAGCGTCCCCAGCAGTTTAGGGTTCCCAAAAATGCAGTGTTAGTGGGATCAGCCCGGATACCTGCTAGCACCTGCGTTTTGCCCCTCCGCCCGGCCCAGCCCAGCGCACCCAAGTGCAGTATCGATCGATCACTGTCACTTACAGAACACTAAACGCATAACTGCAGCGTTCGCAGAGTCAGGCCTGATCCCTGCGATCGCTAACAGTTTTTTTGGTAGCGTTTTGGTGAACTGGCAAGCACCAGCCCCAGGCAGCGTCAGGTTAGCGCCAGTACCACTAACACCCACACACGCACCGTACACCTCCCTTAGTGGTATAGTATCTGAACGGATCAATATCTGATCCGATCAGATCTATACTAGCGTCACCAGCAGTTTAGGGTTCCCAAAAACGCAGTGTTAGCGGGATCAGCCCAGATACCTGCTAGCACCTGCGTTTTGCCCCTCTGCCCGGCCCAGCCCACCCAAGTGCAGTATCGATTGATCACTGTCACTTACAAAACACTAAACGCATAACTGCAGCGTTCGCAGAGTCAGGCCTGATCCCTGCGATCGCTAACAGTTTTTTGGTAGCGTTTTGGGGAACTGGCAAGCGCCAGCGACCTAGTACACCCCGGTCGTAGTCAAACCAGCACTGCAGTAAGACTTGGTGACGTGGCGAGTCCCATAAGTGCAGTTCAAGCTGGTGAGGTGGCAAGCACAAGTAGTGTCCCGCTGCCACCAAAAAGACAAACACAGGCCCGTCGTGCCCATAATGCCCTTCCTGCTGCATTCGCCAATCCTAATTGGGAACCCACCGCTTCTGCAGCGCCCGTACTTCCCCCATTCACATCCTCAACCAAATGCAGTCGGCTGCATGAGAGGCATTTTCTTTATGTCCTCCCGAGTACCCCTACCCAACGAACCCCCCCAAAAAAGATGTTGTGTCTGCAGCAAGCGCGGATATAGGCGTGACACCCTCTATTATTGTCCCTCCTGTCCTGACAATCCTGGTCTTTGCATTGGTGAATGTTTTGAACGCTACCATTCACTAGTTGAGTATTATCGTAGGGTACAGCATTGCACAGACTAGGCACACTTTCACAGGGTCTCCCAAGATGCCATCGCATTTTGAGAGACCCGAACCTGGAACCGGTTACCGTTATAAAAGTTAGTTACAAAAAAAGTGTAAAAAAAAAAAAAAAAATATGAAATAAAAAAAAAAATAGTTGTCGTTTTATTGTTCTCTCTCTCTCTATTCTCTCTCTCTATTGTTCTGCTCTTTTTTACTGTATTCTATTCTGCAATGTTTTATTGTTATTGTTATTATGTTTTATCATGTTTGTTTTTCAGGTGTGTAATTATTTATACTTTACTGTTTACTGTGCTTTATTGTTAACCATTGTTAACCATTTTTTTGTCTTCAGGTACGCCATTCACGACTTTGAGTGGTTATACCAGAATGATGCTTGCAGGTTTAGGTATCATCTTGGTATCATTCTTTTCAGCCAGCGGTCGGCTTTCATGTAAAAGCAATCCTAGCGGCTAATTAGCCTCTAGACTGCCTTTACAAGCCGTGGGAGGGAATGCCCCCCCCACCCCCACCGTCTTCCGTGTTTTTCTCTGGCTCTCCTGTCTCAACAGGGAACCTGAGAATGCAGCCGGTGATTCAGCCAGCTGACCATAGAGCTGATCAGAGACCAGAGTGGCTCCAAACATCTCTATGGCCTAAGAAACCGGAAGCTACGAGTATTTCATGACTTAGATTTCGCCGGATGTTAATAGCGCCATTGGGAAATTGGGGAAGCATTTTATCACACCGATCTTGGTGTGGTCAGATGCTTTGAGGGCAGAGGAGAGATCTAGGGTCTAATAGACCACAATTTTCTCAAAAAAGAGTACCTGTCACTACCTATTGCTATCATAGGGGATATTTACATTCCCCGAGATAACAATAAAAATGATTAAAAAAAAAAATATGAAAGGAACAGTTTAAAAGTAAGATTAAAAAAGCAAAAAAATAATAAAGAAAAAAAAAAAAAAAAAAAAAAAAAAAGCACCCCTGTCGCCCCCTGCTCTCGCGCTAAGGCGAACGCAAGCGGCGGTCTGGCGTCATATGTAAACAGCAATTGCACCATGCATGTGAGGTATCACCGCGAAGGCCAGATCGAGTGCAGTAATTTTTCCAGTAGACCTCCTCTGTAAATCTAAAGTGGTAACCTGTAAAGGCTTTTGAAGGCTTTTAAACATGTATTTATTTTGTTGCCACTGCACGTTTGTGCGCAGTTTTAAAGCATGTCATGTTTGGTATCCATGTACTCGGCCTAAGATCATCTTTTTTATTTCATCAAACATTTGGGCAATATAGTGTGTTTTAGTGCATTAAAATTTAAAAAAGTGTGTTTTTTCCCCAAAAAATGCGTTTGAAAAATCGCTGCGCAATTACTGTGTGAAAAAAAAAAATGAAACACCCACCATTTTAATCTGTAGGGCATTTGCTTTAAAAAAATATATAATGTTTGGGGGTTCAAAGTAATTTTTTTGCAAAAAAAAAAAACTTTTTCATGTAAACAATAAGTGTCAGAAAGGGCTTTGTCTTCAAGTGGTTAGAAGAGTGGGTGATGTGTGACATAAGCTTCTAAATGTTGTGCATAAAATGCCAGGACAGTTCAAAACCCCCCCAAATGACCCCATTTTGGAAAGTAGACACCCCAAGCTATTTGCTGAGAGGCATGTCGAGTCCATGGAATATTTTATATTGCGACACAAGTTGCGGGAAAGAGACAAATTTTTTTTTTTTTTTTGCACAAAGTTGTCACTAAATGATATATTGCTCAAACATGCCATGGGAATATGTGAAATTACACCCCAAAATACATTCTGCTGCTTCTCCTGAGTACGGGGATACCACATGTGTGAGACTTTTTGGGAGCCTAGCCGCGTACGGGACCCCGAAAACCAAGCACCGCCTTCAGGCTTTCTAAGGGCGTGAATTTTTGATTTCACTCTTCACTGCCTATCACAGTTTCGGAGGCCATGGAATGCCCAGGTGGCACAAAACCCCCCCAAATGACCCCATTTTGGAAAGTAGACACCCCAAGCTATTTGCTGAGAGGTATAGTGAGTATTTTGCAGACCTCACTTTTTGTCACAAAGTTTTGAAAATTGAAAAAAAAAAATGTTTTTTCTTGTCTTTCTTCATTTTCAAAAACAAATGAGAGCTGCAAAATACTCACCATGCCTCTCAGCAAATAGCTTGGGGTGTCTACTTTCCAAAATGGGGTCATTTGGGGGGGTTTTATGCCACCTGGGCATTCCATGGCCTCCGAAACTGTGATAGGCAGTAAAGAGTGAAATCAAAAATTTTCACCCTTAGAAATCCTGAAGGCAGTGATTGGTTTTCGGGGTCCCGTACGCGGCTAGGCTCCCAAAAAGTCCCACACATGTGGTATCCCCATACTCAGGAGAAGCAGCTAAATGTATTTTGGGGTGCAATTCCACATATGCCCATGGCCTGTGTGAGCAATATATCATTTAGTGACAACTTTATGAAAAAAAAAAAAAAAAAAAAAAAAAGTGTCACTTTCCCGCAACTTGTGTCAAAATATAAAATATTCCATGGACTCAATATGCCTCTCAGCAAATAGCTTGGGGTGTCTACTTTCCAAAATGGGGTCATTTTGGGGGGTTTTGTGCCACCTGGGCATTCCATGGCCTCCGAAACTCTGATAGGCAGTGAAGAGTGAAAGCAAAAATTTACACCCTTAGAAATCCTGAAGGCGGTGATTGGTTTTCGGGGCCCCGTACGCGGCTAGGCTCCCAAAAAGTCCCACGCATGTGGTATCCCCATACTCAGGAGAAGCAGCTGAATGTATTTTGTGGTGCAATTCCACATAGGCCCATGGCCTGTGTGAGCAGTATATCATTTAGTGACAACTTTTTGTAAATATTTTTTTTTTTTTGTCATTTTTCAATCACTTGGGACAAAAAAAATAAATATTCAATGGGTTCAACATGCCTCTCAGCAATTTCCTTGGGGTGTCTACTTTCCAAAATGGGGTCATTTGTGGGGGTTTTGTACTGCCCTGCCATTTTAGCACCTCAAGAAATGACATAGGCAGTCATAAACTAAAAGCTGTGTAAATTCCAGAAAATGTACCCTAGTTTGTAGACGCTATAACTTTTGCGCAAACCAATAAATATACGCTTATTGACATTTTTTTTACCAAAGACATGTGGCCGAATACATTTTGGCCTAAATGTATGACTAAAATTTAGTTTATTGGATTTTTTTTATAACAAAAAGTAGAAAATATCATTTTTTTTCAAAATTTTCGGTCTTTTTCCGTTTATAGCGCAAAAAATAAAAACCGCAGAGGTGATCAAATACCATCAAAAGAAAGCTCTATTTGTGGGAAGAAAAGGACGCAAATTTCGTTTGGGTACAGCATTGCATGACCGCGCAATTAGCAGTTAAAGCGACGCAGTGCCAAATTGGAAAAAGACCTCTGGTCCTTAGGCAGCATAATGGTCCGGGGCTCAAGTGGTTAATATAGCTGCATTCACTAATTCTTTACCTATGTAAATTACATGTTTATGCACGAAAATGGGAATCAGCATAGGGAAATACATAGAACACTTTTCAGGTTTCATATTAAAGCAATCTTCTGGATGCAAGACTTTTTTAGACCTCTGAATAAAGAGTGAAATAAAACACAAGAAAAAGTGATTTATCAAGAATATAAAAAAAAAATGGGGGGAGTGGTGGGACTTTAATTGAGGCACATATGAAATGTGTCTCCATCCCTAATTCAAAGAAGATAATGGGATGTTTGGGACTTTGAGTGAGGCCATAGACATGGTGGAGATGGGTTAAATGAAGGTACATATTTATTGTCATAAAAATCATGAAACATATCAATAACAGAAACCACATAGGTGAAAAAACATTATAGTAAATGTAAATTTCATGTTTATTCTCACACACACACACACACACACACACTTGTGTATGTGTGCGTGCAATACAGGCAACTAGGGTACATCCCGGTATAGTAGCCAATTGCCCCATAGTGGTCTGGATTGACCAGTTCATACATTCTAATGAGTTCATATATGTACAAAAGGCATGTAGACAGCACTTGCAAATAAAACAGTGAGACCATAATAAATTACACAAACAAGTTCAAAAGTAAAGTGATAAATTCGAAATAAGCATGGAAATGGACATCCCAAAATACTCAAAGTAGATGGTTGAGTGGGGGCATGTGTCTGCATCCCAAAATGTCCGACGCGTTTTGTTGTGTATCACACTTTTCAGGGGCAGGTGCTAATATGATGTCTACAAGATATAATAGAATAAAAAATAGTAAGGCATAATTGAACCCATCAGAGGGGGAACAGATAGGTGTGCCCAAAATACTTACAGGAACTCACTGTAATGAGGTATGGTGAGTATGGAGCCAGATCCAACGAATCTGTACCGGGAGCTGAGGTGAAGGAGCCGTGTGCTTGCAGGGCGCACATCAAAACCCCCCAAAAAACGCAGGACAAAAGTTGGAAGTATATGAGTGAGACTAGATGATGCACCAATGGTGGCTGCCCAAGGGAGTCTAAAAAGAATATAATAGCATAGTGTCATATTGTCCACTACCTTGCTATTTACATACTACTCTTCATTTTTGGGTGTATGGACAATATGACACTATGCTATTATATTCTTTTTAGACTCCCTTGGGTAGCCACCATTGGTGCATCATCCAGTCTCACTCATATACTTCCAACTTGTGTCCTACGTTTTTTGATGTGCGCCCTGCAAGCACACGGCTCCTTCACCTCAGCTCCCGGTACAGATTAATTGGCTCTGGCTCCATACTCACCATACCTCATTACAGTGAGTTCCTGTATATATTTTGGGCACACCTATCTGTTCCCTCTCTGATGGAATAAAAAATAGTAAGGTATAATTGAACCTATTATATCTTGTAGACATCATATTAGCACCCACCCCTGATGAGTGTGATACACACAAAACGCGTCGGACATTTTGGGATGCAGACACATGCCCCCACTCAACCATCTACTTTGAGTATTTTGGGATGTCCATTTCCATGCTTATTTTGAATTTATCACTTTACTTTTGAACTTGTTTGTGCAATTTATTATGGTCTCACTGTTTTATTTGCAAGTGCTGTCTACATGCATTTTGTACATATATGAACTCATTAGGATGTATTTACTGGTCAATCCAGACCACTGTGGGGCACTTGGCTACTATACCTGGATGTACCCTAGTTGCCTGTATTGCACGCACACATACACAAGTGTGTGTGAATAAACATGAAGTTTACATTTACTATAATGTTTTTTCACCTATGTGGTTTCTGTTATTGATATGTTTCATGATTTTTATGACAATAAATATGTACCTTCATTTAACCCATCTCCACCATGTCTATGGCCTCACTCAAAGTCCCAAACTGCCCATTATCTTCTATCAAGAATAAGATACAAACCATGCTGTCTAGGAGTACTGCCTTGTTAGAAGGTGTCCTGAATCGGTAATGTGCAAGTTATAATTAGAAATTTGTGTTTTGTCTGACTCATTGAAATAATTATATGGAGTGTTAGCACCAGGAAGATTTTGTATAAGTAGATCAGATTGACTGCAATTTTGGTCTGAAGAGATGGATATTGGTTACAATAAGTTGTTTGAAGATAAAAATTAGGAACCCCCTGTAATAATTGCATAATCTTATATAGAGTGTAATATACAGTACAATGGGTAAAGTACACTAAGGTCCTCTCTAATACAATCAAAAACAAACTCTATATACCCGTGGGGCCGCTGATGCCCCCAGTGAAACAGGTTGGATGGGAATCCCTGAAGCCAGAACAACTATGCCTTTCTGCAATATTAGTGATATGTGGCATCTTTGGATATATAGATGATATATTTGATACTAACAAAACTTGTAAAGCATATTTCTGGAGTTTTCTGGAGCATGGTTTTTGTATTGTTTCAACATTATAATCATTATTCACTGACTTTAACATCTATGGCCATACCAATTTTGAGATACTAATCTGAACATTGTGGAATGTAGGTAGGTGTGAAAATTTGGAAGAATAGGAAATTCAGTAAGTCACCCATTACATTCACACATAATCCCAAACATGATGTATTAATATACTTGGTTCCACTGAATTTATTTCTGGATTGTAGTGACTTTGATTAGATGATGCCAGAAATACTATTTTTAATGTTACACAGAATTGATTGGATATTGTTGAAATGACGTAATAGTAGATATCTGTTGTGACCAAAACTGAACATGGAAATGTGGTTGTAGCATTTATTTTGTTTTACATTTGAATGAATCTATCTGTATTTTCAACACTGAAGTGTGACTGGAATGGTTAATTTGCCTTTAGTATATCTTGATTGCTTCATCAGAATTTCAGCAGTGTTCAGATATTCATAAGAGTTCTACAAAGTTTTCCTTAATTAGAGATTAGTATCTAAGCTGGTGGTCGCAGATCAATAATGCT
Source organism: Aquarana catesbeiana (assembly GCF_042186555.1). NCBI lineage: Eukaryota > Metazoa > Chordata > Amphibia > Anura > Ranidae > Aquarana > Aquarana catesbeiana. The sequence goes on along the minus strand of NC_133333.1, from coordinate 109,933,335 downwards.
GAAATATATCTATATAGTAGCAATTATATAGGCAGGCTTGTGGAGCCTGCAAAGTTTGAAAGGAAATTTAATTGAATCTATTGTTAAATTCTTGTTCATCTCTATTATGGCCTTAGTTGTTGTTTGTAATAAACAGTGGTTTCATCCGAGGTAGAATGTGTGGGCTTCCTGGATTATATTTGACCCTAATTACCTTTTAAAAGTTGAGGAAAGTGGAAAAATAGTGCTGAACCCGTAGGATTATCTCACTGGTATTGCCATCTTAAAATGGTAATACATTAACCACTTGCCAACCCACTGCAGTTCATATACGGGACGGGGTGGCACCTACAGGCACAGATTTGACACAGCAGGAGTCTGTCAGCAGATCCCGGCCAATAATTCATGGCTGGGGCCTGCTGATCAGCTGTGTCCTTCTGCACAGAGGGAACTATCGCTTTGTTTCTTTCCCCCACAAAGCAGGGAAAGAAACAAAAATCGATCTGTAGCAAAAATCAGCACACACACAGACACACATTACATATTGCTAGGCACACAATTAACCCCTTGATTGCCCCTAGATGTTAATGCCTTCCAGCCAGTGTCATTAGTATAGTGACTGTGTATATTAGCAGTGATCACTAAATCAGTGTCACTGGAGATGTCAGTGGTAGTTAGTCAGTTCCCACAAAGTCTCTGTTAGTGTCAGATTGCTTGCTGCACTATCACAGTCCCACTATAAGTCGCTGATTGTCACCATTACTAGTATAAAAAGATAAATAAAAATTTCAGTATATATACTCACACCATAGTTTGTAGATGCTATAACTTTCATGCAAGCCAATTAATACACTTATTTGGATTTTCTTTTTACCAAACACATGTAGCAGAATACATTTTGGCCTAAATTTGTGAAGAAATTGGATTTTCTTTACATTTTTTTTATTGAACGGGTTTTATAGCAGAAAGTAAAAAACTAGTTTCTTCAAACTCTATATTTTTTGATAATATAAAAATAAACGTAAAAAAAAAAAACTAGTGGTGATCAATATACCACCAAAAGAAAGCTCTATTTGTGTGAAAAAAATTATATAAAATGTCATTTGGGTCAGGGGCGGATCCAGAGTCTAGTCTCTGGAGGGGCACTGCCAGAAAATACTTTTTTTGCAGGCAATTTATCAGGGAAATGACAGGTGTTAGCGCTTCAATCACCCCATAACCATGCTTGTTATGGTGTCAGGATGATTGAAGCGCATTATGTCTATTATTACATTGTTATATGAAATAGCTCAACTCACCATAATGCAGAATCAGTGAGAGCCTGAGTGTGTAACTTGCCACCAGCCACACGTCCCGGATTGTCACTTGCCACCGTCGCTTGCCAACAGATGTGGATTGTCACTTACCACACGTTGCGGATTGTCACTTGCCACAAGTTGCGGACTGTCACTTGCCATGTCACCTGCCACATGTTGCGGACTGTCACTTGCCACGTTACCTGCCACACATTGCGGACTGTCACTTGCCATGTCACCTGCCACATCACCTGTCATTTGTTGCCGATTGTCACTTGCTGTGTTACTTTCCCGCTATCAGGGGCGGAGGCCTGCAGTCAGTGTAAGTGACTGTGTGGAGTGTAGACAAGATGAAGGGAGGGAGGAGGTGCTGCCAGTGGGAGGGATCAACACACTCAGGGGCGGCCGCCTAGAAGGACTATTGCTGGCACTCTGCCACACAGTGCCAATGCCACTACTCAGTCTGAGACTGCAGCAACAACTGTTCCCCTAGGCTCCGCTCCAGGCAGCTCCTGTCACTGTCACATCAGCTCTGAGTCTGAGACTCCAAGTCCGTTGTGACTGACTCAATGACGTCACTTGTTGCTAGATGCCAGGCAGCCCAGGCACTAGCAACGAGTGCAGGGTTGCTAAGCCAACGGTGCAGCTCCACCCACCTCCAGGCTCCTCCTGGTCCAGGCGCCGTGTAATTACACACTAGAGTCTCTCTCTCTGCGCCGCTGATCAGCTGATGAAACAAAGAGAGAGACTCGGTTAGAGCAGCGCTGCAGTCTGCAAGTGACTGACAATCAAATTATGTCATTCAGTGAGATATTTTCGGTGGGGGGGGGCAATTGCCCTGTTGCCCCTCCCCCCCGGATCGGCCCCTGATTTGGGTACAGTGTTGCATGACTGCGCAATTGGCAGTTAAAGTAGCGCAATGCTAAATAGCAAAAAATGGCCTGGTCATAAAGGGGGGGGGGTAAAATCTTCCGGAGCTGAATAGATGTTATTATAGTTTGCTGGCATCAGCTGTTAATTTATGGGTGCGCAGTTGGCAGTTGTTATATTTCAGTAGGTATAGATATGTATCTTCTCATTGCTCCTTAGCCAATGTAAGTTGGAGAATATAGATCATTTCTCAGTGTTGCAACTTCTTTTAGTGGATGTAAACTTGATTCATGAAATTTGACCTAAGCACATATATCTGTAGTGTTTTCTTATCTCTCTTCAAAGCCCTAAATCCTGTGTCTTTCTGATGCTCCGTTCTTCTGTTATCAGCATGATAACGTCTGACAAGTTCTCAGACAACCGAGAGATAAAACCAGCCTGAAATTTGTGTTGGGAGGGTGCTATAAATAGATTAGCAGAGAGCTGGTCTATTCACAGCACAGCTCTGCACATTCCTTCCCGCCTCTGCCTATGTGGAGTAGGGGGGGGGGTGCCTTTCCTCCAATCAGCTGTCACACAGTGTATGCCAAGACGTCACACCCAATGCTGAACAGGAAGAAAAATTCTCTAACATGATGTGCACTTTCTAAAGAATATAGCAAGCTGAAGACAGCAGATATACATGTAAAACTTATGTAGGAAAATTTATTTAATCTCTGTGTATCATCTGAGGCTGTTCACTTCACTGGGTACATCCACTTTAAGCTTACATAATAAAACAAGGGAAATTTCCCTAGAGGAAGTGTTGGACAAATCACCTGTTGCCTGCATACTTACTGACTACATTTGAACTGTGTTGTATGAACAAATGGTCCAAACAATTAACAGATGTGTTCACCATGTAGAATTGGTTTTAACAGGAAAAATCCAATTCCACAATACAAATAAATAGTGGAAATATTTATAATCAGTGACTTGTCCTGCCTAATTACACTGTATATAGCTTCAAACTCAAGTACAACATTAAATTAAAACATTTCATTATTGTGGAAATTGACATTTTATAAACACACTAATAACTGTGCCCCTTTACACCTTTTCACACTTTACCCCTGTATTATATTTCCTGAACATCTTATCATAATCTAACATAATGTATACAGGGTCAGGACGGGGGGGGGCATAATCTGTTATATTGTGTAATGGGGGGAGGGGTTGGTATAGTTGGCGTCACTCTGACTTGCTTCCCCCTGGCTGTCTGGACCGCCCCCCTCCACCCTATCCTATAGCATCCATACAATCACTGTAAACACTGCCTGATTATAGACTGGTCATTGGAGGACTGGTAGGGGGATTTAAAGGGGAGATATGTACTGGGGAAATGGGATTTGAGGGGAATTAAAGGATTGTGCTAGAAGGAGGGAATAAAGGGGGATTTGTGTTGGAGGGGGATTGGGAGGTAGTTTGAAGAGGATTTGTGCTCGGTGGATTTGGAGTAGAGGTTGATTTTTACTAGAAGGGGGATTTTGGAAGGACTGAGGTTTTGTGCTGGGAGGGGAAGTGGATTTATGCTGGGAGGAGGGATTGGAGGGGGATTTGGGGTAGAAGAGAGAAAGAATTTTAGAGGGGAGATGATGATTTGTGCCGGGAGGGTGGATTGGAGGGAAGTGGTTTGTGCTGGGAGGGCAAGCGGATTTAAATGGAGAAGATTAGTGAGGAAAGAGGATTTGTGCTAGGGAAAGGGGGAGTAGAATAAGATTTTGGTTGGGGGGTTTAGTGTGGCTAACTCTGTACTTTACTACACTGTACTTTACACATCCCTTACTCCTGCACGTTTTTTAGTTTGTACTCCTGATCTTTACTATGCGTTGCACACTCCTGTCCCCTGCTCTCTTTGCTTCTATATATTATTGACCCCTGCTCTCTGTGTGGTATGTATTTCTAAACTTGACACTGACTACAGCACTGCATGATCTACTACTGACCCTTGTTCATCTGATCGCTGAACTCTGCTTTACACACTCCTACACTATAGTACATTACATACTTCTCAACCAACAGTTGCTGATTACTAAGGAGTCCCTGACTATTTTAATAAAGTTCTTCTTTAACTGCTTGCCAACCAGCCGCAGTTATACCGTGGCAGAATGGCTCGGCTTCGCAAATCGCCGTACCAGTACGGCGGTCCCTTTAACTGATTGTCGACCGGGTCACGCCGATATACCTTGGCAGAAGGGCACTCCTGCGCAAACTGACGTACCCGCGGACTCGATGTCCGCCAGCGGCCCGCGATTTCGGCGAGGAGAGGCAGAATGAGGAAATGCCTATGTAAACAAGGCATTTCCCTGTTCTGCCTAGTGACATGACAGAGATCTTCTGTTTCCTGTCATCGAGAACAGTGATCTCTGTCATGTTAGTATTAGCCCATCCCCCTACAGTTGTAACACGCTGAGGGAACACACTTAACCCCTTGATTGCCCCCTAGTGTTTAACTCCTTCCCTGCCAGTGACAATTATACAATAATCAGTGGCTATTTTTAGCTCTGATCGCTGTATAAATGTCAACGGTCCCAAAATAGTGTCAAAAGTGTCCAATCTGTCCGCTGCAATGTTGCAGTCCCAATAAAAATCGCAGATCACCGATATTACTAATAATGCATATCGGCCTGAACTGGAGGAAGGAATTCATTTTTTTTAATATATTTTTGGGGATATTTATTATAGCAAAAAGTTTATATTGTTATTTTTCAAAATTGGTCTTTTTTTGTTTATAGCGCAAAAAAAAAAAAAAAAAAAAAAAAAAAGCGCAGAGGTGATCAAATACAACCAAAAAGAAAGCTCTATTTGTGGGGAAAAAAGGACGTAAATTTTGTTTGGGTACAGCATCGCACGACCGTGCAATTGTCAGTTAAAGTGACGCAGTGCTGTAACGCAAAAAATGCTCTGGTCATTAAGAGGGTAAAATCTTCCTGGGCTGAAGTGGTTCATGGCTATAGCGATATCTGTCGGCCACCCGCGATCGATCCACAGAGAACCAGAACTGGGATCTGTCAATGTAAACAAACAGATCCCCGTTCTGACAGGGAAGTAGAGAGATCTGCTGTTCCTAGTGATCAGGAATCCTAGTTTTAACCCATTTACCGTGTCATTTATATAGTAATCAGTGGCTATATTTAGCTCTGATTGCTGTGTAAATGTCACTGGTCCCAAAAAAGTGCCATAAGTGCCCGACCTGTCCGCCGCAAAGTCGTAGTCCCGCAAAAAATTGCTGATCACCGCCATTACTAGTAAAACAAAACAATTATAATAAAAATACCATAAATATATCCCCTATTTTGTAGACGCTATAACTTTTGTGTAAACCAATCATTATACACTTATCGCAATTTTTTTACCAAAAATATGTAGAAGAATACATATTGGCCTAAACTGATGAAGAAATTTGTTTTTAAAAAACAATTTTGGAGATATTTATTGTCGCAGCGCAATGTGTAAGTCCATAAACAGGTATGGAAAAAGCAGACAGTTCTCAGCAATGAAAGGGCAGGGACACCTCGTGAGGAGAAACACAATTCAGTTCCACTGAATAGTCTGAGTGACTGATCCTCCACCAACAAATCCAAACTCTTACCAGATAGGTTGGATTTCTGAACTAACAGAAGGTCATGCAGGCTTGTATCCACAAATGGGATGGAGGCGGTTGGTTGGTGAACTGGATAAGGACAGATGATCCAGGAACAAGGATAAGGATGGATGAATATGAATGGGAAAAGAGACATGATCTGAGTGGTCTCCATAAAGTACATTTATTAAAGTAATCCACAGTACATTCAAAACTGGTAGCTGTAATAAAAGCGCTGAAGCAGCAATCCAATATAGAGGCAGTATAAAACGGCGTGCATGTGAACACCAGTGGAAAGAACAACAGTGTGACAGAGATGACTGCAGGTGATGTCTGCACGATAGCTCCTCCCACCGTACACGTTACGTCCTACGGGACTTCGTCAGCGAGGGCAGGGCTATCACGTCACCCAAATGTTTTTATACCCTCCCTATCGCCATGAAGAGCGTGAAAAGCTCCAGGACCGGAAGTCCAAGTGCCAGAACTCACTGGATGTCAATTCCACTCGCTCTCTCAAGGGGACACAGGCTGACAAAATGCACAACAATTATATATAGGACTAAAAACCTATATATAAATATTAAAAATATCTGCAAAAACAAGACTATATATTAACATAGTCTAAAAATGGAATTATGGTAAAACCAATAATTAAAACGGACGAAATAAAATCCCCGCAGTCATCTCATAGCATAAAAACGAACTGATTTTTCGACCGGACTCGAGTCCGTCGGAAAGATTTGAAACATGTTTCAAATCTAAAGTCTGGATTGTCCGGAGGATTGGTTCCGTCGGACCTTTTGCTGTCAAAAAGTCCGGTCGTGTGTACACACCATTAGGCCTTTTTTAATGTTAACATTTTCGGCCACCCAAACACTAAGGGGTCTCGAGGTCCTTCCCATGTAGGAGTCCACAATCACACTCCAGCATGTATATGACACCAATTGTATTACACGTAATAAGATTTTTAATAGGGTGTGTTCTATTGGTGACAGAATCTACAAAATCCTTACGCCTTTTTACATTGTGCTTACACTGCCTGCATGAAGGACATTTTCCACAAGCATAAAAGCCAGACAAAAAAGAAAATGTTTTATTGTCCTTAGTAACAGAAGGAACTACCACACTCGAGGCGAGAACGTCTCTCAGGGTAGGAGCCCTTCTGTAAATGAACCTGGGACGTGGAGGCAGCACTGTGCCTAAAACCTGATCTAGGCACACCCTATTAAAAATCATATTACGTTTAATATGATTGGTGTTGTGTACGTGCTGGAGTGCGATTGTGGACTCCAGTACGTGGGAAGGACCTTGAGACCCCTTAGTGTTCGGGTACAGCGTCGCACGACCGCACAATTGACAGTTAAAGCGACGCAGTGCCGTATCGCAAAAAAATGGCCTGGTCATTAAGGGGTAAATGGTTGCAGGGCTGAAGGGGTTAAGGTAGGCTCAAAGTATTAGCTCTCTGTCTATTTTCAGTGTTCACAAAATCATATGTAAAAATGGAAGAGGTTTTTTTTTTTTAATTATTGTGCTGAAGTTTATATAGGATGGGTTTGTGAGACTCTAAAGGCCCGTACACATGCTTTGATTTTCGGAACGTCTATTGTGTTACGACGACCGATCCTCCGCAAATCTTACCGTTAGTACGGTGCTTGCGACAGCCGATTTCACTTTTTTGGCAGACAAAATGGTTGTGCAGACTATAAAATTTTTGTTGGATGTGAACTCAATGTCTGATTTGTTTCATTAGTATGGTTTTTGTACGAAAAAAAAAAAAAAAAAATTGTAAGAGCAAGACTGCGCATGCTCAGAAACTAAAGAATACATACAAAACTAACGTGTTATGTCACTTCTGACGCTGTATTCTGTCAAACAAAAATTCTCGTATTGTTAGTAACCTCTTCACTTTCGACATGAGACTAGCATGCCACAAAAATTGGACGTTCAGTCGTCAGAAAATCAAAGCGTGTGTACGAGGCTTTACTTGTAACACAGCAATCAAAGCATGGGCTTTGTTTAACCATGCCCCCTAATGCCCCCCCACTGTTAATAGTTTTACATTATTGCTCTCCTCGGGGGGGGGGGGGGGGTGCCCAAAGGTTTTTTACAATCCTAGCAAAGCCCTCGGGGTGCACTAAGAGCTTCTTCTATGCCTCATTAAAGGAAGGAGCAGGGGCCCAATAGCTGCCGGAGGAATCACTCTGCTCTCTCCTCTCTCCAATTGTAGCAGCAAACAGTCTTGGAAAACCAGTAATGGACCCTAGACACAGACTTCAGGAAAACAAATCTTTTTATTTGCTAGCGAAGACTTAGTGGACTTGTGTCCAAAAGGCCAAGCTCTGTATAGAGGGTGGTCACGGCATATAAAACAACAATTACAGCACAATACACATTTCCTTTACACTTACACAAAAGAAAAAATGCCCCCGGGACTTTAGAAGCAGTTGTCAAACCAGATAAGGAAATAAGAGTATTTTTTTATAATGTATTAAAATAGTAATAATGGTCATCACAGAACAAAGAACAAAAAAGTAGCACACAGTTGGTCAAACCACAGGCAATTACACAGAGGATCCCAACATTTTTCGAAATATGATAAATTCCTTCTTCAGGGTGGATCAGAGCAGACTGTATTTTTAAAGTATGGCTACATCACATCATGTGCACAAAATGCTCTTTTAATCCTTTCAGTGTGCCCCATAACATTTTGAACCTTTAAGGCAGATGGTATATTCTAACTGCAGGTCGGGTATGTCCCTGGCACAGGGAAAGTAAGGGACAGGATGTAGAGAAGACGCTGCCGGCAAAAGAGCACTCACGAGGATCGCAAATACTTAGACAGCCAAGCAGCAAACCTCCACATGTGACTGTGTCTTAGTAGACTGTAGGATTGCCAAATCGTCCATTTTCTTTACACTTATGTTTCCTTATACAACTCTAAGCCAATTAGTAAGTAGTATTTTCAGTTTTACTATATATGGATAGCATCCCTAATCTATCTGTGACTCATCTTGATACAAACTGCCATTACACACATACTCCTGTTTACAAGGAGGGAGGTAAGTTTGTGTTGTGGGGGGGGGGGGCAGGGGACCTAGTTATGTGCAGGTGGTGAACTTCTAGGGACTTTCCAACAAGAACCATTTTGTCAAGTGTAGCCATTTTTGATGCTCCTTTGATGCTATTGTAATGGTACCTCCGTAGGAGCTGCTGAGTGTTGTGGTCCGTCCGTCACCCTGCCCAGCCAGGCACACAGTTCTCATTCACTCTCAGGCAGAAAACCAGTGCTTGAACTTTGTTTTTGGAATTTGAGGGGTTAACTTAGATGGGATATTCATGAGAATATCTCTTTGGAGAATGATCCTCATCTCACCGCTCATTACTGTTTCGAGGTGATGAAAAAGGAGACTTCACATTTACCGACAGTCAGTGAAACAGCTCTTGAGAATCTTGACTTGACAATCTTTGTGGATGGTTCCAGGTATGCTGACAGCACTGGACGGTACCACACAGGATACGCAGTCACCACCGAAGATACAGTTCTTCAAGCTTCAGCATTGCCTTCCTCCATGTCTGCCCAGGAAGCAGAACTCCAGGCCCTAACAATGGCATGCAAACTGGCAGAGGGGAAAAGAGCTAACATCTATACAGACAAAAGATACGCCCTCGGCGTTGCCTGCAATTTTGGGATCATCCGGAAAACCAGAGGGCTCCTGACAGCAGCAGGAACACCTGTAAAACACAGTGCAGCTATTAAGGACTTAATGGATCCCCTACTCCTCCCAAAAAAAGTGGCTATAATTAAGGTAGAGACGCACGGCGAGCTGAATTCCCAAGAAACACGAGGCAATCACCTGGCAGACACTGCTGCGAAACAAGATGCAAACAAAACACAAGAAGTGGTCAGTGGAGTGAATGCCCCCTTCCTGGATGGTACAGTGGATACCCCTGAAGAAACTACACTGTACAGACCACCATGATTCCACAAAACCCTCCTGTGAGCAGGACCCATCTCAAGGAGCAGCAAGAAGCAGCTGACAAAGAAGAAAAAGAAGTGTGGATCAAGAAAGGAGCCATAGAAACTGAAGGGATCATGGAATTAAACAAGAGGCCGTGTCTGCCTTGATCAATGTTTCCTGCAGTGGTACAGTGGGCCCACGGTGTCTCTCATCTGTCAAAAACTTTGATGAATGCCCTGATCAATAAATACTACTTAGCCACGGGGATGACACCACTTACCAACAACTTTTGCAAGTCATGCACTATCTGTGCTAAATGTAACCCAGGAAGAACGGAAAAGGTACCTTTGAAGCATCTAGCAAAGGCCCAGTACCCCTTTCAAAGGATACAGATCGACCACATCCAGATGCCAAAGAGTGGCCGATGTGAATATGCATTGATTGTCATTGACATGTTCTCTGCATGGCCAGAAGGTTATCCAAACATGACAGCAAAAACCACAGCTAAAAGACTTAACGGAAATAGTGTGCAGGTATGGTGTCCCAGGAGGTTATAGAGAGTGACCAGGGGCCGGCTTTCACGGCCTCAGTAACCAAAGAGATATGGGCAGCTTTAGGGTTCACATGATCTTTCCACACCCCATACCATCCTCAGAGCAGTGGGAAGGTGGAAAGATTAAGCAGCACAATAAAATCTAGAATGCTAAAAATGTCTCAGGAAACGGGAATGAGTTGGCCTTAGGCAGCCTACTCATTTCCCTATTCAGTGTTAGGTACACTCCAAGGGGAAACCATGGTCTGTCACCCTATGGGATAATGTTTGGTTCAGCCCACAGACTAGGTTGTTATTTCCCACAACAGTTGCAGCTCCAATCTGATGTATTAAATGATTATGTGTCTGCTTTATGGCGAGAATTAACCTGTATCCATTCGGAAGTATTCTCCTCCATTCCAGATCCTGAGTGAGATACAGGATCACACAAGTTGGTCCCCGGTGACTGGGTCCTGGTAAAGAAGTTTGTGAGAAAACACACCCTTGAACCCAGATATAATGGTCCTCTCCGGGTTCTCCTAACAACTGCCACATCAGTCAAGGTGGCCGGGAAGAACACGTGGACACACGCCTCCCACTGCAAGAAAGTCCCTGTACCTGAGGAAGAGGCCGAGGGGACCAAACAATGATTCTGTATATCCTTTTCATAGTAATCATTGCCCAGGCGCAAGAGGTAGCCATCAAACAAAAAGATGGTGTAACCCAGTTCTGGTATAACTCATCCAATACACATGTTGCCACTTTTATATCCTCTTATGAATAGATAATTCCAGGTACTATGTACGGGATCCGGTCCTGGAATGAAGCAGTAAGACCCATGACTGTATGTATGCGTCACTGACACCTATTGGGGTAACAACTGTGACTCCTGGGGAGCAATGGGTTGGGACACTGGGGGTACAAACCTGAAAACACCCAAAATAGAAAAGACAAAAATGGGAAGTCACTCTTAGATAGAATGACAATCAACAAACACACAGATCAGCCTTACACCAAAGAGTTCAGGTTGACTACTGAGAATCCTAGCCCAGAAGACAGTGGGACCTATGTTCTGGGCCTATGGTGGGGAAGTGGGTTTCCCGGTTTTAGGAAGCCTTTCCAACTGAAAGATATGTTCAATAACCCAGAGTGGGGAGTTCCCCAATCCACATCTAGCTCAAACCCCCTGAGGCCCCATATACAGAAGTTAGGGGGCATGATGGCCATAGCAGACCCTACCTTCGAGGACACGATGGCCGCAGAAACTGGGTTTTCGGATGACAACTTGTGGCTAGAATGGATGAGGTACAATTCAGAGAAACATAACAAAACCAATCGTTATGTATGTAAGGGGGCTAGGCCTCATTTGGGAACAGTACCCCTAAACATACCCCCCGAACATGAGACATGTTTCCTTAGTCTGTTTACCAACACAACCACTAACTACTCCCTGTGTGAACATTGGAAGGAGGAATATCCCATAGTCACCAAGACTCCCAAGCCAGGAGAAGGTATTCCCATATATCCTGGCAATTACACATGCTATGGATGGTATCAGGGAGTGGGGAAACCTCTTGGGAATTTCACTAAGGGTTACTGTGGATCTTATAGTGAGGTGTCTTCAGATCTAGTGCAAAATCAAGTCCAGTCTTTGGGAGACGTGTACTGAATCTGCGGAGGCATGAAAATTAGAAGCAGATTGACAGGACAGTGGACAGGAGAATGTGCACTGGCCAAGGCCATAATGCCTCTACATATTCTCTCAGAAAACCCAAAGCCAAATACAAACAACACACCCAGGCCTAACAGGGAGGCGTAGGAGTGCCCCAGCAGGAAGCTTTGACGCTCATGTATACATAGACACCATAGGGCTCCCTAAAGGGGGCCCAAATGAGTTCAAAGCAAGAGACCAAGTAACAGCAGGATTTGAATCTTTGATCCCCATCATCACTGTAAATATGACTGTAGACTGGATAAATGACATCTACTATAACCAACAAAGGTTTGTCAATTACACCAGAGATGCACTCCGAGGTTTAGCCGAACAACTAGAAGCCGCATCACACATGACTTTCCAAAACCGTATGGCCTTAGATATGGTCCCAACTGAAAAGGGGGGGTATGTGTAAAATGGTGCCTAAAACAGGTACATGTTGTACCTACATCCCAGACAACACTGGCCCAAACGGTAAGGTGACTTTGGCCATCAGGAAACTTGAGGATTTGTCTGAGAAACTAAGAAAGAATTCAGGGCTCACCAACCCTTGGGATCAATACTGCACCTGGATTAGGGGAGGGTGGCAGGGATTACTAACACAGAAAGAAATAACCATCCTCATAATTTTGGTGACCTTGGCTGTCATAGTTTGCTGTATTCTCCCCTGTCTTAAAAAGTGTGTAGGGAAAGCTATTGACCAATGTTCTCCTACATTTATGAATCAGGAAATACCAGATGAAAATTGTGAAATGCACTCCATTACAGTCACCTCCCCTCATGATGCAACGCCATAAGGTTACAGGGACAGACAGCACTTGATTGCCCCTCCAAGCTGTATCTAGTAGGGTAATGAGTTAGTCATTGCTCTTCTCTATATACAGTTGAAAAGAGTTGCAGGGGAGCGGGCCAGGGGATTGGATAGGATTTTTAGTGTAAGGGACAGATTTTAAATAGACATTTTGAAGGGGGGAACTGTAATGGATGTGATTAAGGTGTTACCATTTAAAAATGTTAAAATGCCTATTTCAAATGTAATATTGTGTCATTGCATTGCTTAGCTTGTTAAATCTTAACGCTAAGAAATTCAGATAACAGATATCTGCTAGTTCCCTTTTCTCAGTCTGAAGCCGAACCGCAAAGAATTATAAAATTGCACCAAAGGCAGTCATGACATCAACATCCAATGTTTCAAGAGGAAGTTACCAAGATATTTAATAATAGCTATGATTAATTGCTAAATTTGCTGAAATTATTGCTAATACTGCTGAACTAAAAACTCAGACAGACAATGTCACAATAAAGTGTTTTGCATATGCTGTATTCTGTCTTTTTTTTTTTTTTTTTTTAAACAAAGTGTATAAAACTGAAGGAAAGAGGAAATAAAGCTCAGAAATTTGTATTCTGAACTGAGTGTCAGAGCTTGATTACTTCATGGCATGCATGCTTTTACATTTAATTTGATAAGGGGTAGATATAATAACATCAGACTTTTTTTCTGAATCCAAAACAGCCCAATTGATTGCAGAAAAGGTATATGGAATCAAACTATATACACCTCAGGTATATACAAGCTCTTTACTTCCAGCTCCTGTACAACTCTTGATCTCACTCTTCAGGACCAGCTAGCACTGATAGATAGGCCTGACACTGGCTCAGCCAGGCCCAAAGCAGATGCCCTTTACAGGGAGGGACCGCGGGCCCCTATAATGTAGCAAAAGGTAGGTAGTCCCAATGCTAGCTATCCGTGTGGCTACTAAGCCCAGTACCACATCTTCAGGCCATGCCAGCCCTCCTGGCTGCAGCTGCCTCTCGCTCCACTGCCCATGCTATCACAGTCCACTCATCTGACTCTGCACCCATCCCAGACTGCTTCAACTCAGTCCTCTCAGGCGTGCCTTCCAGACCTCCCGACTCTATGACACCAGCCATGACTCACCAGCCCTTTTGGTTGGGACCCGTTATTCCTCCCTGGAGACTTGCCTGGCAGTGCTCTCCTGCTGTCCTCTCCTTGCTCCTGTACCTCCTGCAGAGGACTCCTTCACGTCTTCTCAGAGGTCCCTGTCCGCACCTAAGCCCAGGCCCAAGATCACCACCCCCCCCAGACTGGGGAGCTCCCTCCATGGCCACAACAGCCTAGCACTTCATCTTCAGCTTCCACCCCAAACAATAACTCCCCAGCTGGGCTGACCCCGGGTATTTTAGGAGGCCTGTTCCCTGCTAATCCAAGTCGGGATTGGTCAGGGCTCCTCAGAATACCCCAGGCAGTCCCACCTCTCCTCTCCTTCTTCCTTTCCAGAAGATTCTAGAAAGGAGTAGGAGGTCTCAGTGATGCTGCCTGTGGTCACCCAGCTCTGTCGGAGTCACTCCCAACCCAGATCAAAACAAACAAGCCTGGAATTTACCTAAACTGACAACAAAAAAAAACCTAATCATCACTACCATTTCTAGCACACTTGGGACCCCCAAGGCGCAGGAGGGACCAATAGTAGTCTTAACTAGTCCCGGGGGACCAACGGTTCATACTTCCACATGGCCATTACACAGGCCGCAGCCTTTCTTTCTACGATAACCTCAATGAAATGATCATTCTAGTTCCAAGAGATATCAGACAAGGAAGGAAAATACAGGCAGCCAGTATTGCCATAACTACTCCCAACATGGCCTTCATCCCATTGGTATTTGGAAACCAATTCCCGAACCAGCTGTCAGTGTTAAATCCATCCCATGTTTGTACTGGTACATAAAGCTAATTTCCTCATCCTATCGGTGATTTCCTCTATTACTTTACTGTTATCGTCTATCTGCAGACAGCAATTATTTAAGTTGAACTTCCCACAAACCCCTCCCTCAGCAGCCAGCAGATAATCTAAAGCAAGCCTGTTCTGGTAAATAGCAGTGCGCATCTTAGTTCCTTGTTTTGCAAGCAAGTTAAAAGCATTTGCAGATTCATTGGTAATGATTTCTAACACAGCCTGTAGCCGGATTATTCGGTTAAGCATATAGATAGGGGTTCTGTAACCATATGACCCGTCCTCCACCCAGGTGGTGGGATAATACTGAACAATACACTTGGGGGGCCATTCATTATCTTTCCAATTCCCTATCTGTAGGCCAAATGCCCTTCGTTTATTCTGTAGCCTATTCTGTATACTGTTCTCCACTCCTAAGGGGAAGGAGAAAGAATGAGGGTTTCAGTGTTCTTAAGACACGAGCTCCTGACCAGTCTCGGGGAAGCTCTGAGTAAGCTTTGTTCCCACAAATCCAGTATAGGTTCTCCGGGGCCTTCCAGTCAGATTCTTTTGTGAGATCCTCCTATACCCCTTGCAAGTTGGTGAAATTAGTAAAGGGACGTGGGTCAGGTATGGGGACATCTTTATTGCCCCGAGCTAGGCAAGGACTTCCAAGAGCTCCAGTATTTCTGTCCCATGTTTGATGCTCTTACCTCTGGATCTAATGAGCCCTCTTTCTTTATACAGGGCTCCATGAGCATGGAGAGTCAGGAAGGCATACTTAGAGTCTACATAAACATTCAGTCTTAGTCCTGCAGCCAGTTGTAATGCTCTGGTTAGCGAGATTAGTTCCACTTTCTGGGCATAGGTTCCCTGTAGTAAGGCTCCTGCCTCTATCACTGTCCCGTGTAACCACTGCGTAGCCGGCATAGAGGACCCCATCTTTTACGAAGCTGCTGCCATTAGTGAAGTACTTAACACCTGGCTTTCCCAGAGGGATCTTTCAAATCTGGCCAGTTTGCGTAGACAAAGGTGGTTTGCAAGGTGGGAAGCAGAGTGGCTGGGTTAGGGTATCGATGACTTTGTACCAAATTAAAGCCCTAAAAGATAGTTTTAGCTTTAGAAGGAATGGAATGGCCCTTAAATATCTGGGCACATTCATTCCACCTAGATTAAAGCAAACTTATGCACGGAGTTTCCCACCTCTACTTAATAGAGTACGGGCTTTACTCTCCAAATGGCATCAGGGCCTTTTTTCCTGGTTTGGTAGATGTAACATAATTAAAATGACAATTTTGCCCAAATTTTTATACCTTTTTCAAACTTTGCCAATTCATATACCTCCTGAATTTTTTAAACAGATAAATACATTAATAATTAATTTTATTTGGGCCTATAAAAGACCTAGACTACAACGTCAACTTATGACTATGCCTAAGCAATATGGATACCCGACATGCAGAAATACTACCAGGCAGCCCATATGGGGAGACTAGTAGACTGGTGTAGACATACAGATTTTAAACTGTGGCCAAGGATTGAGCAATCACAAAGTCTAGTGCCGTTGCAACGTGCGGCCTGGTGCTTTACAGATCTTAGGCCTTCTCTTAAAAAAACACCCAACCATGGGACCTACCCTACAAATATGCCCTTGAATATGCTCTACTACCTCATTATCACCCTCTCACAGGGAACCCTCGGGTTACAAGAGAGTCCCTTTAGAAAGCTACTAGAGTCGCAATGTTACCAGGCCGGACAGATTCCAACGACCACTGACCCCCCCCTAGAACAAACCTGCGAGGACATAGGCCCCTGCTCCCATACACTATCACAAATGTATGCACTATTGATTGCCTCTTTAGAAGGGTATATCCCCCCCCCCCGTTTATACGGAGATGGGAAAGGGAACTACAGAGGACCTTTCATCCGATACAACAGAGGCAGATTATACGTCTGGCTTTAAAATCATCCATCTGTACTAGGGCCCAGGAAACGAACTTTAAATTATTGACGAGATGGTACCGTACACCTTCAATACTTCATAAATATTCCTCCTCGATTCCAGACAAATGTTGGAGATGTCTGGAAGACAGGGGAACTTTACTTCATATTTTGTGGTCCTGCCCAAAGTTAGAGCACTTTTGGAGGGAGGTACAGCGTATATCTCAGAAATTTACAGACTACATCCTCTGAGGACCTGGCCCTGTTCTTATTACATGTTTCGAACATACCAGAAAAGACATAAATCAATACTGCGCCACCTCTTTAACGCGGTCAGATCGTGCATTGCCAGGCAGTGGAGAGACCTAAGAATCTGAATGTATCTTATTAATACTGAGAGTAGCACACTTGGAAGTACATATTGGAGTATATATGCTGAGATTAGGCATTGACCAGGTCTGAGCATCTCCCTAGGGGGGGCAGCGACTTGAGCTTGATTCCCCCAGTCTACAGAGTGGGGTGCTGGGACTTGTCCTCTCCCCTTACTCGCCCAGGACTTGTCCTTCTACATATGGAGGGGGCTGCTCTGCCTTTTCGGGGTGGGAGCGTATATGGGTTTGATACTTTTAGTTGCTGTCGTTACCCTCATCATAACCATTATTCTACACTGTTCCTCCATGCCTTCTGTATCAATTTGGGGTCTTCCTCCACTATTCTCTTCCAACAATCTATATATGGGATTTGATCATGTCTCTGTGAGTCAGTCCTAACTGTCAATGGTCTCTAGGTCAAATGTTCCCTGAGTGGGCCACCGTGTTCTGTATTTGGACCAGTCTCTCGCACAGTATTTCTAGTCTTTTAGGACTGAGTTTTAAACTCAGGAACCCATATTGTTTCCTTAGAGACACCATGACAGACACAGAGAGTAGGGCAAGGGTTTGAGAATCTGGTAAGGGGTCCAAGACTCTCAACACTATAGGAATAAAAGACAATGCTTCCTCCTATTGGTGACTCAGCGTGGTTGCCTGGCTGAGAACTGCACCTAAATGGAGTCCACTCTTGCTTCATTGCTGGGCAATGTCTCATACAGGCACAATTCACACCAACTCTACCACCCGAGATTACTAACTGACTGAGGTCAGCCCGAGATGGTAATCATCCAACCGAGGTTTCCTTGAGAGGTAATCAGGCTCCCTTTCTCTCAAATACTGTTGAGAGGTCTGACTGGTGTCCCACATCATAATGCAAAGATCTCACCTGGTCCTGAAGTGGAGCTACGAGTCCGAGTTCAGGATGCCATCAGGGTGGCTTTGGAGCAGACGACTGAGATGTAGTGTAGTCTCCCAGACAAATGTCCAGAGGCACCTGAGACACAGCGGTGATCTAAGGGACTGACTCCAGACCGATCCCGGTCGTGGTGGAAAACCACCTGTCTTGGTAGTCACACCTGGTTTCCCGGCCAATGCAGCAAGAAATGTAGCAGCAAACAGTCTTGGGAAACCAGTAATGTACTCCAGACACAGACTTCAAGAAAATAAATCTTTTTAATAGCTAGCAAAGACTTAGTGGACTCGTGTCCAAAAGGCTAAGCTCTGTATAGAGGGGTGTCACCGCATATATACCAATTACAATCACAATACACATTTCCTTTTACAATTCTAAGCCAATTAGCAGGTAGTACTTGCAGTTTTACTATATATGGATAGCATCCCCTATCTGACTCATCTTGATACAAACAGCCGTTACACACTGTGGTGACCTGGTTATGTGCAGGTGGTGAAATTCTAGGGACTTTCCAACAAGAGCCATTTTGTCAAACAGCCATTTTGGCTGCTGCCTCACAATAGCAGCTTGCTGTGTGTAGAAGAAAGTAGGCACTGAGAACACACCATTGCTGAGCGCGGAGGGTAGGGCAGGGGGCACAGTTTGCCATTTTTGCCCTGGGCCCTGAATGACCTTGTCCCAGCATCTAATGTATACAAAAATGTATACACTACAAAATAGTACTGTACACAATACTAAATAGTAAATATGGGACTTCGTATATACCTCCAAAAGTGATAACACCTTATTTTAAAAGCATTATATTTTTATTGTGTACAAAAAAAATATAAAACCACGGTCAGTTCATGTATTGTAAAATTGGGTAAGACTATGGGGAATGGCAGATAAAGCAAGCCACAATGTTCCACCATTTCTTCCGACCGTGGATCGGAAGTGACACACCTACGCTATGTCATATCCGGAGCATGCGTCCATCCACACCCCGCACTCAGATGATATTGAGGCCTGGAATAGCAAGTTGTAGGATGAGTCATGTCCCAGGAAGAAAGGACCAATGACCCAAAATCGCCACCAAGCTAGATGGAAAATGAGGAGGTATAAGGGCATGGCACTGGACAACGATAGATGGTATTGGAGATGGGGACACAGACCACACAGACCCAGGAAGAAAACCACAGACGGGAAAACAGCAAATGGAATATTAAACATAAAATATATGTAGAACAAATATATACTGTACATTATGTGTTTACAGCATATGTCCTGAATGGCCGTGCAATCTTCTGGGACCTGTGACATGTCCCAGAAGATTGCAGGGAGGGAGGGGCCATTTAGGTGGCCCCGGCAGAAGTGGTAGTTGGGTACCTGTCAAAACTAGGTACTTGCGCCCCCCCTCAAAAAATGACTTGCTAAATGTGGCATGTCAGGGGGTCAGGATTGCTTAAAGCGCAGGCTAGAGAGGGGAGGTGCAGGCTAGAGAGGGGAGCTCCAGTGGGCTTTGCTACTTTTTGCCTAACCTCCTAAGACATTTTAGTGGAGCAGAAACATCTAGAGACAAAGTGATCTATCCTGCAGCCATCATCACCCATCCTGGGAATTTTGTGTCCTGCCTTGTATTTATTGCCTGAACAGGCTACTGGTTGTTGAAAAGAGGACTTCATCTGTGGGGTGAGAGGCCTTTTGCCATGCCTGTGTACCAATTTTGCTGGTTCCTACTAGATCATGTTTGCTGCCAGTGGAACTCCATTTAAAGGAACCTCTCCCTTCATTCACCTTAGGATACTTTGGGAGTGTTTACTAGTGGATTACAAATACCTCCTTCTTGAGGGTAAGCATTCTAATGCCAGGTTAAAGAGCCCATTGCCACCACACTTTGCTTATATTTACTCCAATGGCCAGTGGCTAGATAGGGCCTAAATGTTAAAGATAGGTCACAATGTTATTTTCACTCTTTTACAAGTCAGTTATTTTTACCTTTATTATTGCTGTTGCTGGTGGAGTTGTTCCCTCATTTGCCTAGTGTTTTCTGGCAGAGCCATTCACAGACGACTAATGAGATGACAATCTCTACTAACTCTCACTGTATTTTGGTGGTTGATAACATTTTGAAATCCTGTTTAATCTGTTCCTATCCCATAGGGACTATTGCAATTTCAGTAAAGTCTAATAATCGCTATGGTGTGTCTGTATGTTGTCAAGTCCAGTTAAGGGTATGTCACCACTGGGACTGACTGGGCAGGAGAACCCAAACATCTCAGCAGCTCCTTTCGTAGTTATTGGTACAACATAAAATATTGTGATGGTCATTATCATTGCTGCTACAACATTTTTTCTTTTTTTAAAACTACTTTTTGTCCACTTCATTTAGCATTTGCTTGCTGTCAGGCGGGAGGACTTAGATCTAAGATGCTGATAACTTATAGACACAGACTGGTCCCATATAGTCTACCGACTATGCTGGCAGCTTTTCTGCTACCAGTTGTTGATTTAGACATATTTGTTTTTTTTTTTTGTTTGGGATAGAGTAGGGGCAGGTTATAATGTGCTGCCTGTGTCCCACTTGGGAAATTCTCCTCCTCTTTCTGTCCTGGAGATGTAATAGAAAAATTAGAGCAAATCTACCTAAAAGGAAAATAATTGTCTTAGTTGTCATAGCAACATGTGTCCAAGTAGGAAGATTTCCCCTCACCTCTTGCAACAACAATTATAACATTTTGGGTTTCCCATCACTTTCTGTCTCAGCGACAATGGTCACAAGTAACCCTCTCCAGCAGGGCCAGACAGCAATGAAAAACAGACTGAGTGGTAATCCTTTACCACGCCAACAGAAAAAAAAAAAAAAAAAAAAAAAAAATGCCTTTTGATACACTTCTTGCTTAAATCTTATCGTAGCGCCAACCCCAAAAGGTGCCGCTTGGTAAATTTGGGTTTCTGTTCTGCGCCTCGACTCCAGGAACATGAATGGAAATCACTGCAAATACGAATAAGGACATAAAAGTGGAAAATAACTTTATCCTGGCTGTGGATTATTATCAATAAGTAGACACACACATATAAAATAAACATGTTTATTATACTGCCAAAAGCTTAGTATAAACAGCAGTGTAACATAAATGCACACATAGCAGATGAAGTTAAATATAACCTACTAGGCAGAGTAGTAACAATGCTATAATTACTAAAGCCTCTTTTTTTTAATTATCACTAGGGATGAGCCAAACACCCCCCGGTTCGGACCAGAACCTGCGAACGGACCGAAAATTTGCACAAACGTTAGAACCCTATTGACGTCTATGGGACTCGAACGTTTGAAATCAAAAGTGCTCATTTTAAAGGCCAATTTGCATGTTATTGTCCTAAAAAGGGTTTGGGGACCCAGGTCCTGCCCCAGGGGACAAAACTTTTTAAAATGGCCGTTTTTTCGAGAGCAGTGATTTTAATGATGCTTAAAGTAAAAAAAAAAAAAAAAAAAAAAAAAAAAAAAAGGTGAAATATTCCTTTAAATATCGTACCTGGGGGGTGTCTATAGTATGCCTGTAAAATGGCACGTGTTTCCTGTGCTTAGAACAGTCCCTGCACAAAATCATTTTTAAAGGAAAAAAAGTCATTTAAAACTGCTTGCGGCTTTAATGTAATGTCGGGTCCTGGCAATATGGATGAAAATCAGTGAGACAAATGGCATGGGTACCCCCCAGTCCATTACCAGGCGCTTTGGGTCTTGTATGGATATTAAGGGGAACCCCGCACCCAAATTAAAATAAGGAAAGGTGTGGGGCCACCAGGCCCTATATACTCTGAACAGCAGTATACTGGCGGTGCAAACAAGACAGGGACTGTAGGTTTGTTGTTAAGTAGAATCTGTTTGTAGTTTTGAACGGGTACATTTTTAACGTGTTTAGCTCCAGCCAAAAAATCTTTAAGCTTTTTGGAAAACATAGGGAAGGGTTATCACCCCTGTGACATTTGTTTTGCTGTCTGTCCTCCTCTTCAGAAGATTTCACCTCACTTTTTGTCCCAATGACAAATGTTTTTTGAGGAACAAGGATTGGAAAGCATCAGTGGAAAGGAGAAATGTTTTTCCCATATTAACTCTTACAGGAGAGAATTTCCCTTCCTAGGGGTAGATTTCATCTCACTTCCTGTTGTCTCCTTCCGTTTGCAAGTAGGAGTCGTTTGTAAGTTAGATGTTTGAAAGTAGGGGCCTGCCCTATATACTCAGCAGAAATTTAAGCCTTAGGTGTTGTTGTGGCCACAACACTGTAAGCCCTCACAGGGCCCTGCTGTGAAATATTAGATCAAGAATTGTAATTACATGCCCCTGTTAAACAGGGGCTGAAAAAGTAGGCCTTAGGCACTGGTGCTGGTGCCACAACACTGCAACCCCTCACAGATACTCTAGTTGGAATGCAGAAACGAGCCCTGCTGCAAAGTATTGCATCAAAAATTGTAATTACACGCCCCTGTTAAACAGGGGCTGAAAAATTGGGCCTTAGGCACTGGTGGTGGTGCCCAGAACCAAAAATGTTCTTACAAGCTATCAGTGTGATCATTGAGGAGGAAGAGGATAACTACTCAGGATAGTCACTCAGCATCAGCATAGGTCTTTGAAGGGATCTGAGATTTTAAAAAAAATTATTCGGTTACATCAGCATCAGGTGCTTGGTAGCTGGTGGTGATCCAAGACTGATTCATTTTTAGGAAGGTCAGTCGATCGACCGAGTCGGTGGACAGACGCACTCTGTGATCGGTTACAAAGCCTCCAGCAGCACTGAATGTGCGTTCCGAAAGAACGCTGGATGCAGGACAGGCCAGTAGCTCAATTGCATACTGTGCAAGCTCTGGCCAGTGATCCATCCTCAAGACCCAGTAACCCAGAGGATTTTCGGTGGGAAAGGTGTCCAAGTCAGATCTTGCCCCTAGGTATTCCTGCACCATGTAAAACAGACGCTGGCGATGGTTGCTGGAACCGATCATACCTTGGGGCTGTGGACCAAAAAATTGTCTGAACGCATCGGTCAGATGGCCACCTTCTCCACTGCTCCTTCTTTGACTGACTGAAGCCTCAGCTGTCCAGAAACAGGAGTTTGTAACCTCCCAGTCTCTGGGAACGCGTTGCACAGACCTTTCTGCAAGGCCTCACGAAGATGTTTCATCCTATGCTCCCTCTGCGATGGGAAGATAAGGTCCGCAACCTTACCCTTGTGATGTGGATCAAGGAGGGTTGCCAGCCAGTATTGGTCCTTTTCCTTGATACCACGAATACGAGGATCCTTACGCAGGCTTTGCAGGATCAGGGAGGCCATGCAGCATAGGTTTGCTGAGGCATTCGGTCCGGAGTCCTCTGGGTCACTAAGAATGACATGGTCCGCAGCCACCTCCTCCCAGCCACGTACAAGTCCATGTGTTTCTTGAGACTGATCCCTTAAAGACTGCTGCTGATGCTGAGTGCCAGGCTCCACCTCCATACTAACACAATCTTCCTCCTCCTCCTCCTTCTGTGTGATCGGCGGGCACGCAGGAACACTGTCTGGATAAAGGGGGCCTTGAGAGCTAAGGAAGTCCTCCTCTTCCTGCCTCTGTTCTGCCTCAAGTGCCCTGTCCATTATTCCACGCAGCGTGTGCTCCAACAGGTGGACAAGGGGGACAGTGTCACTGATGCATGCACTGTCACTGCTCACCAACCTCGTGGCCTCCTCAAATGGTGACAGGACAGTGCATGCATCCCTGATCATGGCCCACTGACATGGGGAAAAAAAAAAAACAAGCTCCCCTGATCCTGTCCTGGTGCCATAGTCGCACAGGTACTCATTGATGGCCCTCTGCTGCGTGTGCAGCCGCTGCAGCATGGCCAACGTTGAGTTCCACCTGGTGGGCATGTCACAGATTAGGCGGTTCTTGGGCAGGTTAAACTCCTTTTGGAGGTCCGCCAGCTGAGCACTGGCATTATATGACCGGTGGAAATGCACACAGAATTTCCTGGCCTGCCTCAGGACATCCTGAAAGCCCGGGTACCTGCCCAAGAACCGCTGCACCACCAAGTTAAGGACATGAGCCAAACAGGGCACATGGGTCATTTGTCCCTGTCGGAGGGCAGAGAGGAGGTTGGTGCCATTGTCACAAACCACCATTCTTGCCTTAAGTTGGCGTGGCATCAACCACCTCTGAACCTGCCCCTGCAGAGCTGACAGAACCTCTGCCCCAGTGTGGCTCCTGTCCCCCAAGCACACCAGCTCAAGCACCGCATGGCATCTTTTGGCCTGCGTACTTGCGTAGCCCCTTGAATGGCTACGGAGCACTGCTGATTCCGAGGACAAGCACAGGAAGAGGCCACGGAGGAAGAAGAAGAGGGGGTGGAGGAGAGAGGTGTGTCACAATCATTATTAGTGGCATTTTGGAGGCGTGGTGGCGGAACAACCTCCAACACTACTGCACCTTGTCCTGCATCCTTCCCAGCTGCAAGCAGAGTCACTCAATGCGCCGTGAAACTTAGGTAACGTCCCTGTCCATGCCTGCTGGACCATGTGTCAGCGGTAATATGCACCTTACCACTGACCGCCCTGTCCAGCGAGGCATGGACATTGCCTTGCACATGTCGGTAGAGAGCCGGAATCGCCTTCCGTGAGAAAAAGTGGCGTTTGGGTACCTGCCACTGAGGAACCGCACATTCCACAAACTCACAGAAGGGGGCAGAGTCTACCAACTGAAAAGGCAGCAGTTGAAGTGCTAACAATTTTGCCAAGCTAGCATTCAACCGCTGGGCATGTGGATGGCTGGGAGCAAACTTCTTTCGGCGGTGCAGCAGCTGGGGCAGGGAAATTTGCCTGGTACAATCTGACGTCGGTGTACCGAAAGCAGATTGCCCACAAGTACTTAGCTGTGACACACCTAATTCTACACCTTCATTCCTCTCAGTGCAGGTCTCAGAGAGGACTGAAGGTATAGTGGGGTTAGAGATCTCAGCTGATGAGGAGCAAGGAGAGGTCCTCTTTGTTCTTTGGTGTGGGTCTTTTAGATATGCTTGCCAACGAACTGCATGGCAGGTCAACATATGTCTGGTCAAGCATGTGGTGCCCAAGCGGGAGATGTTTTGGCCATGCGAGATACGCTTGAGACATATGTTGCAAACAGCAGCAGTGCGATCTGATGCACTCGTCTCAAAAAAGGCCCACACCAAAGAACTTTTTGAATAACGTGCAGAGACTGCAGCGCCCTGCACATGTGGAGCTTTGGGGTGTGATGCAGTCAGTGTGCTGCCCTTAGGCTGGCCCCTGGAGGGCATCCTGCCTCGTTGGTGATGTGCAGCCTCCTCCTCCTCCTCCTCCACCCCTCTCCTATCAGGCACCCACGTTGAGTCAGTGACCTCATCATCCCCTCCCTCCTCATCACTGGAGCAAACCTGGCAGTATGCTGCAGCAGGGGGAGCATGACTGCCAGATTGCTGTCCTTCTTGGGCACCCCCTCTGTCCGTGCTCACGTTACTGCCTTCATCAAGCTCAGTATCATCATCAGAGCCTTCCAAATGCTGGGCATCCTCCTGGAGCATGTACCCAACACTGTGGTCAAACAGTTCGAGGGACTCTTCAGGAGGACATGGTGGGGCTAGGGAAGGAGACTGTTCAGAGCTCGCAAAAAAAATAACTTGCAGCTTATTTAGCTGCCTGCGGTAGTGATAGGATCAGGAAAACACCACCAACCTTCTACAGGTAGCTTTAGCTGAACACTGTGCAGAGCTCGCAAAAAAATAACTTGTAGGTTTAGCTGAACACCGTGAGGAGGACGCACCACACTAACTTGTAGTTTTAGCTGAACACTGAGCAGGACGCACTACACTAACTTGTAGCTTTAGATGAACACTGTGCAGAGGTCTCACTACACTAACTTGTAGTTTTAGCTAAACACTGTGAGCAGGACGCACTACACTAAGAGCCCTTGCACACTGGGGCGGGGGGCGGCGTCGGCGGTAAAACGCCGCTATTATTAGCGGCGTTTTACCGTCGGTATGCGGCCGCTAGCGGGGCGGTTTTACCCCCCGCTAGCGGCCGAGAAAGGGTTAAATACCACCGCAAAGCGCCTCTGCAGAGGCGCTTTGCCGGCGGTATAGCCGCGCCGTCCCATTGATTTCAATGGGCAGAAGCGGTATACACACCGCTCCTACACCGCTCCGAAGATGCTGCTGGCAGGACTTTTTTTACCGTCCTGCCAGCGCATCGCTCCAGTGTGCAAGCCCTCGGGGCTTGCACACTGGAATGAAAGCAGTGGCACTTTCGGGGCGGTTTGCAGGCGCTATTAGCGCAATAGCGCCTGCAAACCGCCCCAGTGTGCAAGGGCTCTAACTTGTAGCTTTAGATGAACACTGTGCATATACATACACACACACACACACACACACACACACACACACAATTAGGGATGAGCCGAACACCCCCCTGTTCGGTTCACACCAGAACATGCGAACAGGAAAAAAGTTCGTTCGAACACGCGAACATCGTTAAAGTCTATGGGACACGAACATGAATAATCAAAAGTGCTAATTTTAAAGGCTTATATGCAAGTTATTGTCATAAAAAGTGTTTGGGGACCTGGGTCCTGCCCCAGGGGACATGGATCAATGCAAAAAAAAAGTTTTAAAAACGGCCGTTTTTTCAGGAGCAGTGATTTTAATAATGCTTAAAGTCAAACAATAAAAGTGTAATATCCCTTTAAATTTCGTAGCTGGGGGGTGTCTATAGTATGCCTGTAAAGGGGCGCATGTTTCCCGTGTTTAGAACAGTCTGACAGCAAAATGACATTTCGAAGGAAAAAAGCCATTTAAAACTACTCGCGGCTATTGCATTGCCGGTCCGACAATACACATAGAAGTTCATTGATAAAAATGGCATGGGAATTCCCCACAGGGGAACCCCGAACCAAAATTAAAAAAAAACAAAAAAAAAACGTGGGGGTCCCCCTAAATTCCATACCAGGACCTTATCCGAGCACACAACCTGGCAGGCCGCAGGAAAAGAGGGGGGGGGGCGATAGAGCAGCCTCCCCCCTCCTGAACCACATGCCCTCAACATTGGGAGGGTGCTTTGGAGTAGCCCCCCCAAAACACCTTGTCCCCATGTTGATGAGGACAAGGGCCTCATCCTCACAACCCTGGCCGGTGGTTGTGGGGGGTCTGCGGGGAAAGAAGGAAGAAGTAAGGAGGAAGAAGGAAGAAGCCACCCTGGCTTTGGCCAATTACAGCTCTCTCTACCGACGACGCTGTGATTGGCCTAACATGCGGGTCATAGTGCATGCTTGGCTAATCATCAGCCAGCAATGCACTGCGATGCCACAGTGAATTATGGGCCGTGACGCGCCACACGAATTTGGTGCGAACGGGCCATAACGTTCAGAATTCGAAGAACGACCGAACAGCCGATGTTCGAGTCGAACATGGGTTCGACTCGAACACAAAGCTCATCCCTAATTATCACTAACTGGATTCAATGCTGATATTATCAGACCAGCAATAAACATTCTAAATGACAATAACACTATACTCATCTAGAGTGCCCTTTAAGGGACTGGCTAGGGTATATCGCAGTGTCTCCTAAAATGTACCTCTTTAGCTAGCAAAAAGGGATAAGAGCTTTGGGCAGCAATGGTTAGGGGCAGTTTTTAGTCCTAGATCTTCACTGGCTAATCGTTGGAGCTCGTTGGTGTGCTTTGCAGCCCGTGAATAGAGCCTGCAGGCAGTATTAGGGCTAAAGAATAACAGGGTGGGCAGTTTCTAATGGCTCAGTCCCTAGGAGCAGTAGTGGATAATGGCCAACAGGCACTCTCACCAGACCCAGCGAAACTGCAGCTGTTATCTCTCAGAAAAGGACAATCGATCACTCTCGGTTGCTCTGGACAACTAACATTTGGAAGGCACCCCACATTGGACCTGGACACTCAGGAGACATCCACTTTGAGACCATTTGGATATTGATCCACCTGTCATGCAGCCTCTAATGACTGTTTGTCCCAATTAGATTTGCTCAATACATTCTGATATTGGAAACATAATATACATTTAGCTTCTCCATTATCTGGGTCTGGCGTCCATGAAATATTCTATTTGACCTTGGGGCCCTAAGTGCTGCCTGAGCATAGAGTCATTCCACTGGAACTTATACATTTGTAAAATATTTGCAACTCTCAAACTCCTGATGAAGGTATCAGAATACTGGAAACGCGTCGGGCATCGGGTTACATCACCCCTAGATGTACTCTCCTAACATTATCATTTTCATCTGTATACCTCTTGTTCTGATTCTGTATTGTTGTATGTTGTAGACATCTTTACGTCTTTTTATAGAATACCATTAAAAATGTATATTTTTTTTATCATAAGAGTTGGTAATCTATTAAAGTCCCACTAAGGGTGGCATTCTTCTTTGCTCTGGAAGACTCCGGTCTGTGGTGTATCACGTCTGTATCCCACCAGTGACTCAGTCTCTCTCTCTGCTGGATTTCCTCAGAGCAGACTCACACTGTTTTCTCTCTCTCTCTCTCTCTCTGCTGGCTTTCCTCAGAGCAGTCTCTCTCCAGCCTGTCTCTCCCTATAGGATGGTGCTGGGCAGCGCGGTTGTCCCTCATGGATCACGTCCCCCAGTACAGTCCTCTCACCACACTGTCCTCCACAGACCACCCTCTCTCCTGAGTCCCTGATAGCACTTCCTGAAAGATTTCCCAGGCACCGAGACCTCTGGGAAATGCAGTCCAACTCTAGGAAATACAGTGTCCTGATGCAGCTGACAAACTTCACTTCCCAGTCTGATCTGTCTCTGTATGTTCAGGAAGGAAGGGTCAGCATCTCCATATCTTCATCTTGTGGCCAAAATGAGAATTTGCATAACAAATACTCTTACATTATAATCTATAGATGTCCTGCACGGCTCAATGACAGCATGGCTGTTACACATGTCCCCCATCAAAGGAGGGGAAAAGTCCACTTGCATATAACGATCATAACCTGGTACAAGCTCTCAAGGTACATATAATAAAACAATTAATTTGTATGTACATATGAATCTGGCAAGGGGACCTCCCACCATTTTTCATAAGAGCGGAGGTTGTCTTGCCCACCTAGATGTGCCAGGGGGGGTGTTGGAGTCACCCTCCACTAAATGTTGTGGAAAGGGTTGGCATGCTGTGAGTTCTCGGACTTACAATACACTGTGTCGAAAGTTCTGGAGGAAGCCATCTTCCCCTTTCAGACTTTATGGGAGGCAAATTGTTTGCTTCTCTCTTTGCTCTTTAGGCTCAGGTGTTTCAGGTACAATGGACTCTTTTCAGCCTTCTATAGTGGATAAAGACGTTTCTACATCCTCTACAGTCAGGGGGGTTTGAGGGTCTTCTTGACTTGGCCAAGATTGGCTTTGGGGTAAGAATTCTGGAGCCTTAGGCCTGAAGGGTCCCAGTATCTATCTTTCTAGAAGGAGAAAGTGTGGCAATCTTAACATCTACAATGTCAAATTTCTTCTTCCTCACTGTCCTTTTCATCAGTTTGGTGGCACAGATTGAGACCTAGTTACTGGATGTGATTTCCGAGGGGTAATTTGAGTAGGCTATGGATCTAGTTGCTGAGGCACACAAATTGCTTCTGATAGGGGTAGTAAGTGATTGTGGTGCCAGGTCTTTAGTGGGCCCATGCTTCCTTCTGGTTGAATCTGGTATACTGGTAGCCTTGGCAGCTGCTTTCAGACGATAAGCCCGTGACTTCCAGCGATCAGCCAGTTTGTTTTCCAGGGACGCCCAAGTTCCTCAGTAAAACTCGTTCACCAGGCTGCAAATCATGTACTCTCACCTTCAGTTCAAAGTCAAGGCGTCTGAGGCAGCCTGGGCTTTCCCACATACTGTTTTCAGACTCTTCCTCAGGTGGTATATAAATCCTCTGTGTGACACCACTGAGGTATGCTCTAAAGAGGTGTTGAATGTAGTTTTTAGTGCTATAGGCATGTACGATAGCTGCAATGTGCTTGCTCTAATGCTGTTACTTTTCAGCCATAAGAGTCCCAAGCTTATCTAGGAGGGTGCGATTAAAATGTTCTGGCTGAGGATCCCCTTGAGGGTGGTAGGGGTTTGTTCTTGATTTCTGAATGCAAAAGGTCTAAGTCTCTGAATGTCTACTCTCAACATCTCGTAATTGGTCAGGGTGAAGGTGTTGAGGCAGGCCATAGTAGACAAAGAACTTCTCTACCAGAATTTTTGCCACCGTACATGCTTGCTCTTTGGTTGGAAATGCCTGGACATATCGGACGAAGTGGTCGGTTACCACCAGGACATTTCCCTATCCACTCGAGTCAGGCTCCTGACACAGAAATTGAATGCACACCAATTCCATTGGTCCTTGACTTTGAGGATGACCCATTGGGGTGGCTCTGCTAGGTAAAGTCTTCCTCTGTATACTTCGTATGCACGAGTGACAGCATCTTTCAACTTCAGTCTGCATGCAGGGCCAGTAGAAACGGTCTCTTACTAATTTGAATGTTCTCTCAGGCCCTAAGTGACCATGGTTGTCATGTAGGGCAGTCAACACACTCCCTCTATGCTTTCTCTGTAAGAATAGCTGCCACTTATCTTCATGGTCGCTGGGGCCTCCCCCCCCCCCTTCAGTAGACCACCCCATTGCGGGGCTTGGAGAGTGTCAGCAGTAAATGTGTACATTGACCTTCCAATTCATTCACCGTTAAACTGCAAGGGGGTCATCCATCTGGTCCTTTCTTAAATCTGTTTCATGGCTTAGGTAGGCCCTTGTCCCTGACTTGGGACAGGCCACAGTAGTATTTGGAACAACTTCAAACCTTCATTATGGAAGAGTCTCTTCAGAACCTTCTCCAGAGGCTTTTCATGTTCAAGGGTTTTGCCGAAGACAATAATATTGTTTGTTTAGGTACAACACATCGATCAGGTTCATGTCCCCTACTGTCTTCTCCATCAGTCCCTGGAATGTTGCTGGAGCACCAGACAGACCTTGTGGCATCCTATCGAACTTGAAGAACCCTAATGGGGTGATAAAAGCTGTCTTCTCTCTATCTTCAGGGTGTATGGGGATTTAATAGTACCCACTCCTTAAATAAAGCACACTGAACCACTTCGCCCCCGACAGACTCTGCAGGGCATCTTCTATCCTTGGAGTGGTGTAGTGGTAAGGGATAGTTCTCTGGTTGAGCGTCCAATAATCGACACGCAACCTCAGGAAACATTTTTTCTTCCGCACCACCATTATGGGGGAGGCATAAGGGCTCCTAGACGATGCCTGCTCTCTTCAATTCTGCCAGCTATTCATGTAGATCCTCCAGGTCCCCCAATGGGATCGGTCGGACTGTTCTCCTGAATGGCTTGTCTTCCTGGAGGCAAAACCAGTGTTAGGCACTTTTTGCACACCCCACATCAAACTCATAGTTCAAGAACATATCCTGCCATCTCAGAAGCTGGGCTTTGACTCCTTTCCCCTCAGATGAGAGTGGAGTGTTTTGCAGATAGAACTTCTCTATGTGAATCCCATCCTTTACTCTCCCCACCAAATTAGACAGTAAGGCTAGGGTGGCTGGATTCACTTGACCTAGCAACATTCCAGCCCGTAATTTCACTAGAGGGCGTAATATTGCGAGCACTAACTGGAATCTTCCCTTGGATTTGTTGCAAAGCTCTGGTTCAGGAATTACCTCCACCCCTGTGTCCTCTGCCCAACAGTCAGCTTCAAGGTAAACAAAGAGGCCCGGTTGCTCTCCAATTGAGGTGGTGTGTAGACACACCACCTCTCCAGGCTGTAGTATGTTTTCACTTCTCTCTAGTTGCCATATCTTCCCCATTCCTTCAGATGGGGCTTTCTGCTCTTGAATTAGGCGCTGGTATACACCCTTGGTTGGGGTATCAGGAGACTACTCACTCTGCTTGTCTCGAAGCCTGACAAG
This sequence comes from Aquarana catesbeiana, assembly GCF_042186555.1. Taxonomy (NCBI): domain Eukaryota; kingdom Metazoa; phylum Chordata; class Amphibia; order Anura; family Ranidae; genus Aquarana; species Aquarana catesbeiana. The sequence continues at coordinate 109,901,479 of NC_133333.1, read as the reverse complement.
GTCAGCGTTAGACTTTATGATCAGGGAACTCTTGTTGGTTCCTGGTGGGTGAGGACATACCACGGCTAGTGTATTGAATGTCTGATTGCCCAGCCACAGAGGGGTCAAAGGTTAACTTGACTGGTAAGTAGCCATCATAAAATAAATTCTGGGTTCCAAGGCCCCATATTTCTAATTCATCCAATTCTTGTAGGAGCAGATGTTTGAGGTGTCTTTCATAAGAGTCGCTGTACAGCAGGGTAACTTGTGCCCTGGTGTCCAGAAGGGCCTTTGTATAGACGCCTTCCACTTGGATGGGCACGATAGAAGGTCCCACTAGCTCAACAGGGAAATTGCAAGGAGTAGAGGGGTTAGTCTGTCCTGCCATCTGTATTCATACCCCCTTAATGTTTTGTTTGTGTCTCTGTTGAGACCCAGGGGGCTGAGGTCAGACACCTGAGGTCAAGGAGGGCGGGTTGTCTTGTTGCTCTGGAACAACAGTGAGAACCCTCTGCAAGTGTTTGAGCTTCCACTTTGATCTCTTTGCATCTTTGACTTTGAAGTTAGCTGCTTTAGGTGGCCACCCGGTTAGCTTCTTCACCGGGGCCCTCTGAAGTTTTCCCGTCAGCTTCTGGCATTGGCTTCCAGACTTTGGTGGGCTTATATAATCACATTAATGTCCTACTCCTCCGCAGTTGAACAAGATCCCTTGACTCATTGGCTTCTCAGTAAGAATGACAAGAGGGGTCAAAGATTTGCTAGACCCCAGAGTCCTTTTGCTAGACAATGTGGTGATTTTAGCTGCTAATAGATTCATCATTTGCAGCATTTGACACGTCTGTGTCAGCAGGTGGGGAAGCCATTAACACCCATTTACCAATATCCATAATTAATAAAAAAACTACTACACATGTGGACATCCGGAGTCGGGCGGGGCACATAGACACCTTAATATTGTCTCCAATCGGCAGTGTCTAGCTCAATCTTCCACACTTCCTGATTCCGCGTGACCCCTTCGTTCACTTCTGCCCTCACCGGGGTTCATTTGTCACCAGAAGTGAGGTTTAAACGAAGCTGTGCATGACCGGACAAGGCGTAAACGTGCATAGTTGCCAATCCGTAATAGCTCAAGGTCGAAAATGGGAATGTACAAGGTTGCCCTCATCCTGAAGCCCTATCCGCCCTAACTATAAATCATCCACAATATAGGTTATGTCCGGTCATGCACAGTTTCGTTCAAACGTCACTTCCGGTGACGCGTTTGTACCGGTGAAGGTGGAAGTGAATGAGAGGGTCATGCAGAATCAGGCAGTGTGGAAGATGGAGCTAGATACTGCCAATTGAGACATTATTAAGGTGTGTCTATGTGCCCCGCCTGACTGCTGATGTACACATGTGTAGTAGATTTTTAAATAATTATGGATATTGGTATATAAGTGGGTGTCTGAAAATGGCTTCCCCACCTGCTGAAGAAGCCCATAGGAGGGGGCATAATGCCGAACGGGTGGAAGGAGCCATTGCTTTAGATAACAATATTTTTGATGTATTCATCATAAATTCTGACATGGCATAGCTGCTAACTGTTGCTGCATCCACAAAAGGAGGTTCACAGTTAGGAGACAATCGTCTCAAACTTCAACCAGTTTGCTGGCTTCTTTATATGCTCTTATATCTCGTCCCTCTTGAGGATCCTATTGACATTTAAGACAACATTGCATGTTCATCTCCAGTGCATCTGTGTATTACAACAAAGATGCTGTTTGTTTCTGATATAAATCTATGAATAATTTAATATTGCAAAAATTGTATTAAAGAATATAGCAGGATCAGAGAAGGTTACTTACTTGGGAATTGAAGCACTTGAGCAATACTTTTTTGATTATTGGGTTTTTGATTTTCCCTTTAAAGTGAACATGTTAATACCCTGGAGAAATCAAAATGACTATATGGAGGAAAAATATAAAAGCAAAGACTATATTCAGCGAAAAGTACATGTCAAAATGATTAGTTGATTCAGAGATAGAGACAGCTGGAGCTGTATGTATGCTTTGACTTCTCCCATTCCTTAACCTCCCTTATTGACATTAGAGGACCAACGTGTGATGAACGCAGTGTCAGAACCCAAGCACCTTCACCAACTTGTGATAAATGGCCGGTCAAACTTGCACCTCACTGTCACTGACATGCAATGATTGCACTTTCAGTCTGCACAAAGATTTTCCAGTTCGCAGGACCACAATCGAAGTCCCAGCAGACAGAGTGATCGTTGCTGGGTATGGTTAACTACACAGTTAACCCTTTATAACATAAATCAATCACTAAATATTGTTCACAATATTAGCAAAAACAACTATGACCAGGACAGGGATTCTTTAAGTTCTGCATTAGTGCATCAGAGATAATTTTACAATTTTAAAAATATTGTTTAATAGGTAAGCAGGTAAAACAGTGCAGAAAAAAAATGGAAAATTGTTATCAAATACTTACCGTCATTTTCCTTTCCTGGCCCATCCTCACGTCAGCACACCATGGGTTAACATCTCCTCTGGAGCCCCAATTACCACCTGTATAGCGGAATAAAAGGCAGCTCCTCCCTAACTAAGAAAGTTCGATAACTTAGCCTGCGGCAGGCCACTAGGGAGGGAGTCCTGTGCCAACGTGAGGATGGGACAGGAAAGGAAAATTACGGTAAGTATTTGATAACAATTTTCCGTTTTCCTGGCCCATCCTCCCGTCAGCACACCATGGGATATACCAAAGCTTAATATAGGGTGGGAGAGAACAATTGAGAGACACATCTAAAGAAAAGATGCTAAAACCAGAAGGAATTGTTCTCTCTGGTCCTAAACATTCTGGTCACACATCTAGTTTGTAAGAATGAATGAAGGCCGCAACTGACTTCAAGCTAGCCCTTACCTATATCCTCCAAGCAATCCTGGCATAATTGCCTCAAAGGCTGCCACTCCTCTAGTCAAATAGGCTTGCAATATTTCAGAGCAGAAAAGCGTACTTCCTGTATGCCAGTTTAATCATCCTGGCAACCCAAGAGTGGATGACTTTTAAGGGCCTGATAGCTAAATGAAAGGATTTTTTTTTTAACTTTCCCCCTTTGACCAAGTTTCCCTACTTCCCAGTTTTCCTGGAAATTGGATACCACTTTAAAATTTAACTTTGGGGATAGACGTGGTATCCGTATCTCTGGTAAAAAAGAAAAAAAAAAAAAAAAAAAAAAAAAAAAAAAAAAAAAAAAATATACCAAGAGCTCTTGCTGGAAAGTGTTGCAATCTTCAACATCCTTCTGTCTGACGTAGTTGTCAGAAGAACTAGTTTTACCATGCAGTACTTCACTGGAAATGAAACCTGTTGGAGCAAAGGATGCTCTCAGATCCAAGCCCAAGTTCCACAGAGGGAATAAGGATTTCCCGCAAGGTCATATATAGATTGTTATCTGGAAGAAGCATCTGGTCACTGGCACTGCACCCATCTGCAGCCTGTGAAAAAATTAAGTAGAGATCCCTTAAATGGCGTTGTATGCCAGACCAACCTCTAGCTCTGACTGTAAAATGTCAATGATATTGGTTAGAGGCAAGGAACACAGGAGAGAAAGCTTTGCTGAGCAAACAAGACAAACTTTTTTCATATCCCCTCCTATGTAGTGTTCATGGATGATCTTCTGGTCACCAGGATCTGAACAACATCAGATGAGAATCCCTGCACCTCTAGTGTAGCCTATTCCAAAGCCAGGTTTATTAAAAGTAGTCCAATTTGATTGGAGTGCCGTTACTGACCTTGCCATAGAAGAATTAACTTGATCAGAGACAAAAAGTAAACAAAAAAAAATTCCATGGCACCCTGCACCTTGTATGACAGAGTCTTCACATTGGTATCCTGTTGCAACTATCAGAAGCTGAATGTTCAGTGAAGTCTCCCTGAGAACTACTGCTGGAGTGCCCCATAGGGCCAAAATTTACATAACCGAACCAATAATTGATTTTGTTCCCTGGCAAGAAGACCAATTTTAACTGACCAAGTGGTTTTCTGCCCACAAAAAGTTTCTTTGCAAGATATAACAAGAAAAGACTTGGTGTCACCTTGTCAGGCAATGTAGGTTACGACTGTCCTGTTGTCAACCTTACTAGGGCCCCTCAAAAGATCCTGAAAGGCTTGCAATGTTAGAAAGGGCTTCCTTCCATTCAAGATACTTGGGGAGTCTGTGCTACACCGCTCTCCAATGGTCTTGCACTTGTTTCGACTCCCCAGAGACAGACTGGCTTCAGAATCATCCTATCTCCTGGGCTAAGAGGCATGCCTCCAAAAAAAGAACAGTGGCAATGTCCAGAATTCCAGTTCTTGTCAAATTTGTATAGGCACAAAGATTTTCTGATCATAGATAGCCTAGCTCATAGGCTAAAGAAGGCAAAATTGAAACGCCCTCACGGGCCACCTGGCCCAGGGTACCACCACGGCCAACAAGATCTTTCAAAACGATTCCTGGGACTGTGCCAATTCTGTAAAAGCACCTGAAGTGGAAGTGACATCTGGCCACTGAAAATCTTACATGCCTCTGGCGCTCGGCATTGATCAGTACATGGAAATATGAGTCGGCCAGTCGATTGATACCAACTGGTCCTTCAGCTGAACTGTCCCTGTGACTGTCTGCATGAACCATCTTGAACCGATTGACATATACGAACACATTTGATTCCTTCAAACTAAAACAGGCCAGAAGTCTCCTGCCTTAGGTACTAGAAAAACTGGAGAAAAGGGGCCCCCAGATGATTCCATGTTTTCAGCATCACTGGCATGATGGCTTTGTAGCAGTATAAAAATCTTGTCAATATCTTCTCTTCTGACATCTGTTGGACATAGATTAAATGGATTCAGTGGTCAGCTTTGGAATTTTAAGACACCTCCACTGTGATCTATAGTCTGTCCTATAAGATTTGGCCTCCTGCACCCTCTGAAGTTTAGTAGGCTTGAGTGAAGGATGGTGGGTTCCTCTTACTAGTCTGTGGCCAGACTTTTTCTCCTGTCAATCGCTTAATTGCGTTGTTCAGTGTTTGGCCAAATAACCCCCCATTATAGGAAATGGTAAAGGCTTGTGTAGACGTTCCACCTGCCTTCAAGTGGTGAAACCACAATGCTCTCATAGCAGCGACTGGGTGCGCCAGCGCTTGTACTAGGTCTATCAAAAGCATCCACCAAAAGTCAGTTGCCAGGTTCCAATTTTTCCAGAAACTGTGCCAAATCTTGTAGCTTCCAGTGTTGCATGTAATGCCATATCTAAACTTAAAATATATATGAGTTAATGTATTGCTGGTTGGCAGGCAAAATCTGTCACTGTATAGATTCTGTGCAAGCCTGATGGTCAAATCACCACAATTTCTGTTCCAGATGTGTTTCTGCATGTGTTTTGATGCATTCTCAATGCGTTTTGCTGCTTCTAGATGTGTTCCATACAGAAACAATGCAACATTCTACTTATGTTGACTGTACTAGAATGCGCTGTACTGGTGTGAACTATGTAACTTGGAATCAAAGTTAAACACTGTCCATGAGTTCTTGATGCAGAATAAAGACGCACTGGACTTCATTCGGTGTGAACAAGTCCACTTTCTCATCCATAGGATCACTGAAGGCAACCAAGTTATAAAAAGGCAAAGACACTTGCTGCACCAGACATTAGAGGGCAGCATCCACCCCTGGAAGTGCAGTGCACCAACATACAGCAGCCATATATGGATAAAGTTTAGAGAATCTGTTACTGTAAATAGGTCTTCTGACAAGGTATCTGTCATCCTTCATCAATGAGCACTTTACGCTCTATCATTATGGGTGTTGCTTGTGGTGTGGATAGTTGTAGCATCCTTTCTGCAATAGCTGCCTTAATAGGGCTTGGAATTTGGCACAACCACATCCTTCTGAGGCATGCTGTGCAATTTCATTTCTCTGCCACTGCAGACTGCATGCAGACCCAAAATGCATCGTGAGCTAGGTGAGGCATTCTCTATCATGCTGATAAACGCATTTGTGCCAGTTTCCTGGATCCTGTCCCTTCACAGGGTAAGTGGAAAACAACTCCTTCAGAGTGTATAGACCACATGCTTAAGTGGAGGTGTTCCTAAGGCTAGGTTTCCACTAGTGCGACTTTTCATGCGATTTGGGACTGAAAAGTCGCATGACACATTGCACCCCATGATTTTCAATGAGTACCGTTCATATCTGTGCGACTTCAAAGTAGTCCCTGCACTACTTAGGTCCCACTTCGATGCGACTTGAGGTTCATAGACCTCAAGAATACACAGGCATTGCTTCAAGTCGCGGCAAAAAAAAAAAATTGCGCGACTTTGGGGATGCAATAGTGGAAACACAGCCTAATACATGAAATTTGAGCTTGGCACATATCTTCAGTGTCCTGTAGCTCTCTCCTGACCCATTCTTCTGTTATCAGCCTGATAACTCTTGACAAATTCCTAGACCATAGTTGCCAACATTGGAAAAAAAATTTTCAGGACACTTTTTTTGGCTGTAGGCGGAGTCAGCCTATAATTAGAGGGCGGGGCATGCGTTAGTAGGTGTGGCATAGAAAAAGTGGAAAATGCGGCGCGGAAAGCGCGCCGTGCAAAAAAATGGGTGTGGTTTACGTGAAATAGTGGGCGTGGCTTACATGGGCATGGCTAAAATGGGGTGTGGTTAGAGTCTGAGATGAATGAGGGATGCAGAGGGAAAGGGGGGAAAGGGGGGTAGAGGGGTGGAGGGACAGCAGACCCAGATCCTACACTACAATAGCAATGTGTATTCCAGAGTTTAACCATCAGCAGATAAAGATACTCCACCATACACCTGGTGTTAGCACTTCAATCATCCCGGCACCATGGTTGTTATGGTGTCAGGATGATTGAAGCGCATTATTACTATTATTACATTGTAATATAAAATGAAATCATTCAACTCACCATAATGCAGAATCAGTGGGACCACTGAGCGTGTCACCTGCCACGTCGCCTGCCACCAGATGCCATCAGGTTCCCCCAGCAGAGTCTGTCCTTACATAAGGTGCCCCCAGCAGAGGGGGGAGAAGGGGGTGCAGGTATGTTGGTGACACAGGGGGGAGAGGGGGGTGCAGGTATGGTGGTGACACAGGGGGGGGAGAGGGGGGTGCAGGTATGGTGGTGACACAGGGGCGAGAGGGGGGTGCAGGTATGGTGGTGACACAGGGGGGAGGGGGGAATCAGGTATGGTGGTGACACAGGGGGGAGAGGGGGGGTGCAGGTATGTTGGTGACACAGGGGGGGAGGGGGGAATCAGGTATGGTGGTGACACGGGGGGCGAGAGGGGGGTGCAGGTATGGTGGTGACACGGGGCGAGAGGGGGGGTGCAGGTATGGTGGTGACACAGGGGGGGAGGGGGGGAATCAGGTATGGTGGTGACACAGGGGGGAGGGGGGTGCAGGTATGTTGGTGACACAGGGGGGAGGGGGGGTGCAGGTATGGTGGTGACATGGGGTGCAAGAGGGGAGCCAGGACCATCAATGTCCCCAGCCAGAGGAGCCCCGGTCCTTCCATGCTGGACCTCAGCCTTTGAGAAGTGTACTGCAGGGAAAGCTCCAAGCCTCCCCATACACTGAGTACACCCCCCCCCCCCCCCCCCCCCCCATCTCTCCTCTCCCCCACTACACTGACAGGCCACTACTCACAGGTCAGACAACTCCTGAACAGCCAGATGAAAGCCTCCCTTCTTCCCTCCCGTCACTCCCACTATTCCCTGAGCCCCGTTGGACACACGGGGGCGGAGGGTGATGGCGGTGGAGGCTGATCACGTCTTCCTTGTGTGCAGTGTAGAGCGGGGAGGGGTTGCCAATCCCTCCAACCAATAGGCTTCAGTGTACAATAGAATTTTCTATTTGTACACTGAAGAGAGAAGCGGATTGGCTGCCCCTCTCCCCTGCACTGAACACAAGGGGAACTTTGTGACTGACTCGTGGAGGCAACGGCGGCCATTTTTGTGGAGCCGTTGCCGTTTTTAACAAAAACACTCACGATTTTCTTGGGACAAACCCAAAAATTCGGAGAAAACACCCGGGACAAAATTAAATCGGGACAAGGGTCCCAAAATCGGGATTGTCCCGGGAAAATCGGTACTGTTGGCAACTATGCTAGACACATCAGAAAAAAGCAGCCTGACATTTCTGTCTGGGGAGGCTGCTATAAATAGATTATCAGGGAGCTGGCCCTGTACAAAACATGAGAGGGGGTGTGTGCGCCTCTCCTCCAATCAGCAATTTACGCTATCTTGGCTGTAAGCCCAAACACCACACTCTGTGCTAAACAGGAAGAGAACATTTCCTAACACGATCTGAACTTTCTTAAACAGTATAAAATGTGAAGAAAGCAAATATACATGTAGAAACTTATGTAGGGAGATTTGGTTCAGCTCTCACTTCACTGGGTGTATGGTGGGTTTACATCCATCTTAATGAATGTGACCACCTGTTAGGTGTCATTGTCCTGGTCAGGATAAGATGATTGTTGGCGGATTTTATGTCTTTTTGGAGCGTTTGCGTTCAGGGTTTGATTCTAAAATAATGCAAAACCCTTAATTTGCATAGTCTCCTTGGACACTCTTTTAAGAACCATGTCCCACGTCGCCCCCTCCTACCTTTGCTAATCTTCTGTGCCACTAACAGGTGTGGAAAGCTCATATTTGCACAAAATATATAAATATATGGAGAAAAACATTACCTCTAACAAAACAAAACAAAAGAAAAAAAAAAAAATTGTACCCGGTCTCTTTAAGAGCCATCTGCCTTCATCCACTCACGTTAGAAGCATCAGGTGAGCTTCAGGCAGCATTTCCAAAGGCAGACATCAGACACAGTTAAGCTGGACACACGCACACCATACAATCTTCTCTGGATATCTTCCCTCAGATTCACCAAAACCACATAACAAGAGGCCAAACCTTAATGCCCCGTAAACACGGTCGGATTTTCCGACGGAAAATGTGCGATCGGAGCGTGTTGTCGGAAATTCCGACCGTGTGTGGGCTCCATCTGACTTTTTCCATCGGATTTTCCCGACACACAAAGTTTGAGAGCAGGCTATAAAACTTTCCAACAAAAAATCCGTTGTCGAAATTTCCGATCGTGTGTACAACAAATCCGACGCACAAAGTGCCACGCATGCTCAGAATAAATAAAGAGATGAAAGCTATTGGCTACTGCCCCGTTTATAGTCCCGACGTACGTGTTTTACATCACCACGTTCAGAATGATCGGATTTTCCGACAACTTTGTGTGACCGTGTGTATGCAAGACAAGTTTGAGCCAACATCCGTTGGAAAAAAATCCTAGGATTTTGTTGTCGGAATGTCCGATCAATGTCCGACCGTGTGTACGGGGCATAAGAGTCTTGATGATTTGTATGCAATCAGACAGGTCCCTGCACTACATGGCTCCGCTAAATCTAGAAACCAGACAACAAAAGTTGCATAGTGTGTATGGGGTCCCAAAGTCTGAGACAAAAAAAAAAAAAAAACAGTCAGACTGTCAAGCCCACAGGAGTACACAGCACAGCAAGGGAGCCAGGACAGCACATCCAGAGACAGACAGGAGAGTCAGAATCTGAGGGAAGTCCTTTACCTGGCAGGACTGCAGAGAGAAAGGGAGAAAAGCCCTCTCAACTGCAGACCCCCAAGATCATTACCCCTGTGACTCCATTCACAGCCGCTCTCAGACTGACAATAAGCCAGGACAGCAGTGCAGTGTGCTGCATATAAAGACAGGAAAAAATAAAAAACAAAGAGAGACATTGATAACATTGCAGAGCTCTTATAATACCACACCTGTACAATATCAATGCTGTTTAAGCATAATTTTGTCCATAGCTTTGGCACAAAAGGCACCCAGTTTATAAAAAAAAAAAAAAAAAGGATTTACCTTCAGCATTCAGGGTCTTCCAACTCCATGAGAGGCTGAACATGGAGTATGGTTGTCACCTCATCCCTTTAAACCCGAACACACATGAATTACACAGGTTCTGTGGCTGATTAAGATGGTAATTAAACTCACTTGGTGCCTTATCTGCATTTAATTAGCCTCAGAACCTGTGTAATTCAAAGGTGCTCGGGTTTAAAGGGATGATGGTGGCAACTCTAACATGGAGGGGTACGTTCGGGGGGGGATGCAGCAAAACAACTTACTTACCAACTGCAATGAACAGGTGGCCTGGAGCAGACCAAAAAAGAACTGTCTTAGTTAGGGAGGAGCTGCCTTTTATTCAGCTATACAGGTGGTAATTGGGGCTCCAGAGGAAATGTTAATCCATGGTGTGCTGACGTGAGGATGGGGCCAGAAAGGGTATTACAGAGGAAAAAGAGAGAGTAGAGCAACAGAAAAGTAAAAAGGGTTTAAAAGTAAAAATACTTAAAAGGTAACTCCACTTTCGTGGGAAAAAAATTGCAAATAAAGAAAATTGCGACACAAGTCGCAAGTCAGGAAGAATGTGCTGGAAATGGAGCGAGTACAGAGAAGGGCAACAAAACTAATAAAGGGATTAGAGGATTTTAGTTATGAGGAAAGGTTACGAGCACTGAACTTATTCTCTCTGGAGAAGAGAGGTTTGAGAGGGGATATGATTTCAATTTATAAATACTATACTGGTGACCCCGCAATAGGGATAAAACTTTTCCGTGGAAGGGAGTTTAATAAGACACGTGGCCACCCAGTAAAATTAGAAGAAAAGAGGTTTAACCTTAAACTGCGTAGAGGGTTCTTTACTGTAAGAGCAGCAAGGATGTGGAATTCCCTTCCACAGGCGGTGATTTCAGCGGGGAGCATCAATGGTTTCAAAAAACTATTAGACAAGCGCCTGAACAACCACAACATACAGGGTTATACAATGTAAAACTGACATAAAATCACACACATGGGTTGGACTTGATGGACTTTTGTCTTTTTTTAACCTCACCTACTATGTAACTATGTAAGTCATATTGTAATTGAATGTTATTAAAATGACCTTTCCATCTGCAGCCGTTGTAATTTTCTGAAAATGCAATGCAATATGGCAACCTGGAGTTGTTCTGTACACAGAATGTGTACTGACCACTCCCCAGAAACATAATTTCCTGCTTGTGTGATTGTCTCACCAATTTTCACAGAAGTCTGCCTAAGATACAAGTCAGATTTCCGGCATCCCCTGCAACAAAAATGTAATTTTTTGGTGAGATACTCCCAACAGCAACACTAAATCTAAAGGGATGCAGGCCCAGCGGCTTTCCTCATTGAAGCTCTGCAGCTGTCACAGCTAATTGATAATTGTGAAACCACTCCCATTAGACCCACTTAGCACAGGGGCACATAGGTATAAACAGGAATTTCTTCAGAATAAAAGGTAGGAATCGGCAACAAAGTTTGTTATAATCCTTTCAATGTACACAAATCACCCAGAGGGGAATGTTTCTTTCTCAATAAAAGTGTAGTTACGCTTCAACTGGTTCTGTGAGTTCAGCAGAGATCAGTCAATGAGCAAGATGGATCAGTGGCTCTTACAGATCTTGGCTGATGACTGCAGACTACTGATACAGCCTTTCTTTTCTGGTCCCTGAGGAGGGTATTGACAGACATGAGTTGATCAATGAGAAGGTCTGAGGAGTTACTGACGGGATGTCACAGTCTTTATGATCATTCAACTAACCCTGCCTTCAAATCAGTTTTCTGCATATATAAATATCTTAAAATACCTATTGGTTGCATTCTGCTAATGTGTATATTATTGTCCAGCACAAAATTATCATTTGAATGAATATAAATATGATGGGTTTCGGATGGCTAATTCACCTAGGAGAGATAATGTGTCCAGTTTGCCTCCAATACCTTCTAATATAGTGGTGTTTGGGCTTAAAATGCTGATAATTAATTGGTATGGGTAAATATGTTCCTATTCTGGCAGGACTGGTATTATCTCAGTAGTTATGAAATACAATGAAGTTTGGATTTTTTGGCTAATAACAGCCATCCAGGAATGCATATTCGGCTGTTCTACCAGATGGGCTATTTACAACAAATGATACAATGATACAATGATACAAAATCTGATACTTTTAGCTAAGAAGGATGTCTGTTAAGCTTCTAGTTACTTAAAGCAGAGGTTTGCTGAAAAATATTCAAAGCCATCAGCTACAAATACTTCAGCTGCTGACTTTTAATATATGGACACTTACCTGTCCAGGGAGCCCGCGGTGTCAGCAGCCGAAGCCGATCCGTCCTTTCGGCTCTTGGCTGCTGCCGCCGCCATCCTCGGTGAGGGAATAAGGAAGTGAAGCCGTGCGGCTTCACTTCCTGGTTCCCTACTGCACATGCGCGAGTTGCACTGTGCGTCCTCTCAGGTCCCTGCTGTATTCTGTGTCTCACAGAATACAGCCGGGGAGGACGGGGTAGGTGGCGGAAGTGGCGTAGGTCACTGCAATCACCACGGTGATCTATGCCAGGAAGTGGGAGCAAATACCTGTATTAGAAAGGTATCTGCTCCCTCTTCCCCCCCTGAAAGGTGCCAAATGTGAGGGGGGAGGAATCCAAAAAGTGGAAGTTCCATTTTTGGGTGGAACTCCACTTTAAGCCTAAAAGCCTGAAAGTTTTATGATAGCCATGAAACTGAGATGTGTATTGTGTTCAACTTTGCTAATCAGTACTTTTACTGATAAGGGTATTTGGAATGCAGCTAAAAGTTTGTTAATTGTGTAGCAGCAGCTTAGATGCCAGAATCTGCTCCTCAAAAGTTACTGTGTTCGCCGCTGAACACCTCAGGAAGTCAGGAGCACTGAGCTAAGCGGCCTCTTCCTCGCTGGTCAGACATGCCCCTGTTGACAGCTGAAATGTCATTGGTTGTTAAGGATGTGGCGCTCCGCTCCTTAACAACCAATAATTGCTGACATTATTTTCTTTACATTTAAGCTATTAGTGGGGAAATCCCGCTGACAGCTGAGAGAACCGAGGCAGAAGGTATCAGTTTTGGTTATCAGTACATTTTCACGTGTACCGATACTCCTGCAAATGCCTAGTATCGCACCGATACCGGTATCTGTATCGGTGCAACCCTAAATTATACAATGCTAAAAATCAACTTTTACCTAACTAAAACAGGTTCAAATGCCCAGGGAGGATTTTTATATATAAAGTACCCATTATATCAAAGTACTAAACTCTAGTTCTTTGTGTAATCCATCTGGAGACATAGTGCTCAGTGTAAAAACCCAAAATTTCTCTAAAACCTCTCCCCCTCAGGAAGAGACATGGGTATAGCTTCAATACCAAAGAGCTCTAAACCCCCTGTGCTGCCACAAAATATCTGTGAAAAATGACGGGGAACACTGTGCTTATGCCGTTTGTGCTCTATGAATCCCCAGTGCTCCCCAAACCTGGTGTGCATGGTACACATCATTCTACCTACATAGTAAAGCCCACAGGGGTACCTCAATCTATAGACCATAAACTGGGTACTACAACAGATAAATTGTTTAATTTCAAAAATCCGTCCTTTGCAAAACTTTTCTAAACTAACCAAAAAAATGATCAGCCCCACACTTACTTAGTTTCTTACTTGTTTAAACTTTCTTTATTAATTTTCCTTCAAGACATAACATATATAATACAACACACACAAGGTCTCAATATATCATATTACACAAAAATATAACGGCCTTCACATATTATAAAAACCAAGCATTAAAACCTGATATCCCTAAAGCTTGGAGATCCCCCCCTCACCTATATCAACCCCAAAAATCCCACATTGTTTCCCTTCACTCTAGCAGCACTCCCTCGCATAAAGGGGAAGGGGAGGGGATGGGGTCACAGATGGGCACCTTTCCAAAGCATACCCATCCATTCCCCGGCCCCTCTCTCTCCCGTGGTATACATATCTCGAACCCCCCAGGGAGGAACAATCAGAGCGAGATAGAGGATAGAAATGGATAGGGGAAGAGACGAGCGGAGAGAAAAGAAAAAAAAACCACACACAACACCCCCCTACACCCCTATCACCCTGTACACCCCCCCCCAAACCCCAGTGCCGTCCCTCCCTTCCTCAAAATATACATGTGTCTCTAAGAGGGGAAAGTCACCCCCAACCTCCACTCCAATTACCCAATTATAGGTCATCTACACCTGTGTATCTTAGGAAGACATACTTGCATGCACTTCTGCATCCTTAATGTATAGGGTGATAAAGAAAATAAATAAATAAAACCCCCACACCCCCCTTCCACCTTACATGCCCCTCTTATCTCCCAGTCCCTAGTGCCATCCCACCCTTCCTATATACCCCACATTGTTTTAAATTGTGTAACACAAATCATGTCGGTAGGGGGACCCCTTTATATCAGATACTCCTATGCTCAAAATATACATGTGTCTCTAAGGGGGGGGGGGTCACCCCCCAACCTCCACCCCCATTACCCTCCCCTCCTGTGTATCTTAGCAAGACACACTTGCGTGCATTTCTATATCCTTAATATATATATAGTGATTCTGAAAAGGAAAAAAAAAAAAAGGGGGGGAAAGCCAACAACCCACAATCCTCCCCCCTCTCTCCCCTCTCCCCCCCTCCTCGAGGATACCAGAACAAATGAAAGGGAAAATCTTAGGTTAGGTACATTCCACATCAATAGATGCGAAAGTAAAAGAGATGAACTACAAGCTCTTAATTAAATGGTAATATGTCCCAATGAAACTCCATAGGATAAATCAAGAGACATCACCATTGTGTTGGAGAGAATGCGGGATAGAGGGAACACATGCCCATATATGGTGGCACTGCCCCTTGATACAATCATTCTGGAGGGAGATATTGAAAATGATAGAAAAGATCAATGGAGGAGAGGTTAAACAGGATCCCTGGTGGTGTTTGTTACACACCACAGGGGAATCAAGGAAAAAATATAGAACAACAATGACCCCAAATCTATTGAATGGTGTGAAAGCTCTAATACCGAGACAATGGAAATAAAAAAAAATCCAGTCAGTAAAGGAGTGGTTAAGAGAGGTGGATAAAATCAGACTGATGGAGGAACTGATATCCATACAAAATGACTGCAGACTGAGATTCAATAAAATATAAAAGGGATGTACTAGCTGTCACTCTTTAAAATCAGAGAGGCCATTCTGGGCTCCGCCCACGCGATTGCATAATTCATTCACGCAGCTCTTTGTGTGAATGAACTACAAGTCCCAACATCCTTTTGAGGTTGTCGACTTGTAGTTCTCAATAAACTACCATGATGCTGTGGAGCGCCGTGGTAGTTCATTGATTTCTTCCTGTCAGTTTATCTGCCTGCCTGTAGGGAATGTATGGATACACAGATATACTGACAGATCTGAAAGCAGAATTCTAGCCTCAAAAAAAAAAAATGTTTTTAAGTCAGCTGCTGACTACTGAATACTGTAGCTGCTGACTTTTAATATAAGGACACTTACCTGTCAACGGATTCTGCAATGTCAGCCGCCCAAAGCCAATTCCTCTATCGGCGTGGGTACCCTTCAGGATTCACAGCTGGTTTCCTACTGCGTACGCATGAGTAGCACTGAGCTTTCTGAATGGCCCTGTCCAGCAGGGGAGGCATTTGAAGTCCCTATAAAATGCAGTGAGTTTTTTAGTGGATGTGACTTGATAAAGGAGGCCACACCTCCAAAATGCATCATCATAGTAACCCTGATGTACCCTCCTCTCCCTCTTGCTCTCCTCCTAATTGCGGGACATCTCTTTTGTGCACGGCGACGGCTGGACCGGCTGGACACCAGAGCTAAGTCAAGCTGGTCTGTTAGAGCCATCAGCTAGCCCCCTTTGCCCCCTTATTGACCAGGCCATTTTTTGCGATACGGCAATGGGTCACTTTAACTGACAATTGCGCGGTCGTGCGAAGCTGTACCCAAATCAAATTGGTGTCCTTTTTTTCCCACAAATAGAGCTTTCTTTTGGTGGTATTTGATCACCTCTGCGGTTTTTATTTTTTGTGCTATAAACAAACAAACAGCAACAATTTTGAAAAAAACATTGCTATAATACATATCCAAAATATATAAGAAAACAAATGTATTCATAAGTTTAGGCCGATATATATTCTTCTACATATTTTTGGTAAAAAAAAATCACAATAGGCATATATTGATTGGTTTGCGCAAAAGTTATCGTGTCTACAAACTATGGGATAGATTTAGGGACTTTTATTTTTTAAATTGTTTTTACTGGTAATTGCAGCAATCTGCAATTTTTTTACATCTGACCCCAAATGACAGTTTTTGGGGACCAGTGATATTATTACATTGATCAGCGCTATAAAAATGCACTGATCAATGTAAAAGTGACACTGGCAGGAAAGGAGGCGATCAAGGGGTTAACTGTGTTCCCTAGGTGTGTTCTAACTGTAGGAGGGATGGGCTGCTGGACATGACAGAGATCACTGTTCCCGATCAACTGCTCCTGCGCAAGGTGACATACAATGATGGCGATTCGTGCAGGAGAGCCGACCAGCTGCAGTACAACTGCAGCGGATGGTCGTTAACTGGTTAATAAACAGTATCACACTACGATGGATGTGTGCTCTCTCTCCCTTTCTTGGTTCATGTAGATGCCTTCCCACCATGCAGTGGAGCATCAAGAGAGCTGCAGCGCCACACTGGCTGATGAGAGGGCGGGGCGGGGGGCAAGCCAAGGACTCATGATCCACTTCCTGATTGGTGGGGAGGGGATTTAGTGTGAAAATAGCAAATTTTAATTCACTATTGTCACATAACTGGGTGGACACTGTGCACAACGCACTGTGCCCGGAGCCCACTCTTTTTTGAAGCCTATTAGAGCCTCTGGCTCTAATCACATGCTTCAACCCCCCCCCCCCCCCCCATTGGAATCCATGGTCTCGCATCCCTGTATGTAGATCTTACCAGCCCGCTGTGGGTTTTTTGATCAGTGCCTCTGCTAGCTGTTTGTTGTGTTGGATATCCAAATGCTGAACTAAATTAACTGCACATTTAAACTCTTTGTGTATAAACACTCCAGACTTCAAATACTACCAGAAAGTAATCTCTCTGTGTAGCATGAGCATATGAAGATTTTATCTACAATCCCTCCTTTTCTTTATGTTGCCATAACTTAAGCAAAGTCCTCTTTAATCTGGTGTTTATCAATAACAAAGTATATGGCCTATTGGAAATACAGAAGTCATTTGATCTTCTGAACTGTGTAGAGGCCTTTAGAACCAGTTGCACAATGGAAGCATGCATGAAGAGATGTGTTCATCATGTTTTTTTCTCTTCCATCCTGCTCTTTCAATAATCTGAATCTAATCAAAGCGCAATTCCTAAATATATGAGTCCAAAATAAGGATTTATTCATAATATATTACTTAGGTATAAGACCTAGCATGTTTCATGAGCCACACATCACTCTCTTAATCAGGAGTCAGGACAAAGAGCTGGTGTTGCTGAAACCAGCTGCTGAATGTTACTGGGTTAATTTAGAGAATATACCAAATACAGAGCAAAATCACTACCAGAGTGCGCACAAACAGACCTAATATTTCCACAAGCCCTAACCAAGCTCTAACAAAGGGGGAATGTGTGGCCCTCGAACACCACTGGATCTTGTAACTGCTTCGATTTTAGATTCACTTGTTGTCTTTACATCCCAAGGTTATCGTGGCAGTTCCTCAGTGCAAGGAAGTTGCCCACGTATGATCAAGATGCTTTAGAGGGACATCATTATCAAAACATTAATGAAGTAAATTTTTTGTACTTCAGTGTCACTTACCAGCAGAGGAGAGGAACGTGTGAAAACACAGAGGGTGGGACTTTAAATGAAGCACTGGGCAGCAAATAAATATTTAGATGGATATATTTATATTTAGATGGAACTATATATATATATATATATATATAGTTCAGGTAACAATAATACAATAATAACATATATATACACTGATTGAGCCATTGAAGATCGTCCATGTAAACATATGTTGTGGTAACAGTAATATATACTGGACAACATGTTAAAAATGATGGTAATCTCACATATTATAAAACATTAAATTCCTTAGTTCATCATAAGACAAAAGGGTATATGCAGTGATTCATATGGTATTGCTTGCGGGACCTATGGTCTAATTAGACCTGAGAAGATAAATACATAATAGCTTGAAAAATCTTGGTAAAATTGATAAGAACAGGGTAATCGATAGCTCTATGCGTTTCGTGGCTTTGTGCCACTTGTTAGGAGCAAGCACGTGTGATGTCTTACCAGCAGAGATGGGAAGGCCTGGGAAAAAAAGGTAAAATTGGGAAAAAATCATATTATTTTTTCCCAAAAGCTGTTTTTGGGGGGTGGGGTGTGTGGGGGGGGGTCTAAGGAAAATTAAAAAAGAAAAAGAAATGTAGAATATGTTCTTTTATAATGATAAATAATATATTTATGACATGGTATTCATACAATATGACATGAAGACCTTAATGAAAGATTTCAGTTCAGGTAACACCGAAGTAACAGTTCCAATGAAGTTTAGTTTGTGTATGGGCGCCATCTTGTACCTCCTACAGTTGGGTGATTGTTGGGATACAGTAAATGATAGTTTCTGTCCTCTCAGGCCTAATTGACAAGTACAGTAAAACCTTGGTTTGAGAGTAACTTTGTTTGAGAGCGTTTTGCAAGACAAGCAACATTTTTTAATAAATGCTGACTTGATATACAAGCGATGTCTAGATATACAAGTAGCGTCATGTCACAAATGGGTATAAAAGAGAAGAGAGGCGCCTCTAAGTGTAGCAATATGGTAACATTTAATGAAGGTACAACATTTAGCAACATATTGCTACACTTAGAGGCACTTCTCTTCTCTTTTATACTCTGTAGCTCCTGCTGGATTTTGCTTCTAATCCCCTTGTGGATGTACATTTTATGGTTACACAACCTGGTCACATTGCTATAAATTTTTTATATAGATTTTAAACTGAAGGGCCTATGAACAAATAGCTTTATTGTCACTCTGTTGTACCAATAAATGACACTACAAGGATTACAGTTTTGCCGGCTCTCCTTATTACTCTTGCATTGGAGTGCGTTGGGACTCATCGAGCCTCTGCACCGGTGAGTGGACCTGGTGTATGGATTGAGTTGTCCCTGCAGAGAGCGCTGTTACCTTTCTTCTTTTCCATTGTGGAACAAATCATTTGAGTTTCCATTATTTCTTATGGGGAAATTCGCTTTGATATACAAGTGCTTTGGACTAAAAGCATGTTTCTGGAACTAATTATACTTGCAATCCGAGGTTTTAATGTAAGAGGGTAAATTTGTCTGACAAATTAGTTTATCTTTATAACCTTTACATTACAGTATTCCTATCAATATTCTCCACAATCACAGCATAATGTTTACTTATAGTCTGGTCGGTAAATTGTTTTTTCTTTTCCTCCTCTCAGTAAAATGGTGAGACCAACATCTAGAGTTTGGACATATTTCTACAGTGCAATTTCTTATGAGAGCAAAACTGCAATTTGCAAATATTGTGAGAAGAAATAGTCTTTTCTAAATTCTACAAGGATGACAAAACCTATACTGGCATGCCAGAAGTGCCCTAAAGATATTAAAAAATGTTTTATGGAATGAAACAATGAGGGCCAATATGAAAGTGCAAGTTACTTTTCCCCCCAGAGTTCTTATTCCAGAAACACTCTGCTGCTTCTGGAACATCAAAAAGTGTTTCCTCACCAGCAGCATCTTCAAGTATGGAAGTGTTGCAAATTACTGCCTCGCAAAAACATACAATACCTTCATTTATAGATAGGACATCTAAAAATCAAAATAATTAAAATTTGTAAAACTACTCCACACCAATTTTTTTTTTTTTTACATTTTCCAAAATCTCCATTTTTTTTTTCTCATGGCTTCAAGATTTTTGGAAATTTTACATCTCTACTTACCAGTATTTTAAGGTCCCAATGCCATCAATCTGCCACTTTTCATAATCTGGGCAGTTTATTTTCTTTTCAGGACTGAATATGGTCTGGAGTCAGTTTTTGATGAATCACTATTCAGGTTTATATGCTGTCACTCATCCTAAATAGGCCATCATCACCCATACTGTAGATGAGTAGGTGAATGAGTTTGAAATAGGTGCGCCATGTCCCTTTAATCCCTTCATGACCAGAGGCCATTAAAAGTTAGTGTCAGCATATGTTGGTTAACATAATCAAAAACCATAACTAATTTGCCTACCTAGACAATGCTGACATTTTTTAAGGACTTATAAGGCTTTAATTCAGAAGCTGTTAAATGGGCAAACCATGTTTGGAAATAAAAAACTTTTTTATTTATCTCTAAATATACTGTAAAGTTTTACTTTAACAGCAACTTTAATTACTATGACTGGAGTTAGTGATCACATGACTGTTAGTAAGAGACCAGCACTAGCACTGCTGCAAGCTCTTAGGCTCCATACACATGATCTGATTTTCCAACTGGAAATGTTGGATGTCAGGCTGTTGGTGGAAAATTCGACCGTGTGTATGCTCCATTGGACAATTGTTGTCGGACTTTCCGCCAACAAATGTTGGCTAGCATGTCTTCAAATTTTTTGCAACAAATGTGTGTTGTCGGATTTTCCGATCATGTGTACACAAGTCCGTCAGACAAAAGTCCAAAGTACAAACACGTATGCTTGGAAGCAGAAGCGGTCTGTCTTGTAATCTAGCGTTCGTAATGGAGAATTAACATTCGTGACGTGTCAAATTATGAAATCTCCAAATGCAGCGCACATTCTCTTCTTCTTTAATGGGTTAATAATGAAGCTGCTTTGCTGGTGATACTGATGGAGTTATTTCAAACAAATTTTCAAAGGCTTTTTTTTTCTAGTGATATCAAGAATAATATTATTATGTTTTTTTTTTATATTATTTGTGCAAGTTACCACAACACCATTATCCCCTAGTTTAAAAGATCAAAGATACAACTATGTTGGTGTCCCTTGTCAATTTTACATTGTATTTTTTAAAATGTAACTGCCTACTCCCAAACTGTCATTTTAAGTAAAACACATAGTCAAGTATTATCCTCCACAATTTTTTTATTATGCATTAAAATTTTTTTTTTAAAAATTAGACATGCTATCTGCCAATAGAACTTAACCAAAAAGTGCATTCTATGCATCCAAAAAATATAGAAAATATACCAAATAAAATCATTATTCAACCAAAAAAAAGTCAAAGCAATATCTCCAAGGCCAATAATAAATAACACGTTATCTGCTCCGATTCCGCAACATGGTTGACGAATGGCCGTTCAAAAACAAACTGAAAAGCACAAAATGAAAAACGCGGGAAAAAAAGCGCAAATCAACACTCACCAAACTTCTACTAACATGAAATTAGCAGAAGGAGCCCAAAGGGTGGCGCTAAAGAGCTGAAAAACTACATAGTATGTCTAGTACGTCACTATGTTCGTAATTGTTGGCCAACATTTGTGTGACCATGTGTATGCAAGACAAGTTTGAGCCAACACCCTTTAGACAAAATTCCACGGTTTTGTTGGCGGTAAGTCCTATCGTGTGTATGAGGCATTAGATTGCAAAGGGCACATAGCATTGTACAGGAACATTATTCTACAGATTGCAAGTGGAAGTATATAAATACCTTCTCTCCCACAGCTTCACTAGAATTTCAGTTACTGCTACACAACAGAAGTACAACTTTTACTGCACCTACGGCATGATCTCCGGCAGAGCAGCAATGCACCAATATTCTATATTTTTCTTAAAATATACCAAGTAGCTGGTTGGAGAAGGTGATGTTGGTAGAGCTGACCAAAGTCAGTTCCAAGGCTGCACATAAAGAAACCAACTGGGTTCAAGATGTTCAACTTATGTACTGTTATAACAAAATATACTTATCAATTTTAATTTTAATATATAGTACTTTGGGCACTACCTTATCAATTGAAAACAACATGGCATACTTTGCTTCTCCTTTAAATGTGAGGGTGTTTTAAAACCTGACAGATCTTGATAGTCTCTTTTAGCATAAGTAATTCTGCTTTTCAGCTGCAAGGCGTCAGCTGATCACAACACGGAAGGTTAGAATTATCGCCCGCCAGCAGAGCTTCAGAGTGGAGCTTTTATCCCAGCAGGGCAGTGCTCTGGAGCACCGAGAAACCTCAAGGTTAATGGCTTGAGTTCTCAGCTTCTCAGACACAATGGAAGGATATGAGGCTATAAAGGGAAGCAGGATGAAAGGTGTATTCAGTGTGCGCACACAATATTTCCAAAGTATACTGGTTCTATAGGTTACCTAGAGGCAGCCAAATGCTTTCTTTTCAGAAACTTATATAGGCTTCTCGAACATTAAGTTTGTGGAGTTATATATATGGTTTTATGACCATGATTAATAAATATAAATCACTTGTGGAAATACATGGAAAGAATGTACATAGAAAAGTCAAGATCTAACAGCGGTGCTCAGCTGGCAGCATTCTACTGTAATTCTACCTTGGCGAACCTCATCACCATGGTTATAAAAATTACCCTAGAAAAACCTTTAAAAAAGTAAACTGCACAACCACCCCACACACATGCTGCCCAGTATGTTAACCTCACAGACAGGAGCACTCGCACCTCTTGTTAACAGAAAGGGATCAACATACCTTTTACTCTCTTATAAATATCTCTTTTACAGCTGCTTAAAAATTGAGACATTTCCTGTCCCCCAAAACATTGCGCACAGACGTTATACCTCAATATTGGTTTTGATTTGAATACGTGACCTGGTTATATAATCGAGGTTTGCACTGTATGTTTCGTACTTATAGTTATGGAATATAAAAAATGCTAATCCAATGGCACAGATTATGTTCTGTTTCTGTTTGCATTAGTAGGCTAGGTCTGTAAATAATGTATAATGCATCTATAATGGAATTTGCCCTTTGTCAATATTGCCATGTAATTGTGTAAATCACATTTGTGAAGTGCCTCTTGTCCATGCAGTAAGAAGTCTAGCATTGTGTATAGTTTTGGTAAAGTGTGCATGTGATGTGCTTATTTAGAACACAAGTGCACCCCTATCTGCGGACCTCCCTCATCTTCCTGTCAAATCACTTTTGTTTTTTTCCAGGATAAAACCTGGAGTGGACCATACTGGTTAGTTGTGGTGACCAGGGGTCCTAGCCACTCTCTTCCTGGCTAAACAGAGCCTGCATTTCATAAGAATCCAAACTCCTGTCATAGGCAACTGACTACGCAAACCGCCTGAATGTCAGAGGTACAGCTGTCAAAACATTGTATGTATGTAAGTATGTATGTATGTATGTATATATATATATATATATATATATATATATATATATATATATATATATACACACACAGTGGGGATGGAAAGTATTCAGACCCCCTTACATTTTTCACTCTTTGTTATATTGCAGCCATTTGCTAAAATCATTTAAGTTCATTTTTTTCCTCATTAATGTACACACAGCACCCCATATTGACAGAAAAACACAGAATTATTGACATTTTTGCAGATTTATTAAAAAAGAAAAACTGAAATATCACATGGTCCTAAGTATTCAGACCCTTTGCTCAGTATTTAGTAGAAGCACCCTTTTGATCTAATACAGCCATGAGTCTTTTTGGGAAAGATGCAACAAGTTTTTCACACCTGGATTTGGGGATCCTCTGCCATTCCTCCTTGCAGATCTTCCAAAAAGTTCTATCTTGGTCTCATCAGACCAAAGAATTTTATTCCTCACCATCTTGGAGTCCTTCAGGTGTTTTTTTGCAAACTCTTTTTGTGGGCTTTCGTGTGTCTTGCACTGAGGAGAGGCTTCCGTCGGGCTATATATACACAGTGCAAAAGTTTTAGGCAGGTATAAAGGAATGCTGTAAAGTAAGAATGCTTTCAAAAATATATTGTTCATCTTTATCCATTTACAAAATGTAAAGTGAGCGAACAGAAGAAAAATCCAAATCAACTTAATATTTGGTGTGACTACCCTTTGGCTTCAACCTAGCATAAATTCTTCTAGATACACTTGTGCACAGTTTTTGAAGGAACTCGGCAGGTAGGTTGTTCCAAACATCGTTGAGAACTAAGCACAAATCTTCTGTGGATGTAGGCTGCCTCAAATCCTTCTGTCCCCATGTTCTCAACCCACACATACGTAAACCTAGCCTTAGTGTTCTTCCAAGATTCTCCAGGTATTTCACAATTCTAGCTCTCTCATGGCCTTGCAGTGTACATATTACTAGGTATTACTGCAAACATATTTCACATAACTCACAGGCATCTAGTGCTAATAAAATGACTAGTCCTGGTGGGTTAATTGTTATTATATTGCCACCACATTTCACCTCAAACATGTCCAATTCATTTTGGGTTAATCAATAATAAAGGTAAAGAATTCTTCCATATTTGTGTTAAGCAGAATCAAAAATAATTGTATGCACCGTAATATGTCTGTACCACTGATTTGTAGTGTTTAACATTTTTAGACAAAAGGCAAATAAATTCAGATGTGCTTATATTTTCCATGATGCTGTCAGGGAAAGGGCAGTGGTTGCCCAACAATACATGAAATCATTTAACACTTAATGCGTAAGTACACTTTATGGTGATATTGGCAGTGCCATACAGAGAAGTGTTTTTTTTATTAAACAAGTTAAGACGTTTGTACTTTGCCAATTTATAAAAGTTTTTTGGAAATAAAACTGATTAGCTATTTTGTTCAATTAAGCTTCTATACCAGCCTTTCTCAACCAGGAGTTCCCCAGAGGTTGATTGGGGTTCTTTGAGCATTTACAGACTAATCTTCCACCTACGCCAACCCAACAGTAGTGTACCATTGGATATCAGTGGAGTTTTGTAACATGGTGCAACACTCTACTGTTCCAACAGTAGGGGTAACTTCTACAGTGACCGCCAATGAAAGGGGCACAATAGCCACCAATATAAAAAAAATAGATCAATATATGCCAGCGAGGATGATGCAGCTGTGCAAATAACCAGTGGAACCGGTATCAATGTGATAAAAGAAAGAAAAATAGCAGCACAAAAACCTCCACTATAAATAATTAGGCCAGTGATAAAAGTTCATGCAAACATCCATAATATAAAAGAGAGAGAGAGAAGAGCAAAAAAAGGGGGAGGGGGAAAGGGAGGCATGGAACCAACTCCTCCCTGCAGTGGCATTCCCCGGATCAGAGGGTAAACAACTCAAGGGGAGCCCCAGTATAGCAGCCAGGGCATTCAGATTTTGAAATGCTTCTCAGATTGATTTTTGAGAAAAGCAGTGAGTTGTTCCATAAGTTGGATATCAGTGACCCTGGCTTGCCAGTGCTCAAGGGGTGGAGGATCAGTTTTTTTCCATAGCGCTAGTATGCATGCTTTCGTGGCATTCAGTAGGCATTTCTGAAGTGAATTTTTGTAACGTTAATATGATTTTTGTGTATCATGTAGAAGATAAGTGACTTGTGAGTCTAATAGGGACCATCCAATTAAACTTTTAATAGCGGACTTAACTTCTGACCAAAAGGTGGTCAGTATCGGGCCATCCCATCCACCTTTAAGCAATGCCAGCATAGCAATGACATTTGAGGGTTGATCTTATGTAGGAGTTGAGGCGTTTTGTACCACCTGGTGAGTATTTTATAACAAGCTTTGTATGCAAAAAGAAGAATTCTGTCTTTTTTGGTGAGGGAGAATGTCACATGCTGTTCCTATTTATTCAGGAAACTTGAATCTCATTGACACTGGCTGGCGACCAGCATAATGTATGACTGCAACAAAGCATGCCTGATCGGCACTGCCTCTTGCTGAAGATTGTTTTTATGAAGCAAAAGAAGAGGAAGACCAATAACATTTATCTATTAAGATGCACTGGGGGGCAATGAGTTGCCTTGTAACAGGTAATTTCTTTTGTAATTATCTTCACAATGATTTTCAACACAGTTGGTTGCATGTTAAAGGACATCTATGGAACTGGGTATGTATATATTTTATATATTAGACTTATGCCAATTTAAATTATATATATATATATATATATATATATATATATATATATATATATATATATTTTTTTTTTTTCAAATAATTTTTATTTGTAAAGATAAAGCATTGACAGGAAATCGTAACAGAAAATACAACTTACACAGTCGGTATAGATGGACTTACAACTTCCTAATATAGTGGTTCAAAACAACATCGTTACGTAGCCTTTGCCTTAGGAGGTTCAAACATATATTGACTATCAATCATTGAGTGGACGTAACAAAGTAAGTAGTGACATAGTGTCGTGTATGAGGATGAAATTGTTATGAGAATTTGTGGAACAAGTCTGGAAGGGTCTATTATAGTCGATCAGGTAGATCAAGAGAAGCCTGCTCTTACCCCACGCACCCCTAATGGGATCAAACTGTGCGAGGGAGAGAGCCGAATGTTCATCTCCAGTTATGTCAACATTGTTGATCTACGCATTTATACATACTTTCCCTCTATGCCAATGATATGGGTTTGTATATCCCATTTCCGTAAAAGTACAATAAGATCTACGGAAATTTTAAGGTAATTTTATGGGAGGGAGCTGGTGCGGAAAGTCATGAATTTGGCCCTACTTGCAAGGCCTAGGCAGAATTCGGATATCAAATGCCTGTTTGTATCTAATGTGTACTCAGATGGCTTTTCTTCTGGTTGGGGGGGGGGAGTATTTCAGTGTGAGGTGTCGAAAGAGGTGTGTGGGTGGACATGGCGGATACGGTGGATATTTTAACTTTAACCTAAGAATGTGTGTGCATGGGAAACGTCAGGTCCTTTCCACTGTGAGGTGGAGTTAAGGGTTGTGGAGAAGCTCCTGAAACTTGGAGGAGTAACCAGTATGACCATGTATTTCGGTATTTCATTGGGTTTTCTTTGGCTTGATGGATTAAGTCCTCCATCTCTGAAATTTTCTCTATACGTTTGAACCAGTCAGCTAGTGTAGGCGGGTTAGTGTTCCTCCAGTATATTGGTATGCATTGTTTAGCTGCATTTATTAGATGGAGCATAAGAGATTTTTTGTAAGTGGATTGTGGTATTGATGTGTGATGCAGTAGGTATTGAGCTGGTGTGAATTCTAAAGTATATGTCGTGATGTAAGAGATTGCATTGTGAACTTTTTGCCAGAATGATTTTATATGTGGGCAATCCCACCAAATATAGAGTAGGGAACCCACGTCAGAGTTACATCTCCAGCACAATGGTGAAACAGATGGAAGGTATAGGTGGATTCTTTCAGGTGTTCAGTACCATCCTGAGTATATTTTGTAACCATTTTCTTGTGCCAAGATGTTAATGGAGCCTTTATGAATATTCTTATAAACGCTTTTCCATTCTTCTTTAGGTAGGTCCAACTTGAATTCACTTTCCAATTTCTGGTTGATTGAATTGAATTTAGGCTTGTGTTCGCTAAATAGAAGCGAGTATACCATAGAGATAAGATGTCTTTGAGGAGCCGTGTTAGCGCAAAGTGCTTCAAAAGGAGTTTGGTCTCTAAACCACTGTGTGATTGGTCTGGCACTATTCAGAAAATGTCTGATTTGTAGGAATTTATAGAATGGGATGTTGTAGTCTGGGAAGTGAGAAGAGTATTAAATGGGAGGAGTGTATCATTTTGAAAGAATTGCAAGGCTTTAAGTGAGTGTACTGCGTGTGCATGAGTCAGATTAAGTAATGATAAGCCAGGTGGGAAGTCAGGGTTACCATCTAATGGGGTCGACGGGCCTGGTAAGGGATTCCATTTGAGTGTGTGGGAGGTTGTTCTGAAGGTGTGAAATGTGGGTCCTGTTAATGGGTATGTGGAGTATTCTTTAGGTGTTGCCTTAGCATCAATCCACGGTAGGTGAGAGAGAGGGACCTGAGCAAAAGAATCTTCAATATCAACCCAGTCTTTAGAGAGTTTATGAACGTGCCAGTCAATTACTCTTGTAAGGTGGCATGCTGAATGATATTTATAGATGTCGGGGAAGCTTAAGCCACCTTTCAGTTTAGGGATAGTCATTCTGTCCCAGCTTAGTCTTGGGGACCATGAGGCCCAAATAAAGTTCCTGTGAAAAATGACGTGGGGAGTCTATTAGGTATGGTCTGCAATATATATAAGATACGGGGTAAAATGTTCATCTTTAGAATGGCAATTCGCCCAAACCAGGAAGATTGGCCTGAGGTCCATTTATGAAGATCCGTTTGCACAGTTTGTAATATTTGTAAGTAATTCCTTTCATAAAGCTCTTCTAGACTAGATGGGATTTTGGTGCCTAAATACGTGAGAGCATGGGGTTCCCAGCTGAAAGGGAAATTTGCTTTGCATTGTGTCACTAAGGTTGGTGGGATGGAAATATTAAGGGCTTTAGATTTTGTAAAGTTAATTTGCAAGTTGGATAATTTGTTGAAAAGGATAAAGTCTTTGAGTAGATTATGGTTATGGTGATTAAGGGGTCCGATAGGAAGAGGAGGATGTAATCCGCATATGCCGCAATCTTATAATGTTTGTTGCGGATATCAATGCCTTTGATGTCGGGATTTGTCCTGAACTTGCGTAGAATGGGTTCTAAGGTGAGAACAAAGATGAGAGGTGATAGTGGGCATCCTTGACGTGTACCATTCAAGACGGAGAAGGCGCTCGACAGGCAGCCATTTACCCTTATTCTAGCCATGGGGCAAGAGTATAGTGCTAATATCAATTGGAGAAAGTGTGCAGGAAATCCCATGGCCTGTAGTGTTGCCAGCATGTAGTCCCAGGCCACTCTGTCGAACACCTTCTCCGCGTCGAGAGACAAAAAAAAACCCTGTTGTTTGGAGGAGCTTGAAAGCCAATGATGGATGTTGAGACCTTTTATGGTGTTATCCCTGGCCTCTCTACCAGGAATAAATCCTACCTGGTCGAAGGAAATTAGTTTGGGGATGAGAGGAAGTATGCGGTTAGTGAGGATTTTGGCGTAGAGTTTTACATCCACATTTAGGAGGGAGATGGGTCTGTAGTTGGATACTATTGTCTCATCTTTGCCAGGTTTCAGTATTAATTAACGGCTGGTTTGTAGTCATCTGTGACATTTTCTACAAATTATTGTGATAGGCGAGTGTTAATTTTTTGTGTGATGCTCAGATCAGTCAGTAGGGAGTTATCCAGGCGCCATATCAAATTTGCGGTGCGAGCAATCGGTATAGTTAGTGTCATGGAGATGGGGTTATGGTCTGTGAGTACCATAGAGTCTATGGTCGCGTTTGTGAGAAGTGGTAAATCATTTTGGGAAATAAAAAAGTGGTCAATTCTAGATTTGTTGTGGGGTGAAGAGTAAAACGTGAAATCTCTGTTGTTTGGGTGGAACGTGCGCCATATGTTGTCTAATGTCAATTCCTGTAGCTGTTTTTTGATAGCTCGTAGGGCTCTATAGGGCATGGAGAAAGCCCCAGTAGAAGAGTCTTGTGTCGTTGTGAGCGCGACGTTGAAATCCCCACAGACAATGAGAATGCCAGAGTAAAATTCAGTGAGCAGATGTAGGGTTTCTGGAAAGAAGGGGACTTGTTGCTTGTTAGGGGCATATATGTTCGCTAGGGTGATGGTTTTGTTGTCTAGTTTTCCCTTAAGAAACAGATACCTACCATTCGTATCTTGCTTAATTTCTGATATTTGCAGGGGGCAGTTTTTTTTATATTAATATGGCGACCCCTTTAGTTTGAGTTGTCAGTAGATGCATGGTACACTGTGGGATATTAATGGTTGTAAAATTTGGGTATATTATTGGAGCGGAAATGAGTTTCTTGGATGAATGCTATTTGTGTTTTACTTTTCTGCAGCGTATAAAGTAGCTGGGATCTTTTCTCGGGGGTGTTTAACCCTCGCATGTTCATCGAGCATAGCTTTACCTTCAGAGTTGATCTGCTTCTTAATCGAGCCATTCGCGCTATGTGTACTTGTATCAGTATCCGCCATGGTAGTGATGGGGGGATTGTTAGAAGTGGAGGGTATGAAAGAAGATGGGGACCCCCAAATGAGGTAGATTACCATTTGCGTATCCGTTTAATAAGAAGGGCTGCGTGAATTGGGAAGGGGGATGGGATTGAATAGCTAACCTACTCTACTCCGAGATAAGTTAGGTGAGTACAGTGAGCTATCAGTGGAACCCAGCCCAGATATAGGGCTGCACCAATCTACTACACTGTGTGGGGGTTGGCAAGTACCTAACACAGGAGAAACTTCGAAATAAAGGGATGGTCCGCCGTTACCATCTATTAGAGCGAGTGAATGGAGGATATAGTTGTAGGGGTCTTAATATGGTCGTATACTTAATTGTACATACCGAATATTAGTAATTAGGTAATTGTTTTTGGCCAGTAATGGCCAGTGAGGTGCGGGAATCAAGTAGGTGTATAATCGGGGTGGTAGGGCCCTGTCAATATGTCAAAAATGTCGTTAAAGATGGGGCGGGTATATACGGTCAGTGTTAGACATTGGGTTGTGTGATTCCTTGGTAAGGTAAGCTTCTTAAGTCATTAAAGCATGTGGTAAATTGTATACATCAAAATGAGACCTTAAAATATAGTTCAACATTTCAAGTGAAAAACAGTTAAATACTTCTAACCAGAAAAACAGTAATTTTCTATAACCATGTAATTATAACCCAGAGTTTGCTAAGTAGCAGAGCCATTCATCACCGCCAGTGATCCTGTCCCTCTCCCCATCTCCACCCCTTCCACCCAGCTAAGGTGCTGATGTATGTTTGTTCTGCATCCTTTGAGTGTCCCCTTAAATGTATGAATATTGGAAGGACATATGCCAAAGGGTATAAAGGATGTCAGGTGAACGTTATCATATTTTCGCCGGTTGCGTCAGGATTAATGTTGGAACTCGTGTTGCATCTGTCATAATATCTATCCTAGCCCCCAAGTTGTGTCCCTAAACGGGACAAGATTACAGCTTTGTATAACTTAGTGTAAAAGGGTTTTGAGTAAGAACTACTTCTTGCTACCTCCTATTCATTTTAGCCAGTGAACAGCATGGGGATAATAGAATGATGAGCCCACGGTGGGGGAGGGATAAACCATAGGTGCGCAATGTATTGCACACTGAAACAGTGGGCGTCATACAGCTTTGGAGAGTGGGAGGTGACATCTGCGAAGCTGTCCTGTTCTGTCCATTAGCTGTAGAATTGAATGGGTGAAGAGACCATCTACAGGATATCTAATGTGTTCTATCAAGTGTTACCCTGAGCTAATAGCTCTTCAGCAATGACATACCCCTGCGTTTGCGCCCGTTTGCAGTGCAGGCACATATCTTATACAGGGAGAAGGTGCATTCACAGCGATTTCTCACGTCTAGTATACATTACCCAATCCAAACTATGCATGCTATGTGGGGTATACTGAGATAAAACAAAGTATAACTGCAGTTCAGGGATCTGCAGCTGTAGCCAGTGATATCCACGTGCGGTCTAAGTCTGTCTCTTAGTGAAGCTTTAGGAGTACTTCCTTCCAGGATAGATGAGGAAGCCAATGTGCTTTATGCATGTGGGCCTTGCATTAAAGGTGGATTTTAATAATGTCTTTGTGAAGGCTGACATGCTCTGTACGAGTAGCTGGGCAGTTACAGCGGGGGGAGAGAAGCAGCTCCACCGGCCCTCAGTGCTGGCGCAAAGATCATCCAGCCAGTGTAGCAACGACATGTTGCAGCAAGAATAATGTGTTCTTAGAAGTATAAAGGAACAGTCTAGTTAATACAAGTGTAAACAGCAGAAACAGTTGAAGTTATTTAACCAGGCCAGAACGTGGCAACATAATTCCTATGCAGAGATGCTTGAGTAGGTAATGTTCAGTAATCTCTTCGGGCTCTCCAAGATCGGGTGGAATCAGAAGGGCTGTATCCGCGATGAGCACCGTGTTGGGCGGTGTTTGGTCTGGTGCCTGATGGCGATCTTCTCCTGCGGTATTGTGTATCCTGAGCTTCCATCGGTTCTTCTTGCGGTGAATATCTCCTTGCAGTAGAATGGCGGTACTCAGCGTACCAGTTAGGGACATCTACCAGTGGGATGCCCAGGCTGTCACAAAATGGACGCAGGTCTTCCGGAACTTTTAGTAGGGCCGTCCGGCTTAGGTGCGTAGCCAACAGGCAAAAAGGGAATTTCCACCTATACTGTATCCTGTGTGCACGTAGTACCTCAAGTAGCGGTTTCAGGTCCCTACGCTGCTGTAGGGTGATGCTGGACAAATCCTGAAAGATCTGAATATGCATTCCGTGATGCTGTAGTTGTGGCTTGCCTCTCGCTTGCTGATTTCTTCTTTTAGCTTATAGTCCATGATACAGTAGATAATGTCCCTAGGGGGGTCATTCTCTCTGCTCTTGTGGCGTAATGCCCTATGGATTCTTTTCATCTCAATGTGGGTTTGACGTGGCCTATTGAGCAGGCCATTGAATAGGTCAGTCACTGCAGGAGTCAGGTGTTCAGAGTCAATGGCCTTCGGGTAATTTTGCATGATCCTGTCCTCATCGGCTATCGTAAGCTCTGTACTAACAATCAGATTATCGTACGATCGATTTGAAAGTGGTATTTTGTGTCCAATTTTCTGATCGTGTGTAGGCTTAAGTCCCTTTTTAAAAAAAACAGCCCTGATGTGTATTAGAAGCCTAACTGGGTACAAATCACAATATCAAAACTGCTCTGAATAATTGGAGCCTGGGTCAAGAGATCCACTTTTTTGTTTGGGGCAAAATGTTGAATATTCCCATGCAGACAGGCTATTTCCACTTTTAGCCCGGATACACATTGGAGCAGTTTGGCATGCGATTTGACATGTCAAATCGCATGCCAAATCTGCGGCAATAGCCGGTAATGGCACCGTCCGAATTGGTGCGACGTCACATTTGCGGCGCTGCACTGATTCCCAAAAGTAGTTTCTGTACTATTTTTGTAAACTTCGGGGGGCGACTTCCATTTGACATCTGTGTAGCTACCCGCACATACAGTCAGGTCCATAAATATTAGGACATCGACACAATTCTAATCTTTTTGACTCTATACACCACCACAATGGATTTGAAATGAAACGAACAAGATGTGCTTTAACTGCAGACTTTCAGCTTTAATTTTAGGGTATTTACATCCAAATCAGGTGAATGGTATAGGAATTACAACAGTTGGTATATGTGCCTCCCATTTTTTAAGGGAACAAAAGTAATGGGAGAGATTAACATTAACATTATCATCCATCAAACTTTTACTTTTTAATACTTGGTTGCAAATCCTTTGTAGTCAATTACAGGCTGAAATCTGGAACGCATAGACATCACCAGACGCTGGGTTTCATCCCTGGTGATGCTCTGCCAGGCCTCTACTGCAACTGTCTTAAGTTCCTGCTTGTTCTTGGGGCATTTTCCTTTCAGTTTTGTCTTCAGCAAGTGAAATGCATACTCAATTGGATTCAGGTCAGGTGATTGACGTGGCCATTGCATAACATTCCACTTCGTTCCCTTAAAAAACTCTTTGGTTGTTTTTGCAGTATGCTTCGGGTCATTGTCCATCTGCACTGTGAGCGCCGTCCAATGAGTTCTGAAGCATTTTGCTGAATATGAGCAGATAATATTGCCCGAAACACTTTAGAATTCATCCTGCTGCTTTTGTCAGCAGTCACATCATCAATAAATACAAGAAAACCAGTTCCATTGGCAGCCATACATGCCCACGCCATGACACTACCACCACAATGCTTCACTGATGAGGTGGTATGCTTTGGATCATGAGCAGTTCCTTTCCTTCTCCATACTCTTCTCTTCCCATCACTCTGGTACAAGTTGATCTTGGTCTCATTTGTCCAAAGGATGTTGTTCCAGAACTGTGAAGGCTTTTTTAGATGTTGTTTGGCAAACTCTAATCTGGCCTTCCTGTTTTTGAGGCTCACCAATGGTTTACATCTTGTGGTGAACCCTCTGTATTCACTCTGGTGAAGTCTTCTCTTGATTGTTGACTTTGACACACATACACCTACCTCGTGGAGAGTGTTCTTGATCTGGCCCACTGTTGTGAAGGGTGTTTTCGTCACCAGGGAAAGAATTCTTCGGTCATCCACCACAGTTGTTTTCCGTGGTCTTCCGGGTCTTTTGGTGTTGCTGAGCTCACTGGTGCGTTCTTTCTTTTTAAGGATGTTCCAAACAGTTGATTTGGCCACACCTAATGTTTTTGTTATCTCTATGATGGGTTTGTTTTGCTTTTCAGCCTAATGATGGCTTGCTTCACTGATAGTGACAGCTCTTTGGATCTCATATTGAGAGTTGACAGCAACAGATTCTAAATGCAAATAGCACACTTGAAATGAACTCTGGACCTTTTATCTGCTCCTTGTAAATGGAATAATGAGGGAATAACACACACCTGGCCATGGAACAGCTGAGCAGCCAATTGTCCCATTACTTTTGGTCCCTTAAAAAGTGTGAGGCACATATACAAACTGTTGTAATTCCTACACCGTTCACCTGATTTTGGATGTAAATACCCTCAAATTAAAGCTGAAAGTCTGCAGTTAAAGCGCATCTTGTTTGTTTCATTTCAAATCCATTGTGGTGGTGTATAGAGCCAAAAAGATTAGAATTGTGTTGATGTCCCAATATTTATGGACCTGACTGTATGTCTCTGAAATCGCCCCTGAAGTCGGGACTGACATGCGGGAATGAAATCGTGCAAGTTCAGCTGTCGGTGTGAACCTGGGCTTAGAGTATGACCCCCTTTTTCAAGCACATCTCACAGAATCTGCTTTCTGCTGTCCTTTGTTGAATCCCTTCCTCTCTGAAAAGTGGATTTAAACATGTCATTTCTTTGAAGCAGATGACTGAGTTTTTGGTTTACATCCAGCTTGTCTTGAATGTTACACTATAATCTTTATGATTCTTTCAAGAGACCTTTAGAAGATAAGAAAAGAATACCTTATTTCCTGGATTAGTTCTGAAGGAAGGAGCACAGTTTGACCTTGAAAGCATGTTCTCAAAAAGCAGAAAACTGGTACTTAGGAAGTGTATCCACTGTAATAATTATAGGCATTCAACGCTTTAATTCCACTACTCAATTCTACTTGCCTGCATTTTGAAATGACCTGAATCGCATGAGGAAGACCACCTGCTAATTAGCTGTCATGTTTTAGGTAGCTCCATTAATGTGCAGGCTTGGACAGGTTGCAAAAAGGCAATTACGATTAGCAGTAATCAGGTGAGACAAGCTTTATATACCTGCTTATCAGGCACCTCATTATGTACTATGTTTCCTAATAAGACTATACAATTTTTAAGGCCAGAACAAGCAATCAGTCTACTCGGGGGGGTAACAGTAAAATTATAAATTTTTCTATCTAGATGGCCTCAGGCCTAAAAATGTTTTCTGTTGTGTTGTTGTGGCATCTGCAGACGGAGATGCTTGTGAAGGGATCTTTTGTCCTCTACTGTCTGTACTTGTATATGCCTAAAAAAATAGGCTCAAAAACCAAACACTAGAGCAGTACTCTCTATTGAGGCTAGACTGCTATTGTGTGGTGACATCAAGCTTCATAGCTCCACCCTACGCTGGCGTTTCTCCATAAGAGGCTTCGGCTGGGAAAGGAGGCTCCGTTTTTTGAGCCTTTGTCAATGTGATGCCGATCGTGGTTTTAATAAAAGAAGTTTTATTTTACTACATCATGGAGGCTTTTCTGTTCTTCTAATCGCCTCTCATACAAGATAAGCGGTAAAACCGAAGCCGGCTGGCTACATTGAATCCACAGTGCATGTGAAGGATCACAGTCTGTACAGACAGATCAGCTGCTCCTCTAATCAGCTGTTCCAGCTCGCGGGACCTCTCCACATCGCCGTCTTGATACTAGTGGAGGATAACATGCAGATGGATATCTGAATAGGAGGTCTCCATCGGCCGTTCCTGACTGAGGGATTCACTAAATCTGAGCCTGTAAGGGGTCCCACATATCTGGTAAGCGGCTGCACTTTTTTGTTTTATCCTGGGATCCTAGTACTTATTGAAGGAACCTTTCTATCTAGGAAAGCACCTATTTGGACCACAGGACTGTTTAGAAAACGCTTTTTTCTTTTGTTTCAATCACCTATTCCTCAAGGGGACTTTCTCATATTATTATTATAAGTGTTTTACCTTTATTATTTTATTATTTTATTTTTTTGCCAAGGCACTATTCACGCACACACCCAGGCTAAAAGTTTTTTCCTGTAGTCGGGTGGTTCAGACATTAGTAGCGCACCTGAGTTCTTTTATCATATTGTCAAAACTAAAAATTCTTGGTTTTCTTAAGGTTGCAGCACTTTTAATCACTTGTTTCAATTTTCTTTCTTTGATAATTTTTGTTTCAGTATTTCTAAATAGCAACATTGTCTAAAACTTTTTTTACATCAAATAATGGGATAAGAACAGGGGGTTAGCGCAGATTACTTGTGATACAATATAGTTTATATGCAGCTCCTGTTATTCTAGTTAAACCTGTCCCTTCTAGTCTGGGTATTTATAGCTAGTGTTAGTTTAACGCTTGATAATCAGCATAGGCTAGAGCCAGGTTAGGCATTGGGTGGCCACTTTGGGATCATTAGCTTAGGGGTTCAGTTGCATGTCAGATTAGAAATTATTAGGGAGGGACTAAAACACAGTGCCACAATTCCAGTGCCACACCACAGTTCCTGCAGGCAAGAAGCTCCATTCCAGGCTGGTTGGACAACAGTTGGAGGATCACCCCATGACCAAAAATCTTAACTTCAGAAATCCAACACAAAGACAGATAACAAATCTTCATAAGAGCCCCTGCAACTAGCCTTTGCTGCAACATTTCATCTGGAAGTATCTCTATTCATAACTATATATACCCCGATATATGTGCATCATGCACAATGCCACCAGGACTCCTATCGGGACCTTTGCGGATAATATCTGTTTGTACATTGGATGTATTTATTTACTGGTAATATTCTCTTCTTATATGAAGCTTGCATTAATTCTATACTGGTGTACATCTGTATACTTAGGGCTGATATTATATGCGGGTTGCAGTAGTTCTTCTGCTCCCAATTACTTTGATTAAAATTATTATACTGGTTAATTTTTCAGGAAGGGAATCTCCTCTGTTCGCAGACAACCTGTCCAGGGTGTTGGCACTGCCACCTTTATTATTAAACCCACTTTTTCACATAGCAGTTTGGAGACACTGCCTTAGGGTTAGCAGTGATGCCACTGTCACTACTCCTGTCAGCCTTGTAACAGAAGCATCTGGCACAGGGCTCCCCCATCCCTGCAATAAACCATTGCGCCCAAGGCAGCCGTCCCTCCTGCCCACCCCTTGTCCAGGCCCTGCCGTGCAACTGAGGATGCAGAAAAAGGCAGGTGTGTTTGAGCTTTGGGGTACGCATCCTAATGCAATAGGCTGCGCACACCTATGTGGCCAGGTCACCAAAATAAAATGAAACCCTAAAAAAGAAAAAGAATGCAGCCACCACATCTAAGAATTGCTAAGCTGCAATTTAACATTGCTTTAAGATAGTAGCAGGTTAGGAGAGTGTAGGAAAACAAGTGTGGCATGAGGTGCTATAATCCTTCAAGTGGAGGAGGAGCTGCAATCACTCAGTATTATATAAAATTTTAGGAAATGCAATGATTAATGAAATGCAATAAAGGGTTTTTTTTTGTTTTGTTTTTTTAACTTTCGTCTGATTACATCAATTCAAATAAAGAGTGAAAATTAACCAGTTACCAATCGGCCCATAGCTGAATGACGGCATAACTCTGGATAACTCTGGGAGCACGTACTATGATGTGCTCCCAGAAAACCGCTCCCGCGCGTCCCCCGGGGCGCGCACATGGGAACATCCGTGTTCGCCTGGTCCACGGGACCCGGCGCAACACGGATCGCGGTAAAGGGCCCATGACAGCGGCCCTTTACCATGTGATTGCTCCGTCCAATGACGGAGCGATAACAAATGCCAACAAAGCAGGGAAAGCAGCGTCATCAGGAGTTCGCCGCTCTCCTCTCCTCACACCGATGCAGCGTGAGAGGAGAGGAGAGCTTTACGGTGCCAATCCGTGAGTTTTTCAACATATATCAGTACCCAACAGTGCCACAGCAGTGCCCAACAGTGCCACAACAGTGCCCAACAGTGTCATCTGTGCCACATCTGTGCCACATCTGTGCCATCTGTGCCATCTGTACCACCTGTGCTACCTCTGTGCCACCTCTGTGCCACCAGAGCCACACCAGTAATACTACAGTTCACACCAGTGCCACACCTGTGCCCATCAGTGCCACTTGTGCTCATCTGCGCCACTGCAGTGCCACATCAGTGCCGCCTGTGCCCACCAGTGCCGCCTGTGCCCACCAGTGCCGCCTGAGCCCACCAGTGCCGCCTGAGCCAACCAGTGCCACCTCTGTGCCACCAGAGCCACACCAGTGCAACCAGAGCCACACCAGTGCCACTACAGTGCACACCAGTGCCACATCAGTGCCACCTGTGCCCATCAGTGCCACTTGTGCCCATCAGTACCACCTGCACCACTGCAGTGCCACATCAGTGCCACCTGTGCCCACCATTGCCTCCTGTGCCCACCAGTGCCACCTCTGTGCCACCAGAGCCACACCAGTGCAACCGGAGCCACACCAGTGCCACGCCAGTGCCACCTGTGTCCATCAGTGCCACCTGTGCCCATCAGTGCTCATCTGCACCACATCAACCTCACCAGCCACCAGTATGGCAAAAAAATTATTTATGGGTCTGATACAGAATCGGAAGAAGAACGTGTGCCCGTGAAAAGAAGGCATTCTGGTGTGGAGCAGCAGCCTACTACCACCTCGAGCGCAGTGCTGTCCACCTCAAGAGCAGTGCCGTCCACCTCAAGAGCAGTGCCGTCCACCTCAAGCGCAGTGCCGTCCACCTCAAGAACAGTGCCGTCCACCTCAAGTGCAGTGCCGTACACCTCAAGCGCAGTGCCACTGCAACAAAGGCCAGGTACCAGTAGGGTGTCCTCTCAGCCCCAAAAGGATAGAGGCCATGCCACCCTTCCCTATGCCCTTCAAAACCCCCTGTGGCTTCCCCCTCATTCCGGAGCAGCAAATATCCCCCCTTTTACTGCCCAGCCAGGTGTCCAGGTGAACACCGATGATTTTGTCATGCTTGATTTTTTTATTTGATTTTCACCGAAGACTTACTATCGTCCATTATGGCCCAGTGCAACCTCTATGCACAGCAGTACATAGTAA
Organism: Aquarana catesbeiana; assembly: GCF_042186555.1. Taxonomy (NCBI): domain Eukaryota; kingdom Metazoa; phylum Chordata; class Amphibia; order Anura; family Ranidae; genus Aquarana; species Aquarana catesbeiana. The sequence goes on along the minus strand of NC_133333.1, from coordinate 109,862,223 downwards.
GCAACCCTGGCTCTAGTTATGCCCGTCCCTTTGAGTGGAGAGAGCTTACCATAGAGGAATTCAACATTTTCTTAGGCCTAACTTTTACAATGGGACTCACAGAAAAAAAACTAAATGTACTCATATTGGTCAACTAACCCCATCCACCACATGCCACTCTTCTCATCCATTATGCCAAGATCAAGATACCTTATGATTTTGCACTTCCTCCACTACAATGACAACACCCAGTGCCCTCCCCGAAATGACCCAGCATTTGACAAATTGTTCAAAATTCGACCACTCCTAAATTATTTCTCTGAAAAATTTCCCCAATTATATACCCCCAAACAGAATCTTTCCGTGGATGAGTCCCTTGTAGAATTCTCTGGCAGGCTGGGCATCAAACAATTTATCCCCAGCAAAAGGGCCCGATATGGGGTAAAAATGTACAAACTTTGCGACCGAGCCACGGGGTACATTTACACCTTCTGGGTGTATGAAGGAAAGAACACCCAACTGCATCCCCCTGAGTGTCCAGAATATATTGGAGCCTGCGGCAAAGTTGTCTGGGAGCTTGTTTATCCACTCCTTGGAAAGGGGTACCGCCTTTATGTGGATAATTTTTATACAAGTTTGCCCCTTTTCCGCAATCTTCACCAGAGGGACACCCCAGCATGTGGTACCGTAAGAACCAATAGAAAGGGATTCCTGCAATAACTGGTCAATGAAAGGCTACGACGAGGGGAGACGGCGTCTTTGCGGAACCAGGAGCTATTGGCTGTCAAGTGGAGGGACAGACGAAATGTCCACATGCTGATGACAATTCATAATGACACCTACGTGGAAGTCCCAAGAAGAAACGGCCCAGTCCAGAAACCTGCTTGTGTTTACGATTAAAATTTGTTTATGGGGGGAGTGGACTTCAAGGATCAGATGATTGAACGCTACCTTCCCACAAGAAAATCCCGCCACTGGTATAAAAAAGTGTCCATTTATTTTTTCAGTTTGGCCATGTATAACACTTATGTTATTTACCAAAAATCTACAGAGAACCCTGTATTCTTTCTGCACTACCAGGAACAAGTAATCTCCGCCCTTTTGTACCCTGAAAGCCCACCAGAAAATATTCGCTCTGATTCCGTGAGCAGACTCCACGAACGCCACTTTCCTGACAAAATGCCCCCCCCATGAAACAGGCCACATACGTCAGAAGAGATGCCGGGTGTGCTCCAGAGGAGGAATTAGAAGAGACACCACGTATTATTGTCCCCAATGCCCTTCCCAACCAGGCCTTTGTATAGGTGAATGTTTCCGCTGTTACCATACTTCTCTACATTATTAGGGAAGTATGGTAAACGTAACTCTCTTTTCCTGTCATTTTCCTCCACACCCCTTATGCCACTGAACTGAATTGTACATACCTCTGCCTTCTCCAGAACCGACCCTGGCCTGTTATACGACCAAGCTTCTGCCTAACGCTAAACTGTACCTACCTCTGCCTTCTCTGGAACTGACCCTGTCCTGTTATACGACCAAACTTCTGCCTAACGATAAAAATACCTCTGCCTTCTCCGGAACTGACCCTGGCCTGTTATACGACCAAGCTTATGCCTAACGCTAAATTGTACCTACTTCTGCCTGCTCTGGAACTGACCCTGGACTGTTTGACCACGTTTTTTGCCTGCCTCTTGGACTGATCATTTACCCTGCTATGCTAGTGGGAACACAGGGGTCTCACATATGTGAGGGGCTCCAGAAATGTTTTTCTGGATGAAGAAAACTCATTTTTTAGTTTTCTCATTCCCAGATTTAGGGTCTGGAGACTCGGAGGCTTCAAAGAGATTTGGGTGGGAAAAGCCTCTGCCCCTGTTGTCCCCATTCTTTCCTGGCCTGCTACTTGGACCATGTTCCTGCTTACTACCAGGACCAATATTTTGGCACTGCTGGCAATGTCTCTACTTGCACTGACACTGGACTGTATAAGGACAGTATCCCTGCCTGTACTGACTATGGACAATATTCTTGCCTGCTGCCTGGACAATTCCATTCACTGTTGCTGACCATGTCCCTGCCTGCTGCCTGGATCAGGGCTCTCTTCCTGTGGACAACTGCACTACTAAAACCACAGGTAATCTTTTGTTTACTCTTTGCTCAGCAGAATGTATTTTAGGGTGTAATTCTTGGTATGTTCATGCTATCTGTTAGAAATATGAAGGGCCTTCAAAAATGTGATAGATTGTAAGGAAATTAGATGTGTAATTTATGCTCCTAGAACGCCTGAATGTGCTACTTCAATGTTGGGCCTCTGTATGTGGCCAGGCTGTGTAAAAGTCTCACACATGTGGTATCGCCATACTCAGGAGCAGTAGCAGAATATATTTTGGGGTGTCATTTTTGCTATGTACATGCTATGTGTTGGAAATATCTTAGAAATGGACAACTTTGTGTAAAAAAAATGCGTTTTCATTTTTTTTCCACATTTTCCAAAAACTTCTGGAGAAAAATGAACCGTTCAAAAGACTCATTATGCCTCATAGATTATACGTTGGGGTGTTTGCTTTCCAAAATGGGGTCACTTTGTGGGCGTTTCCATTGTCCTGGTGCTCCAAGGCCTTCAAAAGTGTAATAGGTAGTTGAGAGATTAGATGTGTAATTTATGCTCCTAGAACACCTGAATGTGCTACTTCAATGTTGCGCCTCTGTATGTGTAAAAGTCTCACACATGTGGTATTGCCATACTCAGAAGGAGTAGCAGAATATATTTTGGGGTGTCATTTGTGTAATGTACATGCCATGTGAGAGAAATAACCTGTTATATTGACAATTTGGTGTGAAAAAAAAAATAAAAATAAAAAAAATCTTAATTTTGCAAAGAATTGTGGGAAAAAATAACAACTTCAAAAAACTCACAATGCCTCTTACTAAATACCTTGGAATATCTACTTTCCAAAAAGGGGTCAATTTGTGGGTATTTGTACTTTCCTGGCTTGTTAGGGTCTTAAGAAATGAGATAGGCCTGTCAGAGAAATAACAGAAACTTTGTTTGCCAATACCGGCATTTCCCTGTACGCCTGCGTGGCAGAATGGCGAATCGGCGTATGCGGGTATGCAATTCAGCGGACCGCATCATGGCGTAATGGCACACATAGACATGCGAGTCAGCGGGCCGCGACACGGCGAAACAGCGAAATGGCGTACGTACTCATCTTAGCCGCACACGTGGGTTCCCCTATTAGCCCTATAAAAGGCAGCCCAGCTCTCTGGCTTATTGCTGGTTTGTCATTTCAGCTCCTGTGTTCCTGTGCCTTGTTCTGCTATTGACTCCTGCCTATTGTGACCCGGATTGCCTTGACCACCCTTGAACTTCTCCTGCACCTTGACCTCGGCTTGCTTAACGGATTCCTCTTCAGTCTGCTCCAGCGTTTGAGCCCCGGCTTCTCTTTAAAGACTTTGCTACTGCCTGCTCCAGTGTTTGACCCCGGCCTGTCTTGGACTGTCCCATTTGATTGATTCCTGTGTATGACCTTGGCTTGTTTAAACGGACTTCCTTCCTACCGGCTTGCTGTGTTTGACCCCCTGGCTTCTCTACATACTTTGTTCCAGTTGTCTACTTCAGGACCAAGGTGTCGGAGCCCCAGTCTGCTTCCTCTGCAGATCACCGTCCAGGTGTACCCTGCACAGACTTACTACCAGACGGAAGTTCTACACGCAAGCCCCTACTAGTGCCTGGCGACCCGTGCCTCTCTGTGCCCGATACCCCCTGTGCCACCTCCAGGGGTATAGCGCACTCAGCTGCAAGGGGAGCTGCTCTCAGCATCTTGGCCCTGGTGAGTACCCTGACAAGGCCTCAGTACATCAGGTGTGATCAGATGTGATCAATTTTCAGTGATTGGCACCATAGCTTGTAGACTCTATAACTTTCACACAGACTAAATAATATTCACTAATTTGGGTTATTTTTACCAAAGATATGTAGCAGTATAAATTTTGGCCCAAATTTATGAAGAAAAATTACTTATTTGCAAAACGTTATAATAGAAATTAAGAATTTTTTTTCAGTTATAGCACAAAAAATAAAAAACCCAGAGGTGATCAAATACCACCAAAAAAGCTCTAGTTGTGTGAAAAAAAGGACAAAAATTTCAGATGGGTACAGTGTTGCATGACTGAGTAATTGTCATTCAAAATGTGAGAGCACCGAAAGCTGAAAATTGGTCTGGTTAGGAAGGGGGTTTAAGTGCCCAGTGGTCAAGTGGTTAATAACCAATGTTTTGCATGTTAAAAGCATTTTATAATTAAGCTGACACTCTTCTTAGGTAAATGTCGCTACACAATAATAGAAATTTTGCAAATCTATTGTGAAAAGTATTAAAAAAGATAAAAAAGGAAAATACATTTATTTTGGTGCAATTATACCATAGAGATTAATGGCATTTGCTGTGTAATTAAACCTGAACCCTAGGCAAATGGCTAAATACACAGATGAAATAAATATTTTGGAGGTGTTTTACTTGTCATAGGTTTGGATTTCTGTTGATCCATTGCCATGATTTACACAACTCTATCAGACAGCTCAGTAACACTAAGACCCCTTTCACACTGAGGCGCTTTTCAGGCGTTTTAGCGCTAAAAATAGCGCCTGTAAAGCGCCTGAAAAGCGCCTCTCATGCCTCTCCATTGTGAAAGCCGAGTGCTTTCACACTGGGGCGGTGCGCTTGCGGGACGGGAAAAAAAAGTCCTGCAAGCAGCAGCTTTGGGGTGGTTTGGGATCGATGTATACAGTGCTTCCAAACCGCCCTGCCCATTGAAATGAATGGGCAGCACTGTCGAAGCACCTGAAAATCGCTTTGGCTGCTCCAGGAACACAGTCGCATTTAACCCCTTGTTAACCCCGTCTTTGGGGTTAAAAGCGCCCTGCTCCCGTCCGCAAAGTGGCTCTGCACCGCCGGTAAAGTGCCGCTAAAAGGAGCAGCGCTTTACCGCGACAGATGAGCGGTCTAGGTATGAAAGGGCTCTTAAAGTGGATATAAAGGCTACATGTTTTATAAATATGCTTACAGTGATATTAACCCCTTCAATACTGGGCACTTTTACCCCTTTCCTTCCCAGGCCAATTTTCAGCTTTCAGCACTGTCACACTTTGAATGACAATTGCACGGTTATGCAACACTTCTCATATGACATTTTTATATTTTTTCACACAAATAGAGCTTTCTTTTTGTGGTATTTAACCACTTGACCACTGGGCACTTAAACCCCCTTCCTAACCAGACCAATTTTCAGCTTTCGGTGCTCTCACATTTGAATGACAATTACTCAGTCATGCAACACTGTACCCATATGAAATTTTCATCTTTTTTTTCACACAAATAGAGCTTTCCTTTGGTGGTATTTGATCACCTCTGGGTTTTTTATTTTCTGTGCTATAAATGAAAAAAGACCAAAAATTTTGTTTAAAAAAATGCATTTTTCTTCATTTGTATTATAAAATTTTGCAAATAAGTAATTTTTCTTCATAAATTTGGGCCAAAATTTATACTGCTACATATCTTTGGTAAAAATAACCCAAATTAGTGGATATTATTTAGTCTGTGTGAAAGTTATAGCGTCTACAAGCTATGGAGCCAATCACTGAAAATTGATCACATCTGATCACACCTGATGTACTGAGGCTTATCTCATTTCTTGAGACCCTTACAAGCCAGGAAAGTACAAATACCCACAAAATGACCCCTTTTTGGAAAGTAGACATTCCAAGGTATTTAGTAAGAGGCATGGTGAGTTTTTTGAAGTTGTCATTTTTTCCCACAATTCTTTGCAAAATTAAGATTTTTTTTATTTATTTATATATTTTTTCACACCAAATTGTCATTATAACAGGTTATTTCTCTCACATGGCATGTACATTCCACAAATGACACCCCAAAATATATTCTGCTACTCCTCCTGAGCATGGCGATACCACATGTGTGAGACTTTTACACAGCCTGGCCACATACAGAGGCCGACATTGAAGTAGCACATTCAGGCATTCTAGGAGCATAAATTACACATCTAATCTCTCAACCATCTATTACACTTTTGAAGGCCCCGGAGCACCAGGACAATGGAAACACCCACAAAGTGACCCCATTTTGGAAAGCAAACACCCCAACGTATAATCTATGAGGCATAATGAGTCTTTTGAACGGTTCATTTTTTTCCAGAAGTTTTTGGAAGATGTGGAAAAAAATGAAAACACATTTTTTTTTTACACAAAGTTGTCCATTTCTAAGATATTTCCAACACATAGCATGTACATAGCAAAAATGACACCCCAAAATATATTCTGCTACTCCTCCTGAGTATGGCGATAGCACATGTGTGAGACTTTTACACAGCCTGGCCACATACAGAGGCCGAACATTGAAGTAGCACATTCAGGCGCTCTAGGAGCATAAATTGCATATCTAATCTCTCAACCACCTATTACACTTTTGAAGGCCCTGGAGCACCAGGACAATGGAAACGCCCACAAAGTGACCCCATTTTGGAAAGCAAACACCCCAACGTATAATCTATGAGGCATAATGAGTCTTTTGAACAGTTAATTTTTCTCCAGAAGTTTTTGGAAAATGTGGGAAAAAAATGAAAACGCATTTTTTTTACACAAAGTTGTCCATTTCTAAGATATTTCCAACGCATAGCATGTACATAGCAAAAATGACACCCCAAAATATATTCTGCTACTCCTCCTGAGTATGGCGATCCCACATGTGTGAGACTTTTACACGGCCTGACCAAATACAGAGGCCCAACATTGAAGTAGCACATTCAGGCGTTCTAGGAGCATAAATTACACATCTAATTTCCTTACAATCTATCACGTTTTTGAAGGCCCTTCATATTTCTAACACATAGCATGAACCAAGAATTACACCCTAAAATACATTCTGGTGAGCAAAGGGTAAACAAAAGATTACCTCTGTTTTTAGTAGTGCAGTTGTCCACAGGAGGAGAGCCCTGATCCAGGCAGGGACGTGGTCAGCGACAGTGAATGGAATTATCCAGGCAGCAGGCAGGAATATTGTCCATAGTCAGTACAGGCAGGGATACTATCCATATACAGTCCAGGGTCAGTGCAAGTAGAGACATTGCCAGCAGTGGCAAAATATTGGTCCTGGTAGTAAGCAGGAACATGGTCCAAGTAGCAGTCCAGGAAAGAATGGGGACAGGGGTAGAGGCTTCTCCCACTCAAATCTCTTTGAAGCCTCCGAGTCTCCAGACCCTAATCTGGCAATGAGAAAACTAAAAATTTAGTTTTCTTCATCCAGAAAAACAATTCTGGAGCCCCTCACATATGTGAGACCCCTATGTTATGAAGCCCACTACTCCAGTAGCAGAGTAAAAGACCAGTCCAAGAGGCGGGCAAAAAACATGGTCAAACAGTCCAGGGTCAGTTCCAGAGCAGGCAGAGGTAGGTACAGTTTAGCGTTAGGCAGAAGCGTGGTCGTATATCAGGCCAGGGTCAGTTCCAGAGCAGGCAGAGGTAGGTACAGTTTAGCGTTAGGCAGAAGCGTGGTCGTTTAGCAAGCCAGGGTCAGTTCCGGAGAAGGCAGAGGTAGGTACAGTTTAGCATTAGGCAGAAGCGTGGTCATTTAGCAGGCCAGGGTCAGTTTTGGGGGAAGGCAGCGGTATGTACAGTGGTATAAAGGGGTGTGGCGGTAAATGACAATTACATTTACCATACTTCCCTAATAATGTAGAGAAGTATGGTAAGGGCGTAAACATTCATCAATACAAAGGCCTGGTTGGGAAGGACAATCAGGACAATAATACAGGGTGTCTCTTCTAGTTCCTCCTCTTGAGCACACCCGGCATCTCTTCTGACATTTCCGGCATGTTTCATGGTAAAGGAGTTTTTCAGGAAAGTGGCGTTCGTGGAGTCTGCTCACTGAATCCAAACGAATGCTTTCTGGTGCGCCTTCAGGGTACAAAAGGGTGGAGATAATTTCTTCTTGGTACTGAAAATAAGATACGGGTAGATTTATGGTAAATAACAAAACTATTGTAAATGGCCAAACTGAAAAGATATATGGAGACTTTTTTATACCAAAAGTGGCTTTTTCTTGTGGGAAGGTAGGGTTTGATCATCTGATCATTGAAGTAGACTCCCCCCATGAACAAATTATAATCATGGACACATTTCGGTTTCTGGATTGGGCCGTTTCTTCTGGGGATTTCCACGTAGGTGTCGTTGTGGATCGTTGCAAGCATGTGGATGTTTCGTCTGTCCCTCCACCTGAGAGCCAATATCTCTTCATTCCTCAAAGACGCCGTCTCCCCTTGTCGTAGTCTTTCAGTAACGAGCCTTTGTGGGAAACCCTTCCTATTGGCTTGCACTGTACCACACGCTGGAGTGTCCTTGCGGTAAAGATTGCGGAAGAGGGGCAGGCTTGTATAGTAATTATCCACATAAAGGTGGTAACCCTTTCCAAGGAGTGGATATGCAAGCTCTCAAACAACCTTTCCGCTGGCTCCGATGTACTCCGGACATTCAGGGGGATGCAGATGGGTGTCCTTCCCTTCGTACACCCGGAATGCGTAGATGTACCCCAGTTCTCGGTCACATAGCTTGTAGAGCTTAACCCCATATTGAGCCCTTTTACTGGGGATAAACTGCTTGAAGCCAAGCCTGCCTGTGAAGTGGATCAATGACTCATCCACGGAGATATTTTGGTCGGGGATAAATAACTGGGGGAATTTCTCAGAGAAAAAATTTAGAAGTGGCCGAATTTTAAATAATTTGTCATGTGATGGGTCATTTCGGGGAGGGCACTGGGTGTTGTCATTGTAATGGAGGAAATTCATTATGAATGAGGTATCTTGATCTTTGCATAATGGATGAATAGATTGGCATATGGTGGATGGGGTTGGTGGACCAATAGGAGTATAATTCATATTGAATGTTAGCCCTAAAAATAATTTAAATTCCTCCACTGTCCATGCTCTCCACTCATAGGGACGGGCATAACTTGAACCAGGGTTGCTTGTTATAAATTGTTGTGCATAGAGGTTGCACTGGGCCACGATGGAGGACAATAGGTCTTGGGTAAAAATTAAATTTAAAAAATCAATAGGGGCAAAATTCTCTGTGTTCACCTGAACACCTGGCTGGGCGGTGAAAGGGGGGGTGTTTCCTACTCCTGAATTAGGGGGAAGCCACAGAGGGTTTTCAAGGGCATAGGGAAGGCCGGCATGGGTCCTAACGCTTTGGGGCCGAGATGACACCCCGCTAGTTCTTGGCCTTTGCTGCAGTGGTACTTCATTACTTCTGGATGGCACTGTGCTACTGGTGGATGGCACTGAGCTGCTAGTTGATGCCACTGCATTTCTCTTGGATGGCACTGAGCTGCTGGTTGATGCCACAGCACTACTTGTGGTAGCCTGCTGCTCCATGCCAGAGCGCCTTCGTTTCACAGGCACACTTTGCTCTTCCTCCAATTTTGTATCAGACCCACTGCTTACAACGGGTTCATATTCTGAACCAGAATCAGACGCAGACTCAGAGAGCTCCCCGCTGCTCTCGTCAGTCAAGCTAAGCTGTTGGTATGCCTCCTTTTTTTTCGCCATACTGGTGACTGTGGGCTGTAGTGACAAACTGCTGTGGTAGGGACACTTGGACAGATATGGCTGCACTGATGGGTGCTGATGAGGCTGGTCTAATGAGGTTGCACTGCTGGGTGCTGAAAAGGCTGCACTGCTGGGTTCCGATGAGGGTGCACTGCTGGGTTCTGATGAGGGTGCAATGCTGGGTTCTGATGAGCGTGCACTGCTGGGTTCTGATGAGGGTGCACTGCTGGGTTCTGATGAGGGTGCACTGCTGGGTACTGATAAGGGTGCACTGCTGGGTACTGATGAGGGTGCACTGATGGGTACTGATAAGGTTGCAATGATGTACACTAATGCACCACACTGAGGATGCACTGATTATCTGGCACTGATGTGCACTAAGGTAGCACTGATGTGTGCTGATGAGGATCCACTGATATGGTGGCACTGATGAGCACTCACTTATGGGCACTGATGTGCACTATTGGGTACTGTAGTGGCACCGATGAGCGCTGTAGTGGCACTGATGAGCGATGTGTGGCGCAGATGAGCGCTGTAGTGGTGCAGATGCGCACTCTAGTGACGCTGATGTGGTACTGATGGCACAAATGAGCACTGTATTGGCACTAATGTGGCACTGATGAGCACTGTAGTGGCACTGGTGTGGCACTGACGTGGCACTGATGGAGCACTGACGTGGCACTGGTGGCACTGATGGGCACTGTAGTGGCACAGGTGGCACTGATGGCACCGATGTGGTACTGGTGGAACAGATGAGCACTGTAGTGGCACTGGACACTGGCGTGGCACTGACAGAGCACTGACGTGGCACTGGCGGCACAGATGGGCACTGAAGTGGCAGAGGTGGCACTGTAGTGGCACAGGTGGCACTGATGGCACCGATGTGGTACTGGTGGCACAGATGAGCACTGTAGTGGCACTGGGCACTGGTGGAGCACTGACGTGGCACTGGCGGCACAGATGGGCACTGTAGTGGCAGAGGTGGCACTGATGGGCACTGGTGGCACTGATGAGCACTATAGTGGCACTGATGGCACAGATGAGCACTGTAGTGGCACTGATGGACACTTTAGTGGCACTGATGGGTACTGTAGTGGTACTGATGGGTACTGTAGTGGCACTAGTGGCACAGATGGGTATTGTAGTGGCATTGATGGGTAGTGTAGTGACACCGGTGGCACAGATGGGTACTGTAGTGGCACTGATGGGAAGTGTAGTGGCACTGGTGGCACTGTAGGGCACAATTTAGCACTGTAGTGGCACTTGTGTGGCACTGTATGGCACTGCTGGGCACTGTAGTACTTTCACTCACTATTTCTGTCGTTTTGTCACTCAATCTCTCTTCTCTCCTCTCATTCTGTATCAGTGTGAGGAGAGAAGAGAGCTTGGACCTTTGCATGACCCCAGTTTGTTGACATTATGATCGCTCCCTCATTGGAGGGAGTGATCACGTGGTAAAGGGCCCTTTACCACGATCCGTGTTGTGCTGGGTCCCGTGAGCCCAGCGAGCATGGACACTATTGTGCACGCGCCCCACCGGGCGTTCGGGGAGCGAGAGTTTCCGATGACGTCCGACGGACGTCCACCCAGAACCAGCTGACCGCGCTGCAGGCGTCTTACGGCTATGGCCCGGTCGGCATGTGGTTAATCACCACTGTGTTTTTTGGGGTTTTTATGCAAAAAAAAAAAAACGTAAAAAGAACGAAAGTTTTGAAAAAACCCCATATTTTTCTTAGTTTCTGTTAAAATTTTGCAAACAAATATTCTTTCTTCATATATTTAGGCCAAATTGTATTCTGCTACATTTTATTGGTGAAAATAACCCAAATCAGTGTATATTATTTAGTCTGTAGGAAAGTTATAGAGTCCACAGACTATGGTATATATAATATGAAAATCGATCAATCCTGATGTACTGATGGCCTATCTCATTTCTTGAGACCTGAAAACACCAGGACAGTACAAATATCCCCCAAAAAAGTAGACAGTTAACCCTTTGATCGCCCTAGATGTTTAACCCCTTCCCAGCCAGTGTTATTAGTACAGTGACAGTGCATATTTTTACACTGATCACTGTATTAGTGTCACTGGTTCCTGCAAAGTGTTAAAAGTGTCAGCTAGTGTCCAATTGTATACCGCAGTCCGCTATAAGTCACTGATAGACGCCATTACTGGTATAAAAAAAATGAATAAAAATTTCAAAAATTTATCCCATAGGTTGCAGGCGCTATAACGTTTGCATAAACCAATCAAAATACGCCTATTGGGATTTTTTTTTTACCAAAAACATGTAGCAGAATACATATTAGCCCAAATGTATGAAGAAATTTGATTTTTAAAATTTTTTTCCTGACACAGCATGACAACATATACATATGGGTAGGCTCCTCCCTCAGCCCTATTCAAGGACCGGTTATACTATATAATTAAGTCTCCTCCCTGCAGGCAACCAGTCATGCTGCTGCTAAAAGCAGGATTTTTCTTTTCCCTCACCTTGCCGGATTCATCTGGCCAAGCTGCACAGGTTCAAGCCTCTTTTGTGACAAAGCTGCCGGCTGTACAGGCGGTAAATCTCCTATATGGTTGAGACCTCCCCCCTCAGAATTCAGGATGAGGGGGGTGATGGCATCTGGTCTCTAGGGATTGCTCCATGACTCCATGAATGGACATTCATTGGACTTCCTGTTTGGCCATGAAGCATGCAGGTGGTAAGGCACCACATGGTGCACAAGTCCATAGTATTCAGGTACTGCTGCAAGTATGTTGTTAACTTGCACCACTGAAAGCATGTCAATTTTTCTAGCTTGTCCATAGTTTCAGTCTGTTTACTATTGCCTCACAGGTTGTGGTTTGTGTCTGCAATACTGCTAATGCTGATAGCAGGTGTGCTGTGCTGGTCTGAAACCTTCCTATTAACTCAGCAAGGCCTGGCCCTACAGGCTTGACTTATTGTCTGCAGGTATGCATAGTTGCCAACATTGTAAAAAAAAAATGTGGGAACTTTTGTGGCTGTAGGCGGAGCCGTCCAATAATTAGGGGGCGGGGCATTCGTCTGCAGGCGTGGCTCAGTAATAATATACAAGTGCGACGCGCGAAGCGCGCCGCGGTGAAAATGGGCGTGGTTTACACGACATAGTGGGTGTGGCTTAAATGGGCATGGCTCAAGAGGGTGTGGTTAGAGTCTGAGATGAATGAGGGATGGAGAGGGAAAGAGGGGGAGAGGGGGAGAGGGATTAGAGGGGGAGAGGGAAATGACGGGACAGCAGCCCCAGATCCTACACAACAATAAAAATATGTGTATTCTAGAAAGTTTAACAATCAGCAGATAAAGATACTAAAAACACCTGGTGTTAGCACTTCAACCATCCCGGCACCATGGTTGTTATGGTGTCAGGATGATTGAAGTGCATTATTTCTATTATTACATTGTAATATAAAATGAAATCATTCAACTCACCATAATGCAGAATCAGTGGGATCCCTGAGCGTGTCACTAGCCGCGTCACCTGCCACCAGCCGTCCGTCCTTGCATCAGATGTCCCAGCAGAGTCCGTCCTTGCATCAGGTGCCCCCAGCGGAGCCCCCCCTTACATCAGATGTCCCCAGCCGAGCCCCCCCTCACACCAGGAGTCCCCGGCGGAGCCCCCCTCACACCAGGAGTCCCCGGCGGAGCCCCCCTCAAACCAGGAGTCCCCTCAGAGCCCCCCTCACACCAGGAGTCCCCGGCGGAGCCCCCCTCACACCAGGAGTCCCCGGAGGAGCCCCCCTCACACCAGGAGTCCCTGGCGGAGCTCCCCCTCACATCAGGAGTCCCCGGCGGAGCTCCCACTTACACCAGGAGTCCCCGGCGGAGCCCCCCCTCACACCAGGAGTCCCCGGCGGAGCCCCCCCGCACACCAGGAGTCCCCGGTGGACCTCCCCCTCACATCAGGTGTCCCCGGCGGAGCTCCCCCTTACACCAGGAGTCCCCGGCGGAGCACCCCTCACATCAGGAGTCCCCGGCGTAGCTCCCCCTCACATCAGGAGTCCCCGGCGGAGCCCCCTCTCACACCAGGAGTCCCCGGCGGAGCCCCCCCTCACTTCAGGAGTCCCCGGCCGGAGCTCTCCCTCACACCAGGAGTCCCCAGCGGAGCTCCCCCTCACACCAGGAGTCCCCGGCGGAGCCCCCTCTCACACCAGGAGTCCCCGGCGGAGCCCCCTCTCACACCAGGAGTCCCCGGCGGAGCCCCCCCTCACATCAGGTGTCCCTGGCGGAGCCCCCCCTCACATCAGGTGTCCCAAGCGAAGCTCCCCCTCACATCAGGAGTCCCCGGCGGAGCCCCCCCTCACATCAGGTGTCCCCGGCGGAGCCCCCCTTCAAATCAGGTGTCCCAAGAGGAGCTCCCCGTCACATCAGGAGTCCCCGGCGGAGCCCCCCCTCACATCAGGTGTCCCCATCGGAGCTCCCCCTCACATCAGGTGTCCCCAGCGGAGCTCCCCCTCACATTAGGTGTCCCCGGCGGAGCTCCCCCTCACATCAGGTGTCCCCAGTGGAGCCCCCCCTCACATTAGGTGTCCCCAGTGGAGCCCCCCTCACATCAGGTGTCCCCAGTGGAGCCCCCCCTCACATCAGGTGTCCCCAGTCCCCCCCTCACATCAGGTGTCCCCAGTGCCCCCCCCTCACATCAGGTGTCCCCAGTGCCCCCCCCCACATCAGGTGTCCCCAGTGCCCCCCCCCTCACATCAGGTGTCCCCAGTGCCCCCCCTCACATCAGGTGTCCCCACTGCCCCCTCCTCACATCAGGTGTCCCATAGCGGTGCGCGCGCCCCCCTCACCTCAGAGGTGTCCTAGTAGTGTAGGAAAAAAATTGACTCGCGCTCAAAGCAAAAACTAACATGTATATGACTGGAAAAGAGTACTCAGCCGATATATAAATAAATGTTATGAAAACGTGATAAATGTGACAAACTGAATGTTAAATGGGAAAATTGATCCCACTTCCCCTTAAAAGAAATATATTCAAATAGCAAATCAAATTCGTACATAAAACCATGAAGGATAGCAGTGTATATAAAAGGGTAATATCTTAATTTGAAGAAAATATGAAAAAAAGGGGGGAAAGTCCATATACAAAAAACACCCTACAAGTGCTGTGGTAATGCAAAAAAAGTCCAATTTAAATGAAATCCCAGATGTGTGGGTCCACCACCATAAATGAAGTGCCTGGCCGCTTACCGGAACCCCATGACCCCCCGTTAGAGAGGGTCTAAATGGGCATTGTAGTCATGCTGCTCGGATAGCTCGGGAACTAGAATGATGACCGGATTGGAACCTCTGAAACTGTATTGCTGTAAAGGCTGTATGGCGAATGGATCCACAGGGAAAAGGCAACACTCAGCCCTCAGCGGAGTATAGACATCATATAGGGGAAACAGAAGAAGGCTCCCATAGTGTAAAATCAATTGGTATTTTATTAAAAAACATAGTAAACACTCACATATAAAAAGCAAATATCCTCTGATGAGAGGCAGTCTGTGACACCGGCCGGATGTTCACAGGCCGCCCGTCCTGCTGGAGTACAACAATAGAGGAAGGTGACGCGATGACACCGCTCAGCCCTACGCTGCGTTTCGCAAAAGAATTGCGTCTTCCAGGGGCACTAATAGTGTCCTAGTAGTGTGTCTGCAGCATCATGGCTAGAACCCCGCCCCTTTCCATATCAGACTGACAGCGGGGCGGGGGGTAGGCGGGGCGGGGGTAGGCGGGGCGAGGCGGGGGGTAGGCGGGGCGAGGCGGGGCGAGGCAGAGGGTGGACGGCGATGCAGAAGCTCCGTCTAGCCCCCCCAGCCGTCTTCCTGAACTTCAATAAAATGGCGGCCGGCGGAGACAGTGTCTCCGCCGGCCGCCGACCTCTAGCGGCGGCGGCGGCGGTTTCGAAAATCGAGAACCGGATTTTTCGGGACATTTCCCGGGACACCACAAATTCGGGAATGGAGTCCAAGTCCCGGGAATGTCCCGGGAAATCCGGGACAGTTGGAAACTATGGGTATGCTGTTAGCTTGCACCACTGATAGCATAGCTCCCAACTGTCCCTGATTCCGAGGGACTGTCCCTGATTTGGAGCAATGTCCCTCTGTCCCTCTTCCCTCTCATTTGTCCCTCATTTTGGTCTGATTCATATAGTTGTATATAAAATGCACTTTTTATCTTTCAAAAAGGTGTTTTCCAGTGCTAAACCTTTCATCCAATTTCTTAATTGCTGCATTTGTACATTTTAAAAGCTAATATAAGTCAATCTTGCCACTTTTATCGGCGAGATTGACACCTTGGGAGCCCCGCCGCGGGTCATACCAGGCCCTTAGGTCTAGTATGGATTTTAAAGGGAAGCCCCTCTACACCGAAAAAACGGTGTGGGGTCCCCCCTAACATCCATACCAGACCCCGATCCGAGCACGCAGCCCGGCCGGTCAGGAAAGGGGGTGGGGACGAGCGAGCGCCCCCCCCCTCCTGAACCGTACCAGGCCGCTTGCCCTCAACATGGGGGGGTGCCTTGGGGGAGGGGGCCCCCCCCACCCCAAAGCACCTTGTCCCATGTTGATGAGGACAAGGGCCTCTTCCCAACAACCCTGGCCGTTGGTTGTCGTGGTCTGCGGGCGGGGGCTTATCGGAATCCGGGAGCCCCCTATAATAAGAGGGCCCCCAGATCCCGGCCCCCCACCCTATGTGAATGAGTATGGAGTACATGGTACCCCTACCCATTCACCTAGGGAAAAAGTGTCAATAAAACACACTACACAGGTTTTTAAAATAATTTATTAAACAGCTCCGGGGGGTCTTCCTCTGGCTTCGGGGGTCCCTCCGGTTCCTCTTCTCCCGGTGTTCCAGTTCTTCGGCCGGCTCCTCCGCTGTCTTCAGGCCAATCTCTTGCCAGCGGAGGTCCGGACTTCTGGGCTTCTGGGCTTCTTGGCTTCTTGTCTTCTTCCCTCTTCTCTTCTCCAGATGTTGGAATATCAAATTTACAGACCACAACCTGTGAAGCATTAGTAAACAAAGTGGCACTATGGACAGCCAGTAAGATTCACATGTGTGATATATACCATCAGCATACCGCCTAACATTTTGAGATGGGAACGAGGGACATCTACTAACAAACGTATGTAGGCATAGGACACTTTCCCTGCCACACCCCCTTAAAGGAGAAATAACAAAAAAAAGGTTATTTAAATCAATAAGGACTTTTTTTTACCACTACTATTCCTTTATATTAGCTTTTAAAATGTACAAATGCAGCAATTAAGAAATTGGATGAAAGGTTTAGCACTGGGAAACACTTTTTGAAAGATAAAAAGTGCATTTTATATATAAATATATAGATTGGACCAAGGGACAATTGAGGTGGAATGAGGGACAGGGAGACACTGCTCCAAATCAGGGATGATCCCTCCAAATCAGGGACAGTTGGGAGCTATGAGTTACCTCCGCCTCAAAAGCAACCAGCCAAACAGGCTTCATCAGATTAGCTAGGGGTGTCATTCTGCCAGCAGAAGAGCAATATCCTTTGCAGAGGCCCTGGGACAGCGAAGGATTCTGGAGATGAAGAAGGTTCATACTACTATTAAGTAGTGTTTTGTGACCTGCGGTTGAGCTCACTTCGGTAGCCAGACTGTCAGGATCTCAGACAAGATGAAAGCAGATCTCTGACCAGTGATAAACTCTCTATGATGGTTGATCCTAGAGTGAAAATGAAGTAGCCAGTGATGCAGTTCAGCCACTGTGGATACAAGACTGTATGCTGTTTCTCTGGTAGTCCATACTTGCCAACAGTCCTGATTTTCCCGGGACAATCCCGATTTTGGGACCCTCGTCCCGATTGCAGCTCGTCCCGATTAATTTCCCGGGATTTTGCCTTTGTCCCGGGAAAACTGGGAATGTTTTAGGAAAAAACGGCCGGCGGGCTACAAAAAGATGGCTGCCGCCGCCGTCACGAGGATTGTTTCCCCTTGTGTTCAGTGGAGAGGGGAGGGGCAGCCAATCAGCTTCTCCCCTCTCCACTGAACACACACACACACACGAGAAAGCTGGGAACTGCCGGGAACTGTAGCTGCCACGCTGCTGGGGGACACAGATCGCTCTGTAAGGAGGGCTCCGCTGCTGCTGCCAGGGACACTGAAGTAAGGAGAGCTCTGTTGCTGGGGGACACAGATCACTCTGTAAGGAGGGCTCCGCTGCTGCTGCCAGGGACACTGAAATAAAGAGGGCTCTGTTTCTTGGTGACACAGATCGCTCTGTAAGGAGGGCTCCGCTGCTGCCAGCTGCTGGGGACACTGAAGTAGGGAGGGCTCTGTTGTTGGGGGACACAGATCAGTAAGGAGGGCTCTGCTGCTGGTGGACACCAGATGTAAAGGAGGGTTTCGCTGCCAAGGACACCAGATGTATAGGAGGGCTCCGCTGCTGGGGGACACCAGATGTAAAGGAGGGCTCTGCTGCAGGGACACCAGATGTAAAGGAGGGTTCTGCTGCTGGGGACACCAGATGTAAAGGAGGGCTCCGCTGCTGGGGACACCAGATGTAAGGAGGGGCTCCACTGCCAGGGACCCAGATCTGTAAGGAGGGCCTCTGCTGCTGGGGGCATCTGATGTAAGGATGAACTCTGTTGGGGGGCACCTGATGTAAGGACAGACTCTTCTGGGGGCACCTGATGCAAGGACAGACTCTGCTGGGGGCACCTGATGTAAGGACAGACTCTGCTGGGGGCACCTGATGCAAGGACGGACTCTGCTAGGGGCACCTAAAGGCATTTGGTGGCAGGCGACGTGGCAGGTGACACGCTCAGGGGTCCCAATGATTTTGGATTATGGTGAGTTGAATGATTTCATTCTATATTACAATGTAATAATAGTAATAATGCGCTTCAATCATCCTGACACCACAACAACCATGGTGCTGGGATGATTGAAGCTCTAACACCAGGTGTTTGGAGTATCTTTATCTGCTGATTTGTTAATCTCTGGAATACACATTTCTATTGTGGTGTAGAATCTGGGCCTGCTGTCCCTCCATCCCTCTTTCCTTCCTTCTCTTTCCTTCCCTCCTTCTTTCCTTCTTTCTCTCTCCCTCCCTCCCTTTTTTTCCCCTTTCTTTCTCCATCTCAGATTCATCTCAGACTCTAACCACACCCCCATTCGAACCACGCCCATATAAGCCACGCCCACTTTTCCACATAAACCACGCCCGATTTATGGTGCGTATAGCTCGCCACATTTTTCTTTTTTGCTATGTCACGCCTAGAAAGGCATACCCCACCCCCTAATTATAATAACACTCCGCCTACAGCCAAAAAAGTGTCCCTGTACATTTTTTTACAATGTTGGCAACTATGGTAGTCCATTGTGGCTGGTTAACCCTTATGGCTCATCCCACAAGTAACACATACCACTTTTAAGTCAGAGTGGTGACTGTTCAAGTTGGATCCGGTGATATCTAAAAGCAGGATTAATCCCTTATGTTAATCGCCAATGACCAGAGGATAGCCAAAAGGCAAAGTAATGAAGACTGAATGACAGGTTGAACCTGGGAAAACCATAGAAGAGAATAAAGAATCAATAATCATCTTTATTTGTCTGCCTAAACCCAAGTCTACCCAAGTCGCCCAGTAGGGTCGGCTGACAGAATTATATGTAAATTTGAGCTTTAGGAGCGGTAGGTCCTGTGCATTAAGGAAGCCATTGAAATTTTCATTCCTCTCCTCCAACTCATTGCATTCCCTCCGCAAGGGTTATGACTGCATGTTCTTTAGTCAAAAGTAAGACTTGGTCAACAAACAGGAGGATTAGGATCCAAAACTGCATATGGCATTGTTGCAATCAATCTCTCCAGCCATCAGTAAGGCTTGGCTTCCACAAATCGTACCCCATGATTTCCAAGGAGTACCGTTCATAGCGGTGCGACTTCAAAGTAGTCCCTGCACTACTTTGATCCCACTTTTATCCCACTTTGATGATATTAGGTCCAGTAGTGGCCGTCTTGCAGGAGCAAGAACTTCTGGTGAGCCTTGTTTGGGCAACAGCCTGGCGCAATGTTTTCCAGGTCCTGGAAAAAGTTCTAGTTCAGACTCTGATAGAATTGGGAGGAGCCATCACAACTAGTCCCATTACAGCAATGACCTGCCTGGAAGCAGTTCTGAATCTCTGAAGAATACAGGAGTTACCCTCAGAGAGAGCAACAGTATAAGTATCTCACTTGAACAAATTATAGCTCTTCTCCATTGGTTGCATCCCATGATCGCAAAAGAGTAAAGAAGTAGCCTGTAGTAACCCATGTGGTCCAAGCAGCCCAATGGAACTATATTAACTGGTTTTGTAGTAAGGGAAGACTTGCTTCCTGCACCAGGAACAGTGACTCCACAGAGGAGACAAGTCCCTTTTGGGAGGTAGCTAAGCTAGCTAATCTTTCAGCTTATCAGCTACTAGGCATACCAATCATCGTAATCTATTGTCGGGTATTCATGCCAATGGAGGACAAGGTGTCCAAAGTCAGAGTTGCAGTGGTCGCAGACTGAAGTCCTTCCGAAAATACAACAAAGAGAGCCTCAGCTATGCTGCAAAGACTCAGCAAAATGGGGAAGTCCTATCTTCGCTGTTGAGAAGAAATGCAAGACTAGTCAACTTCTGTCAGAGGTATCTCTGTCAGGTCTGCCAGCCCTTTAGGTTCGGGTTTCCTAGAACTTCCTGCCAGACGGCGTAAGGTACAAAGCCGTTGGATGTCAAGGGATGGTTTCCAAACCAACAAGCCATTCAAGGGATCGACAACAAATAAGGCTATCAGGATATTGATCTGACAGTAACCTTGGTGGCTTCCCAGAGGTGGAAGCAGTGAAACCATTGACATCCAGCTAGGTCTGCAGATTAGCCAATATGTATATTGAACAAACCTAATAGTCTCCAGGATCCTTTATCAGGATCCGCAGTCTTTCAGTGGTAATGAGGACAATAATTGCAGGGTGGCCTGCAGGCCATGATATCCGCGGGTACAGTCTCAGATCTGAGAACCTCCTATTCTCCTTCCTAAGATTCAACACCTCATACGGCGTGGCCAACAGTATCTTCCAAATTCAGACAAGTTATATCTAGATGCTGGAGACCAAGAAGTGAAGATTCACCTGGAGGTCTCACCTTTTAGTGTTTGAAATCCTATGGAGGTCAGGGCACCTACTCCAAACTTCAAGTATATTAGATCATAGGAAACCCTAAAGAATTTAAAGGATGGAATCCTGTTTCCTGCTGTAAAGATTGAATTGTATACAAGTAAGCCTAGAGACAGCATGTTGCATATCTTGGCAAACCAATTCCGAAAGACCTGGGCAGATTGTTCTTTCCCCCGGGGTCTTCCAAATAGTGTGGGACACATCGTCTCACCTCTCCATTCATCCTCAATATAGCCAGTAACACTGAAGAAGTATTTTGTATGGCTAATAGATCTAGAAAGATCTCAGATATCCAAGTGTCAAGCCATAAACTACCTTGTTGCTGAAATTATCAGGCAAAATGTTTCTAGTCTCTTCCTCAGCACTATACAGAGTTCTGCATCATTGCATCTGGGTTAGAACATCATCCTTCTGGCATATCCAAACTAAAGTGTTTGAAGTACCACAAGCATTGGAGATAGATTCAAGATTGAAGAGAGACATAGAAGTGGCCCTTCTTCATGGAGCAAACAATAGGCTCTTCAGGCCTAACGGCATTAGAAGAGGACAATCCTTACCCATTAAAGACAATCGCAGTGGTGCGGATCAAGTTAGTCTAGGGGCTTAGATGGCTAGGACAAATCCATCAATTGAGGGCAGAGACCGCTTTCCCAGATGGATTGCGCATCCATGGACAGAACTTCAAAGGAGTCCCTCCAGAACTAATATGTAAACTACGACCTGGTCTACATTCAACATGTTGGGGGCCCATTTTAAAGTGGACCCAGCGGCCTTAGCTACAATACATTTCAGTTGTTAGTGGGGATAGATATAATCCTCGACTTAAACACTTCAGCATTACCCACCCGTATTCTCTAGTGATTTATATGTATACGTATATGCTGTCATGCTGTGTGAGGAAAGAGAGGAAAATTTTATACTTACCTGACAGGAATTTTCATTTCCTGATGCAAAGCATGACAGCATATAGGTCCCTCCTGAAAGGGCTTTGCAGCAATACCAAGTTACGAGAATGCTGCCTGCAGGGGGGAGACTTACTTATATAGTATAACTGGTCCTGGAATAGGGCAGGGGGTGGAGCCTACCCATACGTATATGCTGTCATGCTTTGCATCAGGAAAGGAAAATTTCCGTCAGGTAAGTATAACATTTTCCTCTTTATTGGATGTGTTTTATAGCAGAAAGAAAAAATATAATCTTTTTTTTTTTTCTTTTTCACAATTGACAGTTTTTTTGTTTTTTTTTGTTTATAGCGCAAAAAATTACAAACGCAGTGGTGATCAAATACCACCAAAAGCAAGCTCTATTTGTGGGAAAAAATAAATGACATAAATGTTATTTGTGTACAGTGTGGCATGACCACGCAATTGTCAGTTTAAGTAACAAAGTGCCGTATCGCAAAAAATGGCCTGATCATGAAAGGGGGTAAATTTTCAAGAGGTCAAGTGGTTAAAAAAAAAAAAATGTACATACTGTCACCAGTGCAGTACAGCATTTCCATATAATGGGTGTGGTGGTGATCAGGGACATTGACTAGTGACAGTATGTAAAAAAATACCAGCAATACAGTGTTGCCATAGTAAGGACTTTTTATTTTTTTTATTTTACACATTATGATTGTTTATACCAGTGAATTTCACTGGGATAAGCAACCATTTTTACTGAATGAAACTGATTCATTCATTCTATTTTGTTGTGATTAGCTGTGATTGATCACATCTAATTATATGGTACAGATGGGCTGTGATTGGCCCTTTCTGTACCATGTGATCAGTGTGACCAATCGCAGCTAGCAACACGATTATACACAATGGATGGCATGAAAGGAAGCCATCAGTTGTTTACAACTCTCATGTGACCTGCTGTGATTGGTTACCAATCCATGAAACCATGAATCAGACTGAGACAGAAGTACAGTTAAATCACACTTGTTTAATAATAATAAAAAAAGGTAAACAGAGTAAACGTACTCAAAACATAGCCAGACTTCAGAAACCGGAACTGATAGTCAGACAAGCCAAAACGTCAGGGAGAACAGAACAGCAAGCAGGATCTGGAGGCAGAGGGAATGTCAGCCAAGCAAGTCTTTAACAGGAACATAGGAGAGCGTCTCTAGAGATGTGACCAAGGCGAAGGCAGAGATCATCTGGACTGGACGGCTTAAGTAGGCAGGACTGATGAGCAGGATCATCAACAGGTGAGTCACTGTGTAGAGATAGGAGCTGGAAATTAGCCAACAGCTGAGCAGCCAGCTCAGAGAAGGAAGGGCTGGGCCCAGCCCTTACAATATTGTCATTGAATGTTATTAAAAATTACCTTTCTTTGCCTATTTGCTGATGATATCCGCTTCATCCCCAGAAGATTTGGTTGCTCAATGACCAGGCCATTTTTTGAGATTTGGCACTGCGCCACTTTAACTGACGACAATTGTGCGGTCGTGCGACACTGTACCCAAGCAAAATTGATGTCCTTTTTTCCCACAAATAGAGCTTTCTTTTGGTGGTATTTGATCGCCTCTGCAGTTTTTATTTTTTGCGCTATAAACAAAAGTAGAGCGACAATTTTGAAAAAAAACGCTTTTACTTTTTGCTATAATGAATATCAAAAAAACTAATTTTTTCCTCAGTTTAGGCCAATATATATTCTTCTACATATTTTTGGTAAAAAAAAAAATCACAATAAGCATATATTGATTGGTTTGCGCAAAAGTTATAGCTTCTACAAATTAGGTAATAGATTTATGGCATTTTAATTATTTATTTACTAGTAATGGCGGCGATCTGCAATTTTTTTTTTTTTTACCTGGACTGCGACATTATGGCGGACAGATTGGACACTTTTGACACATTTTTGAAACCACTGACAATTATACAGCGATCAGTGCTATAAAAATGCACTGATTACTGTGCAAATGTCACTGGCAGGGAAGGGATTAACACTAGGGGGCGCTCAAAGGGTGAACTGTGTTCCCTATGTGTGTTTCTAACTGTGGGGGGATGGGACTGTCTAGGAAGAGAGAGAGATTGGTGTTCATACATAGTATGAACACACGATCTGTCTCCTCTCCCTTGAAAGAACCGGATCTGTGTGTTTACCGGTTCTCGCTCTGTCACGAGCAATCGCGGGAGCCCGGCTGTTATCGTGCCTGCCGGGCACTCCCATCGGGGTTGGGCACACGCTGTGGGCATGCGCACGCCCCTAGTGGCCAAAAGGCAAAGCGACACAAAGTAACATTGTTTCGCCTCATATATTTCTGCTCCTAATCTTAATCTTATAGTAAACTTGATCACTTTGCTCATGTATCTGGTCTAATTATTAACTCTCAAAAATCTATAGCCTTAAATATATCTTTACCTCCTCATATTTTACAACAGGCACAAACATCCCTCCCTTTCTCATGGTCCACGTCACGCCTTCTTTACCTAGGGATAACTCTCACACCCAATCTCTCTGACATTTTCACTGCCAATTATCCTCCAATTTTGCATCAAATATCTAATCTTCTGACACAATGGTCCTCTCTACCATTATCTTGGATAGGTAGATGTCTATACTGCCCAAAATTCTTTATCTTTTTCGAGTTTTTCCTATCCCAGCATACTTTCTCAGAATACTACAACGTAAGGCATTAACTTTTGTTTGGGGCTCCTTGAAACCCCGTCTGCTCAAACACGCTCTTTACCTTCCAAAGCCCAAAGGGAGACTAGGGTTTCCTAATATTACCACCTATTACCATGCAGCTCAATTGGCCCATATCCCTAAATATCACGCAAAACATGAAATTTCACTGTGGGTTGCGCTGGAATCAATAGATTGCAATCCACTTTCAATAACCAACCTTGTATGGTCCAATTCCTCCAACCATAAAAAAACTCAATAATCCTATAACTAAACATACACTAGACATTTGTGATAAATTTACATTAGTAAATGGACTACAATCTCCCTCTGTACCTCTTTTATCATTTCTTAAAAATCCAATTTTCTATCCTGCTTGGTCTTCCCCTAAATCTTTTAAAGCCTGGACCTCCACTAATTTAACTCAACTCTGTGAACTAGCATCCTCTGCTTCATCCGAAGCTTTCCCTGACTTACAGTGTGTGAAAGTCACAAACTTCCTAATTCAGAGCTCTTTCAATATCTTCAGATTAAAAAACATTTTTATGCCCCATATACAAGGAAGAATTCATTTAGATAAATTTAACGTGCTTTGAAAATATATGTAAACGTGACCCACACATTAAGGGACTTATGTCAACTCTTTACACTCATTACTAAACCTAACTCAGACCCACCATCATATGTGGCTAAGGCCCCTTTCACACTGGGGCGGGAGGTGTGTCGGCAGTAACCGCCGTTTTAACGGCAGTATTCAGCCACTAGCGGGGCGGTTTTACCCCCGCTAGCGGCCGAGAAAGATTTAAAAACCACCGCAAAGTGCCTCTGCAGAGGCGCTTTGCCGGCGGTATTGCCACGCTGCCCCATTGATTTCAATGGGCAGGAGCAGTATATACACCGCTCCTTCACCGCTCCGAAGATGCTGCTAGCAGGACTTTTTTTCCCGTCCTGCTAGCGCACCGCTGGAGACACAGCAGCGGCTGTTTCGGGTCGGTTTGCAGGCGCTATTTTTAGAGAAATAGCGCCTGCAAACCGCCCCAGTGTGAAAGGGGCCTAAGTGGGAGATGGATCTTGGGTTTTCATTGGAAGCAGCCGATTGGGATAAGCTTTGGATCACAACTAAGTCATCCTCACAAAACATAGCTCCCTTAGAGACACATTACAAAATACTCACACGGTGGTATTTGGTCCCTGTCAGAATTGCGAAATATGCTCCAAATTATTCTCCATCTTGTTTTCGTGGCTGTGGTGATCTTGGATCACATCTTCATACTTGGTGGGATTGCTCGGTAGCAAAGAATTTCTAGAAAGTATTTCTTATGATTTCAACACTGTTTGAAATCCCTATCAATCCTGATCTTACAATAGCACTTTTAAACTTAAAACCGACCACTCTCTCCTACCGCCAACTCAAACTCCTATTACAGATCACTACAGCCGCAAAACAATTGCCAAAGCGTGGAAATCCTCATCCTTAATAATTGCTGAAACTAAAAATAGAGTCAATCAAGCAATAATCCATGCCAAAACAGAGGCTATAACTCAAGATAAAATATCCAACTTTGAGAATATATGGAATCCCTGGGTGACTCACTTTTTGCCTTCCAATTTTGATGCTTCCCTACTAAGACCTTGGTAATCTCGATTTTTCACTTCCATTCCTTGCATTCATGGTATGTGTTTATTACCATGTACTACCCCGAGGACCCCTACTACCTCTCATTTCTTTCTTCCCTATCTTTTTTTTCTCCTACCTAAAGATTACTTTTTCTTTTATCTTCTTTCTCTCTTCTGCTTTCCCCCCTATTCTCTCTATCTCCTCTTTCACTTTACTCTTTATATAGTTCTGGTAGCAGAACTTTTATTTCCTTGGTTATCTTTATACCAATTATACATAGTTCCAATATGTAGTATAAGATTTTAGATTCTATAACAAATGATTTCTTTTTTTTAAATTTTTATTTAAAAACTATACTCTTGATGATAATGTAAGTGTTTTTTTTTTTTTTTTTTAAATCTGAGATCATCTTATATTAAGTTGGTTTTATCTCCTCTTATACAATGTATGACGCAATCTTTTGAGTAGTTAGATCCATGCTACAATTGATCTAGTTAAACTACTTTTAGTTTATGTTGGAACTACAACTCAATATTATTAATATATATACATATATATATTTTATATATATATATATATATATATATATATATATATATATATATATATATTCTTTTCTTTTGCTGCCACCATATGTACTTATGTATACTAATTGTTAAAATTACCTTTTCCTTTTCAATCTGCAGCTCTCTAATTTTATGTGAACTTCAATGTAATGCAACCTGTACATAGAATATCACTTCCCGCTTGCGTGCTTGGATCACTGATTTTACTAGAAGTCTGCACAGATACAAGTCAGAGTTTAGGCATCCTCTGCAATTAAAAAGTCATTTTGGGGAGATATTCCCAAAGGGTTAATTACTTCTAAAGGATTCTGCCACTCTCCCTGTTAGAGCCCTGCAAGTGGCTCAGCCGATTAGTAATGAAAAAATCACTCCCATAAAGTCCCATATACTCTGCAAATTGACATAAAAAAAGCTTTTTCTTCCAAGCAGAAACAGGTAGGAATCTGCAATAACGTTTGTTAAAATCCCTGTAATATACATTGATGGGGAATTTTTTTTTTCTCAACAAAAGTGGAATTACTTTTTAATTCAATGACCAGGAGCAGACAAGCAGAAAGCAAAGCCAGAATAAAAAATTAATTTCTGATTCGCTTGCAGGCTTTGGGTCAATAAATCAGAAAGCCTCAGATCATCTAAGCAACTAGCATTTTCAAAAGAAGAGGGCAGTATATAGTTTTCTTTTACATTTGATTTGCCAGTTGAAGTACATCTAAAGACTTTTTTCATTTTTGGATAGTGTATAAAATCCCTATCACTTTTTATATCATCTTTGTCCAATTGGAAAGATTTCTCTTAATTTTCTGTCCTGTAGACACAACGGGAAAAAAGAAGGAAATCCTTTCAAAGTTAAAAAATAATCCCATCCTAGTCTGTTGTCACCTGCACAAGTGCTCCCATTGAAAGATATCCCTCCGTTCCTGTTCCAGTGACAACTTTGGATTTTGGTCACTTCAACAAATGTGAATTTGCTCAACGCACAGATAGTAACTAAAAGCTGTCAGACCTTCCACGTGCCATCCGAAACGAAAACAAATACACATTTTGGTTTTAGGTACACTTTAAGTACCCGTGCTATCATTTTGCTATAATGCTTCTTTAATATGTCACCATATACCAGGTTATTATAAAGAGCTTCTGTATCGGGTTAATATAATAAAGAACATTCTCAGCAAATCAATATATGTTACTTCAAAAGCATGTACAACATCCAGATTTTTACATACCTCCTCATAAAAATTGATGTCATTATTTAAGCATTACCTTACATGCCGATTATCTCACTAGATTTTTTTTTTTTTTACCACGTGTTTTGTATATTGTCCCTGAATACTTTCAAATAGTTTGCTCATGAATGCTGCTGCCAGACCCATCTACCTTACCAACTGCTCAGTATCCACCACCCCTCTCCGCCAATCTACACTGGCTTCCGATTGCCCAGTGAATTAAATTTAAAATACTAACATACAAAGCCATTCACAACTCTGCCCCGAGCTACATCAACAACCTTGTCTCCAAATATCACCCAAATCATCCTCTCCGCTCCTCTCAAGTCCTCCTGATCTCAAGCCCCCTTGTCTCCTCCTCCCATGCTCGTCTCCAGGACTTCTCCAGAGCCTCTCCCATACTCTGGAACTCTCTACCTCCATCTGTCCAGCTATCTCCTATTCTGGCTGCCTTTTTAACAAGTCCTGAAAACTCATCTCTTCAGGGAAGCCTATCACCCCTCCAACTAATCTTTTATCACTTCCATCAGCTCATCCCCCACAGTTTTAACGTTCTGTACCACCTGCCCCACCCTATTGGATTGTAAGCTCTTATGAACAGGGTCCTCTTAATCCTCTTGTATTTTATTGTATTGTAACGGTACTGTCTCCCTATTTATATTGCAAAGCACTGCGTAAACTGTTGGCGCTATATAAATCCTGTATAATAACAGAAGTCAGGCTAACTGGACTACAATAGCCGAGGCCTAGCTTTTTATCTAAGTTAAAGCAGCATTAAACCCAAAAGCAAACATTTAATTTATTGCAACTTACCATTCTTAGATGTGGTGTTTGCAGCACTTGTTTTGTCTTTTTTTTTCATCTATTTTCATGTGGTGATCCAGTGAGTAAGTCTATTGTTTTTCAAAAGAGCAAACTCTCTTCCACATTTATCAGATTACAGGGATGAGACAAACCATTTACTGCTAACAGGGGTGCTTACAATATTCAGCTTTTATTTATTCATGTAAGATCTTTATCCCAAAAGGAAAAAAAAACAGTTTTCGGTAACCGATTATAAAGTGTGGGCTAGAGTTTGGTTTCAATTTGTTAGTGTATTTCAATCTGCTAGTACATCTTACACTCCCCTCCCACCAGACTAATAATGCTGCTGCCTGCTGTGCCCCTGTGCTCCTTCATCCAGAGTGGGGGCACTCTAATACAGGAGATGTGTTACTTGCCAGATTACCAGGTGAAAACAGAAAGGGGAAAAAAAGAAAAGTAATGCAGCCACCACATCTAATGACTGGTAAGCTGCAAAATATTACAGTTTTCCTTTTGGGTTTAATACCACTTTAAATGAAGGCACAACATTTTTGTAGACCATACTTGCAGGGCAATCCCCTTTAAAAGAAAATAAGATTTGTGACATTATTCAATAAAAAGTTATTATTCTTAAAGGTGACCTAAACTCTAGTGTCAAAAATGCTATCAGGTAGGTTTTTTTATGCCAAAAGAGAATCTGTATGTCTTCTGTAATAAATTCTGTGTCTTTTCCTGCTATTTTTTTTATTTATTTTTATGATTATACACTGACTGTCATGGGTCTGTGCCTTAGGAGGTATTCAAACCACTCAAACATGACAGGCAGGCAACAAACAAAGAAAAGTCAGCAATCTCAGCCATAGATTATAGACACTGTACAAACAGCCTCCACTTTTACTGTCTTAACCCCTTAATGCCACCTTTCAGTGGCCCCTTAAGTGGGCTTTAATATCCAGGAGGTGGCGTGGCTTCTCTATTATGTGACCGCTGTAATTGGCTTTCACAGCGCTTATATGATCACAGCCCATGATCAAAAGGTGTCGTTGACAGCTCAGACGTGTTGGGAGCAGGCCCGGACTGGACATAGGGCACACCGGGAATTTGTCTAGTGGGCCGGGGCCGCCAGGCCTCATGTCCTAAGAAGAGCTGGCTAATGTGACAGAGCTCCAGAGGGTGAGGATCGCAATATAAAATATGCAATTATATTGCATATATCATACACCTAGCTCTCACCCACAGGTCTCTGCCTGCCGCAAGCCATGTGAGCTTCTAGAGAGTGACAACAACTGAGCAGGACTCTCTGAGTCCTCCTAGACTGGTCGGCCTCACCATGGAACATGATGCCAGTGCTTAGTGGTAGCTGGCTGTAAAAACCTAACAGAAAACAGAATCTGCACTTCCAGAAGTGCATTTGTGAGGTCAGGCACTGATGTGGATGAGAAGGCCCGGCTCGCAGTCTCTGCTCTAATTCATCCCAGAGGTGTTTTATCGGGTTGAGGTCAGGACTCTGTGAAGGCTAGTCAAGTTTCTCCACCCCAAACTCACTCATCCATGTCTTTATGGACCTTGTTTGTGCACTGGTGCGCAGTCATTTTGGAACAGGAAGGGACCATCCCCAAACTGTTCTGACAAAGTTGGGATTATGAAATTGTCCAAAATGTCCTGGTATGCTGAAGCCTTAAGAGTTCCCTTCACTGGAACTAATGGGCCAAACTCAACCCCTAAAAAAACAACTCCACACCCTAATCCCCCCTTCACCAAATGATTTGGACCAGTACACAAAACAAGGTCCATAAAGACATTGATGAGTTTGGGGTGGAGGAACTTCTTTTGCCTGCACAAACTCACTCATCAATGTCTTTATGGACCTTGTTTGTGCACTGGTGCAAATCATTTGGTGAAGGGGGAGTATGGTGTGGGGCAATTTCATGGTCCCAACTTTATCAGAACAGTTTAGGGATGGCCCCTTCCTGTTCCAAAATGACTGCGCTCCAGTGCACAAACAAGGTCCATAAAGACATGGATGTGTGGGTTTGGGGTGGAGAAACTTTACTGGCCTGCACAGAGTCCTGACCCCAACCCGATAGAACACCTTTGGGATTAGAATTAGAATTAGAGCAGAGACTGTGAGCCAGGCCTTCTTGTCCACATCAGTGCCTGACCTCACAAATGCACTTCTGGAAGAATGGTCAAACATTCCCATAGACACACTCCTAAACCTTTTGGACAGCCTTCCCAGAAGAGTTGAAGCATTTATAGCTGCAAAGGGTGGGCCAACTCAATATTGAACCCTACGGACTAAGACTGGGATGCAATTAAAGTTCATGTGTGTCCCAATACTTTTGAAAATATAGTGTATGTGAGGTGGCTTGGCATTAAAGCCCACTTTTCCTGTCATTGTCCCAGGCTCAGGATTTCCATTGATAAGAAACATTTTAATCTTTTACATTTTTTAGACTGGGACACCTCAAGATTTTGCATACTTTTAAAGGGTGCCGTGACTGAAAAAAATTGAGAAACGCTGCTCTACTCTATCCAGAACTACTAAAAATAACAGTTTGCACTCACACACACTTTTGCCCCGTACACACGGTCGGATTTTTCGACGGAAAATGTTCGATGGGAGCTTGTTGTCGGAAATTCCGACCGTGTGTAGGCTCCATCTGACATTTTCCATCGGAATTTCCATTACACAAAATTTGAGATCTGGATCTCAAATTTTCCGACAACAAAATCCGTTCTCGTAAATTCCGATCATGTGTACACAATTCCGACGCACAAAGTTCCACGCATGCTCGGAATCAAGCAGAAGAGCCGCACTGGCTATTGAACTTCATTTTTCTCGGCTCTTCGTACCTGTTGTACGTCACCGCGTTCTTGACGTTCAGAATTTCTGACAAGATTTGTGTGACCGTGTGTATGTAAGACAGGTTTGAGCCAACATCCTTTGGAAAAAATCCATGGATTTTGTTGTCGGAATGTCCGATTGTGTGTACAGGGCATTTAAGTGCAAGAGATGCTTGCAGACCCGTAGACATCACCTTAGGATCTTTGTCACCTATAGACCAGGCGTTCAGACTCTTTAAACGTCACTGAAGCATGTTTATTTCAGGTCACTGACTCATTGGGTATTAAAGCCTGGATCTGAAAGATCCCCCCTGCAGGCTGCACCTTTAAAAACCAGTTTAGAAATGGCCTCTGGGATATTTGTGTCCTCGCCTCCCTTTTGGATGCGTTGTCCCCATGACTTTTGGAAGCATGTCACTTATGTAACTCTAATAGATCTGTTTGGAAAAAGGACAACCAGTTACAAAACTGAACGTAGGGCTTAAAGAAAAGAAAAAAAATGATTTTGTGGCAAGTTTATGTGCAATGTAAAAGGACAAATTGACTGCCAATGTAATCATCATTATGCATGTGTTAAGTGTGCAGTTAAAACAAACACTTATGGTTAAAAAGGTTTGTTTACTGAATCACCAGAAAAGAAAAATCAGTGACACGATAGTTTTTTTTTTTTAATCATAACAGCGTCTCCACAGCAACGAAAGACGTCATACTTGTTATTGCAGGAAAGAGCATCTGTGAGGACACTGCATTTAGCAGAGAGTGGAAACTGACAGCCAGGGAAATATAAATACATTGATTTTCTTTCTCTCCGCTCTGTGCTGTGTGCCGGGTAATTCTGTAAGCTCCAGATTTCACAAGCTGCCCCATGGCGCTGCCCCATGGCAAGCCACTGGCCCACTTGCTGTCCAGTCTAAAACTTCTATTACGAGAATTGGAAGTAACATAGTAAATGTGTCCAGGTCAGGGTGTATTTGCCTGGATTTTTTATTGTCATATGTGCTGTGTGTTGGTAATTGTGCCTGTCAGTGTGAAAAACTTTATGAGGGTGGAGGTGTTTATTGCGTTCAGTAAAAGTTCCCTTTAACCCTTTTTCACTGGCAATCTGTATACGTTGTATAAATGTTCCTCAGCACAATGCTCCAAACTGAGGATACATTATTTAAAGTGATTGTAAACCTTTGTTTGTTATTTAAAAAAAAAAAAAAAAAAAAACATATCATACTTCCCTCCACTATGCAGTTGGTTTTGCACAGTGTGGCCCCGATCCTCCTCTTTTGGGGTCCCCCGGCTGCGCTCGTGGCTCCTCCTCTCATCGGTAAACCCCCTGGGGGTTACATTGTGGGCGCGCTCCCAAGTAAAGTATTTGCGTGCATAGACACAGAATGCCAGACTCGGCCCTTCCCCACCCGACACCCGCATCATTGGATTTGATTGAAAGCTGCAGGAGCCAATGGCTGCGCTGCTATCAATCTATTCAATCAAGAATTGAGAACCCCGGGCAGAAAAGGTGAGCGCATTTCCGCCGAGGGAACAAACAGGCATGCTGGGGGGCCGTTCAGTGGTTCAGAAGTTTTTTGTAAACCCCCATGGGTTTTTCACCCTAATGCATAGGATGCATTAAGGTGAAAAAAACAGGAGGGTTTACAACCCCTTTAATGTCATCCCCCTGACAGCTACCAGCTAACACTGTGATCAAGTGCCAGCTGTCTAAACTACATAGTTACATAGTTGGTCAGGTTGAAAAAAGGCACAAGTCCATCTAGTTCGACCATAAAAATAAATAAATAAAAAATATCATACAATCCCATATACCCAATCCTATACCCACAGTTGATCCAGAGGAAGGTGAAAAACCCCAGCAAAGCATGATTCAATTTGCTACAGCAAGGG
Organism: Aquarana catesbeiana; assembly: GCF_042186555.1. Taxonomy (NCBI): domain Eukaryota; kingdom Metazoa; phylum Chordata; class Amphibia; order Anura; family Ranidae; genus Aquarana; species Aquarana catesbeiana. Next base: position 109,828,880 of record NC_133333.1, on the reverse strand, counting down.
AAAAAATTCCTTCCTGACCCCCGAGAGGCAATCGGATTTTTCCTGGATCAAATTTACCTATCAATATCAGTACCCAGTTATATTATGTACATTTGGTGTGGGAACGCCTGCCCCTCTCGGTTGCCTGACGCTGCAACCTGATCAAGATGGTCTGGCTACCCCAAATTTTATATGTTTTGCAGAATTCTCCTGTGTGGATTTCCAAGCACTGGTTTAAAAAAATAGACAGTGTGTTTAGAGAACTTATTTGGAAAAATGGGGTGGCTAGGATCGGTTTGCGGACGTTGCGACAGCCAGAGGCGAAGGGCGGCCTGGCAGTACCGGACCCGCGAGGATACTTTCTGGCATCCCAACTGCAACAAATGGGAGGTAGTAATAGGCCAAGGGATGAAGGAATGGGCGGTAGTGTCTTGCTGAATGATATCAGACATGACACGATTGTAGAGGCACTAGAGGCAGATTCATTTGGTACCAAGTGCTCCACTACCCAGATGATGGTTAAGGCTTGGGTACAAGTTAAAAGAACTCTGGGCTATACTGGCTATGCGGATGGCATGGGGGGGGGGTTGGTTTAACAAATAATAAAATGTATGGTGAGGCGTATGATGGGGGGTGGGTGGGGGGGGAGTGAACGGGGGGAAAAAGGAAGAAATTATTCTTGAAGCTTTCTGCCTATGGGCGATTTGAATTGGCACACATTGGAAGGATAATAATGTATGGATAGGAGGATGGTGTTAATGTGTTCTTATTCAAGATGATGTCTCTCGTTCCTTTATTATTTGTTTGTTGTAATGAAAAATTTTTTCAAATAAAAAGATAAAAAAAAAAAAAAATGTACATTTCGGAAAGAATCCAGGCCTCTCTTAAAGCAATCTACTGAGCTGGCCAGAACCACCTCTGGAGGGAGTCTATTCCACATTTTCACAGCTCTTACTGTGAAGAAACCTTTCCGTATTTGAAATCTCTTTTCCTCTAGGCGTAGAGCGTGCCCCCTTGTCCTCCTGTGTTGACCGTAAAGTGAATAACTCAACACCAAGTTCACTATATGGACCCCTTATATATTTGAACATGTTGATCATATCCCCCCTTAATCTCCTCTTCTCAAGAGTGAATAAATTCAGTTCTTCTAATCTTTCCTCATAGCTGAGCTCCTCCATGCCTCTTATCAGTTTGAATGCCCTTCTTTGCACTTTCTCCAGTTCCCCCATATCCTTTTTGAGAACTGATGCCCAAAACTAAACTGCATATTCCAGATGAGGTCTTACTAATGATTTGTACAGAGGCAAAATCATATCTCTCACTCTCTGGAGTCCATACCTCTCTTAATACAAGAAAGGACTGCTCGCTTTGGAAACCGCAGCTTGGCATTGCATGCTACTATTGAGCTTATGATCTACCAAAATCCCAAGATCCTTCTCCACTATGGATCCCCCCAGTTGTACTCCCCCTAGTATGTATGATGCATGCATATTCTTACCCTAAGTGCATAACTTTACATTTATCTACATTAAACCTCATCTGCCACATAGTCGCCCAATTAGTGCATTGAGTTTGGCTTGTAAATTGGAGACATCCTGTAAGGAGGTTATTCCACTGCATAGTTTGGTGTCATAAACTGACACCTTTGAAATCCCACTAACAATCAGGAACCATTTAGAGTGGTTCAATGATCGTGTGATTATTATGATAGCTATGACGTAGTGATCACATGCAACCAGAGGGCTTTATTCAGAATATAATAATTTAAGTTTGCAGTCTGTAGATTGCAGTGTGTGTGTGTGTGTGTGTATATATGTGTGTGTGTCTGTGTGTGTATGTATGTATGTATATATATATATATAATTCATATTTACATGGGCAAATTAGTCCTGGTTCACATTGGTATGATTTGACATGTCAAATCGTCGGCAATTCCCGGCAATGGCACTGTCCCAATCAGTGCAACGCTGCAGTTGCGGTGCCACACCGATTTCAAAAAGAAGTTTCTGTACTACTTTTTTTGATTTTGGGCTGCGATTTACCTTGACATCTGTGCAGAAACCTGCACAGATGTCTCTGAAATCACAGCCGAAATCGGGACTGACATGCAGACGTGAAATCGTGCGAGTTCAGCTGAACTTGCACTGCTTCATTCCCGCAGCTCAGTGTGAACCTGGGCATAGGGTTTGGTTTACTAAAACTGGAGAGTGCAAAATCTGGTGCAGCTGTGCATGGTAGCCAATCAGCTTCTAACATCAGCTTGTTCAATTAAGCTTTGACGAAAAAAAATGAAAGCTGATTGGTGCAGCTCTGCATAGAAACCAGAGTTTTCACTTTTCAGTTTCAGTAAATCAACCCCATAGTTATTGTCAAGCTAACCAACACATACTGACCCTGTTAAATTTGGCCTTGGCATCTAGGCCTCAATGACTCCTGGGGACAAAAAAATTAAAGCAGAACTACACTGCATCTCAGCACCACAAGCCAAAAACGTTATTTAATTAATTTTTAATATGGGACAGTAGACAGAACATATACATCCTTTTAACTTATATATATAAATAATATAACACTGGACTCAGTTTTTCTTTGTGGATTCAATTGGCTGCGGCCTTCTATTATAGGTATTAAATTTTTATTAAAAGCATATAATGTAATGCCATCTTTTAAATTATACCAACAGCATATTTAGCTCAGCCATTTCAAGCTCAAGCTAACAAACTCAAAGTCCCATTTCATAAGTAATGGACAAAAAGCAATAAGTATGGACATAACTCAAGCCACGACAAGAGAGGGAGGGCGGTACCTGCTTCTTCTTGAATCCCCGCCGACTGCTTCCAGTAATGACGCATTTTCTTTTCTTTTATAGCTACTGACTCGTGCCAGGACCATTGAAAAACACTTTTAATCAATTATAGGTAAGTACATTTGACATCTAAACATAATGTGTATATATTTGTTTTATTTTTTTTAATCCATTTTTGGTCTGCCACTGTCCCATATGTGGATGGTGGGGGAATTTTGCCCCACCTTCCACTTTCATTCAAAGCAAACTTCCACAACCATCCATGTCTCCATGCTTTATTTTGCTGAGAAATCACTTTGAAAAACACCCCTCTGTCCATGGCCATCTTGAGTAGGGGGGAGATGATTCATGTAGCATTTACGTCATAGAATCCATCTGCCATTAGCTCAGGCATGCAGGCAGGAGAGTGTGTTTAGCTAAAAATAAAAACCCTCTTCTCTTTTTGAAGACTCCTGGTATTTATGACATCATTTGCCTAGGCCTGGAAACCAAGAAGTAATGCAACAAATGTAAAAAAAAAAAAAAAAAAAAAAGTAAAACAAGTAAATATGATATACTACCTCAGCTCATGTTAGAAAGCCCTCTGAAATTTCGGTATCTAGAACTGGAGAAAGACAACTGGTTACTTCTCCCTGCGTGGGCAATGGGACAAGTTCACTTCCATACCTACAAATCAGTCGTGCTCTGCTTAATACAATACCCCATGCAACAGTAGTCAGTCTGAAATGCACCAAGAAGAAACAATTTCCAAAGTGTTCTCAATGAGCAAATTATTTTTTTTATTCTTGTTTAGGCTCAGTTCAAGTGTTAAGTTTTAATTTTAAGGATTAAGTTCTGCTTTTTTTGTGTGTTACTGAAAGGGTTAAGTGTATGGGCTCAGGTTGAGATTGATACTTAGATATTATTTTTAGGAATAAAGTGTTGAAGAGACACTCTGTTTTTCTGTAATCATTGTGTTTCAAATACCCTAGCTGTTTTCTTCAGGGCTTAGAGGGGACATCTGTTTTATTGACAACTGTCTAAGATGGGAATTACTTTCACTTTGTAGAGATTCGTTCCCACTTTCTGTTGAAATTCTAGAACAGGAAGCATTGTTTCGCTAACTGTAAATCTCCTGATGGTGTTCCAATTGAGCTATTTAAACATTGTAAATCTACCCCACTCCTAAGTCTTCATAATACTGCTCTAGAATCATGCTTTTTGTTGGACTCAGTGTATGAAGCCATTGTAGAGGTAATTCCAAATAAAGGCAAAAACTCTTGTCTCAATGACTCCTGTCGTTCCATCTCTTTGCTAATGACAAAAGTAAAAATCTTGTATCCTATAATATATCCCACCCAACTAGGATTTATGCTAAATAAGGCAAAGGCACTGAGCAAACACAGGTTGAACTGGATGGACTTGGGTCTACCGATGTAACTATGTAACAGGGTGTTTTTGTAACATGCAAATTCCAGTGAACAATCTGGAAATAAAACATTACTTACATAGCAAAGGCCTCCAATTGTGTCAAAGGGGAGTATAGTTGAGTTACCCTTAAGAATATACTGGAAAATGGAACATAAATGGACTTTTTTGTAACCCCTTGGACCAATACACAATTTACAAAATAAAACACTATTTTATTACAAAACTCTTTATTTTTATTTTTGTATACAAACTTTTTATTTAGAAAAATATAGTGGTACAAGATATTGTACTTCAAAAATACAGTGGAAAATACATTGTATGCATGTAGTATAGGGATTATTGAAATAACATTTTTTTTTTCAATAGAAAGGAGATAAATACAAAATATAAGAAGAACTTGTAATAAGAATTGTATTACTCATACAATATTGTAAAGAGTATTATATAACGGATAAAATAATATTTCTAACCATATAAATGGTATATTATAATTGTAAAGTATTTGTATTATAAATTCTCAACAGGAATCTTCAATAATTTGAGATTAATTAACTATAGGTTGAAAAAGAATGTCAGTGTGTCTAAACCAGGGATCCCATATATTTTTTTTTTTCAAAGAACTGTGAAGTATTATATAATTATTTTTCCATAAGATTGATTGTGTTCACTCTTGCTTTCAATTGAGTAATAGGGAATAATGTGGATTTCCAGTGAAGACCGATTAACCAGTGGATGGCTACACTTATTGTGTGAATAAGTCTTATAACAAAAGTTATGGATCCCTCTACAGTTTACGAAATAATATGTTTATTATTATTTCAGACTATATTATAATTTAGTGAACTCCAACTCACAGGACAAAATGCTTTACATGCAAAAATGGGAATCTGAATGAAATATATCCGTTCTACTGACGAATGGAATAAGTGTATTATAAATCTTCGTAAAAATGTACAAAACTCTTAATTTTTAAAACCAACATACATTGGCATGAAAAGGTAAAATAAATAATGCATCGCTTTTTTTTATTTTACCTTTTCATACTGATGTACAGTATGTTGGTTTTAAAAATGATGAATTTTGTAAAAAATGTATTTTATTTTTAAATTGTTGTATTGGTTCATGGGGTACAGTGAAAGTCCATTTATGCTTCATTTTCTAGTAGATTCTTATACTAATATTATGCTGCACCACTTTCCTCTGGCCAGCAGGAGGAGAGCTAAGGCCAACAACCATATAGACTTCAATGCAAGGTACATGGAATCCTGGGAACTGTAGTCCGACATGGCACCTTGTAATACAGAAACTAACGTTCTGAAATACAGATTTCAGTGTGCCCTGGACAGCAGGATGAGTAGAGAGAGGATTCTTATTACACCGCCCCAGAAAACTCTGGGTCTTTATGCCAAGGACTGAGAGTGGGGACACTTGGGGCAGGACAGCACCACCCACATCACAGATCCTGCACTGCTGATCACCAAAGGCTTTCAGGGAGACACTGAGGGGGCCCCCTTCTACAGCAAGTGTCCACATCAGCATCCTGGGAACTGGTGAGAGAGCTCATCGCCCACAATTTACACTTTTATCAGGATTTGAGTCACTAGAGAGACAATATTAAGTCACAACCATACTGCCCCTATGCCAACCCTTTTCAGCATCCAAACCATATCCATATTGCATCTATACTGCACCTATACCAACTCACCTATACCAACTCTATACCACATTATACCGAACCTTTACTGAACCTAAACCACATCCACCCCTCAACCTGTGCCAAGACTATAATGTACTTTTTCCCTCACTGCATGCAGGTTAACTAGAACTGTCATTAAGTGCACTGACGCTCTTAAAGGGCCCCAACGATAGCCAGCAGAAGAACATCCAAAAAGACTGCCCCTCCCTTTGTTTCCCTGCCTCCCTCCACTACCTACTCCCTTCTCTTTTTGACAGTGTCCAGTTAGTAAAGGCAAAATTTATATATTGTCACCCGATATGGTGGGTAAGAAAATGGATTAACAAAAGCAATAACCCAATTTTATTGGGATTTTATGCGATAGACCAACACAAAGTGGCACATAATTGTGAAGTGGAAGGAAAATGATAAATGGTTTTCAATTTTTTTTACAAATAAATATGTGAAAAGTGTGGTGTGCATTTGTATTCAGCCCCACTGAGTCACAACTTTTTTAGAACCACCTTTTGCTGCAATTACAGATGCAAGTCTTTTTGGGTATGTCTCTACCAGCTTTTCACAGCTACAGAGTATAATTTTTGCCCAGTCTTCTTTGCAAAATAGCTCGAGCTCTGTCAGATTGGAGGAGAGCGTCTGTGAACAGCAATTTGCAAGTCTTACAACAGATTCTCAATTGGATTTAGGTCTGGATTTTGACTGGGCCATTCTAACACATGAATATACTTTGATCTAAACCATTCCATTGTAGCTCTGGCTCAGTCTTTGCAGTTTGCAGACTCTAACAGGTTTTCTTCTAAGATTGCGCTGTATTTGGCTCCATGCATCTTCCCATCAACTCTGACCAGCTTCCCTGTCCCTGCTGAAGAAAAGCATCCCTACAACATGATGCTGCCACCACCATGTTTCATGATGGGGGTGGTGTGTTCAGGGTGATGTGCAGAGTTTTTGGCCACACATAGCATTTTGCTTTTAGGCCAAAAAGTTCAATTTTGGTCCCATCTGACCAGAGCACCTTCTTCCACATGTTTGCTGTGTCCCCTACATGTTCTCACAAACTGCAAATGGGACTTTTTATGGCTTTCTTTCAACGATAGCTTTCTTCTTGCCACTCTTCCATAAAGGCCAGATTTGTGTAGTACATGACTAATTGTTGTCCTGTGGACAGATTTTCCCACCTAAGCTGTGGATCTCTGCAGCTCCTCCAGAGTTATCATGGGCCTCTTGGCTGCTTCTCTGATTAATGCTCTCCTTGCCCGGAATGTCAGTTTAGGTGGACGGCCATGTTTTGGTTTGCAGTTGTGCCATACTCTTTCCATTTTCCGATGATGGATTGAACAATGCGCCGTGAAATGTTCAAAGCTTGGGATATTTTTTTATTTATAACCTAGAAGAGGGGGGTTGGGACTTTGAGTGAGATGTGTGTTTGCACAATTGAAAATTATTCCACAATATTACAAAAGTTTATTCAAAAATTGCACATGAGACATGGTACATTGCAAATATGCAATTAAAAAAAAAATCCTCCCCCTTATCCTTATTTTATTGATTTAAGTAATTTGGAATATCTTTCATATTTTTTGTAGATATGCATTCTGCATTTGCTTCTGATGAAGTGGAACTTTATCCAAGAAACGCATCAAGCTTTTAAATGCAGTTTTTTTTTTTTTTTTTTTACCAATTATGCATTTACATCTCACACTATACATGGATTTCAGTCATCATGTGTAAAAATGGAATTTTAATTGTCAATTATGCTCATCAGCTAGTCATATTTGTACCATGTCTCATGTGCAATTTATGAATAAACTTTTGTAATATTGTGGAACAATTTTCAATTGTGCAAACACACATCTCACTCAGTCCCAACCCCCCTCTTTTTATTAATCAACATGGATAGAGGCGTATGCTCGTTTGACCATATGCCTTATTCAAAGTCCCAAACCCACCCTCTTTTTATTGTTTTTATAACCTAACCCTTCTCCACAACTTTATCCGTTACCTGTCTGGTGCGTTCCTTGGCCTTCATGATGCTGTTTGTGTTGGAAAAGCAACAGCAAGTAGCTTTTTATATTGTGAAATATAATAATAATATAAATATATATATATATATATATATATATATATATATATATATATATATATATATATATAGCATTATACCTCTCTATCCAGCAGGTGGCACTGCAGTGTTATAATGTGTATTCTATGGTAATGTAAGAAGAAGAAGTGTGGAAGTGTTTGCTTTCCTCTCTGTGCACTTGTTTGTGGTTAGTTCCCGTTTTATGTTTCTCATGCTGTAAGACATGCATTGCTAATCCTTCATAAAAGCAAAGCTATTGCTGCAAACAATAAGCTTCCAGCGCATGATTTCAATACTCTGCACAACAGCTTATGGGTCCAGGCACCCCCCAGCACACCCAGCGTACCCAGCAGGCACTCAGGCATCCATGCACTGGAAAGAATTCTACAGTGAGTCAGTGAGTACTGTATGCAGGCTGCTGAAAGGTGGTAAGTGGTTCAGATGTGAAGTTTGCAATAGAAAAAGCTGAACAATGCCAATTACCAGCTGTGGAAGTTTAAACTAGAAATGCTTTTTAGCATGGATGACTTGTGGCAAGTGCTGAATACAGACAGACCCACAAACGGAGAGACGGAGGACTGGGACAGGAAAGACAGATAGGCAACGGCAACCATAAGCTTATTAGTGGAAGATGACCAGCTTATCCACATAAGAACAGAGAAAATGGTGAAAGGTAAGTAGACTTCATTACAAAAACTGCACGAGTGTTCAAGTCTAAATAGCAAACTGTTTTTGCTAAGAAGATGAGATAAGACTAGAAGAAGGCCAGCATATGTGTGACCACGTGAAAGCTTTGCTAGAAATCATAGAGCAGCTATGCGCCATTGGAGAGGACATCAAAGATAACCATATTGTTACCCTGCTCCTCTGCAGCCTTCCAGAGATATATACTGCTCCTATTAACGCTTTAGAAACCAGACCCGAGCAGGAGCTGACACTGGAATATGTCAAAGGGAAATTAATCGATGAACATGACAGACAGAAAGAAACTACGCACCATGATGACAAAGCTCTCAAGCTGTACAAAGGCACAAAGCACAATAAAGAAGGTAGAGCCTGTTTTTGATGTAAAAGGACCGTCACCAAAAAAAAGGACTGTTCTATCTGGAAAGCCGAGCAGCAAAAGCTAGAGCTATCCACAAAAGAAAGAGTCAAAGCAATCACAAAGAAAACTGAAGACACATCATGGAGTGGCACCTTTAAAGTAACACAGAGCAGCAAGCCACACTGGTGAATAGAGTCAGGAGTGACAAGCCACATGATTAGCGATGAGACCACAAACATTGATTACAGTGCAAAAGACAGCGTTTTCCTAGCAAACGGAAAAGCATAACCTCAGATGGTAAAGACCTGGGCTTCCTGAACTGCATTACACCACAAGGAGGTCACTACAGTATCCTTGTACTATATTTTTTATATTATTCTATCAGTGAAAAGTCTTGCAAACAACAGTCTCACAGTTAAGTTCCAGGGTGTTGTATGCACAATAATAAGCGATTCCTCGCAAAAGGAAAACTGGATGATCACCTATACGCAAGCCAATATAGTCTCTAATGACATACACAACAAATGTGTTTACTTATGGCACAAGCGGCTGGGGCACAGAAGTCCAGAAGCTATACAGGACATCCTTATCTATGTTGATGACATTATAACCTGGTTTGAACAGGAAGGGGATTATAATCAGGTAGTTCACAAGCTGAAAGAAAATGTTGAAATCAAAGAGTCAGGAGAACATTAGCTACTATCTGGGAATCCAAATAGAGAGAGAAGAAGATGGAAGTTATCTTCTCAACCACTCTCAGAAAATCTCATAAATCTTGGAACAATTCCTTATGCAAGATGCAAAGGAAGTGAAAACTCCTATGGAACCAGGCTATCAAAAGAGCAATGAAGCAGAAAACTTGTTACCCAATAATGACACGTATCGCAGAGCAATCGGTAAGCTGCTATATGTTGCCACTGTGACAAGACCAGACATAGCCACTGCAGTGGGAATACTATGCGGGAAAGTCTCAGCTCCCTGTCAGAGTGACTGGAATGCAATAAAAAGAGTGATGCAATATCTCAAAGGAACAATTCGGATGAAGTTGCGGTTGCCAGCAACATCAAATCCAAAACTGGTCGGATATGTGGATGCTGATTGGGCCGACAGGTGACTGCACAGACCTCAAATCCACGGCCAAGTGGATTCATCTTCCAGTATGGGGAAGGAACCATAAGTTGGTCTAGTCGAAAGCAAGCAACTGTCACTTTATCTTGAACTGAAACAGAGTAGCACTCGCTTGTCAAGAAGCGATATGGATTCGTCAAGTTTTTGTGGACATTAGGATAGACATGTCAAAACCAATTCCCATTTTTGAAGACAATCAGGGATGTATAAAATTTATGCAATCAAAAAGGGTCAGTCCTAGGACCAAACACATTGACGTCAAGTATCACCTACTGAGGGACAATCAAGAGCAAGGTGTTATTGACATTCAATACTGCCCGTCAGAAGAGATGACTGCTAATGCACTCACCAAGCCTTTGTTGAAGGAACGCCATAGTTATATCCAGAAGAAGCTGAAAATAATTTGCTAAAGCAACATTAGGATAGACATGTTAAAACCAATTCCCATTTTTGAAGAAAAACGGGGATGTAGAAAATGTTTGCAGTCAGAAAGGGTCAGTCCTAGGACAAAACACATTGACGTCAAGTATCACCTACTGAGGGACAATCAAGAGCAAGGTGTTATTGACATTCAATACTGCCCGTCAGAGGAGATGACTGCTGATGCACTCACCAAGCCTTTGTTGAAGGAACGCCATAGTTATATCCAGAAGAAGCTGAAAATAATTTGACAAAACACATGCTGTTGAGAAGGGGTGTTGGAAAAGCAACAGCAGGTAGCTTTTTTATTTTTATATTGTGAAATATATATATATATATATATATATATATATATATATATATATATATATATATCCCAATGAAATACATTTACATTTTTGGTTGTAACATGACAAAATGTGGAAAATTTTAAGAGGTATAAATACTTTTTCAAGCCACTGTATACAAAGGTTATGTTCTCCCTTCTATAGATGTCAAGTTTGTCTCAAATGCATTATGGTACGCTATAACTCTTCCATTCTGGTGCTGTAATTGAAACTAATGCCTCGTACACACAATCAGACTTTCCGCCTTTCCAAACAAAACTGCGGAATTTTGTCCGAAGGGAGTTGGCTCAAACTTGTCTTGCATACACATGGCCACACAAATGTTGGCCAATAACTACAAACGTAGTGACGTACTAGACATACTACGAGACGATAAAAAGGAAGTTCAATAATTATACGCCACCCTTTGGGCTCCTTCTGCTAATCTCGTGTTAGTAGAAGTCTGGTGAGTGTCGATTCACGCTTTTCAGTCTCGTGCTTGTCAGTTCGTTTCTGTTTTTCAGGTTGTGCTTGTCGGTTTGTTTCTGTTTTTCAGTGCGTGCTTGTCAGTTAGTCTCTGTTTTTCGGTGCGTTCTTTTTGGTTCGCTTCTGATTTTCAGTGCGTGCTTGTCAGATCGTTTCTGATTTTCAGGTTGTGCTTGTCAGGTCCTTCCTGATTTACAGTGCGTTCTGACAGTTTGTTCTGAACGGCCGTTCGTATACTAGCCATGTGGCGTTCTCGTCATTGTGCTATTGTTGGGCTTGAAGTTATTGCTTTGACCCAAGTCCAGTCCAGGAACAGGGGGAGGAGGTGTTCTTGGACCAAGAATTGGTTGCTTAATCGTGACCAATTCACTCATTCCTTTCTTGCGGGAGCTCCAGGAGAATAATCCTGATTATTTCAGGAATTATCTCCGGATGACGGACCCCTGCTTTCACCGTCTATTGGATTTGCTGTCCCCCTATATTAGTAAGCAGGACACATGCATGCGGCAAGCCATCACTCCTGAACAAAGGCACGTCGCCACCTTGAGTTACTTGGCATTGGGGAGAAGTCTCCAGGACCTTAAGTTTACCATTAGGATCTCCCCTTAGGCTCTGGCAATCATTATTCCAGAGACCTGTTCTGCCATCATACAAGTCCTGCAGAAGGACTATATTTGGGTAAGTTTTAGTCTTTAACATCATATTCTATGTATTTATTAATTGCTAATTTATTGTTTAAATTTCTTCATTCCACAATTACCATTATTGTAATATGCTGTAAATGTCCCCTTTGTCCTCATGCATGCTGTAAGCTTTTAATGCTCCTTTTTTTGTCCTTCAAGCAAATTTGCCTTCACTAACCTCCCCAGCATGCTATCCTGGGGCCCATACACACCTAGCCTAGTAACTTAGCAATGTATTTTGTCAGCTACATTTTTGTACTTACCCTAAACACCCCCTAAAATGTGTACAAATGTTATTGTTGTCCTCAAATTTAGGCAGAGTGCAAGAGGCTATTTTTTGGGGGCCCAAACTCATTTGGAACCCCCCCCCCAAACCCCAAATGCTAACTCAACCAATACCAATACGCTATCTGCTGACTTTGCCAAACCCATACACACTATACCTCATTTGTGGTCATATTTATTGATGAATTCACCAAAGCATGTAGTGCAAGGGCCTGCCTGAATACTTTCAAATGGTACTGTTGAAAGTTTTGGTCTCCTATTATCTTGATATGCAATTTCAGAATGTAAAAATGTGCTTCAATTTGGACAGTGTGTATCCATATTTTTGGATTATGACACTTCTTACCTGTCCAGTGGGCTACCAATAGTGTAAATAAGGAGGGGCTGGCCAAAGTAATACACATTATTTATGCATTCAGCTCTCAGTGAAGAGGAGAGGGTTACCTGTCCAAAACATCTACCCACCCCGCTACCCTAAAAAATTTTTTATTATACTTTTGTCTTTAAATACTAATTTAAATAAATGTTATACTTATGTTGGCCAAGAATGTTTGTGTCTAATCTGCTTGCAATATTATGTGCAAAAGTACTAATTTTTTTTTTCTTGTTTGATGCCAGTTTTCTTAAAACCCACAGGAATGGCAGACTGTGGCTTCCCAATTCCACCACCTGTGGGATTTTCCCAATTGTGGTGGTGCTATTGATGGGAAGCATGTGAGGATTGTCCCACCACCCAACTCGGGCTCTTATTACTTCAACTGTAATGTCTTTCGTAGTATTTTCATGTTAGCGGTGGTGTCAGCCAACTATGAATTTTTATAGCTGGACATTGGGAAGAACGGCCGAAACTCAGATGGAGGAGTAATAGCCCAGACAGAGTTGTACTGGCGGCTACAGAATGGCACCTTGCGGTTGCCACCTCCTGAGGAGAATGTAGATGGCCTCAACTTTGTTTTTGTAGCGGATAAGGCCTTTGATCTGGGGGAACATCTCATGAGGCCGTTCCCCATGAGGAACCTGACCCCAGAGCAGAGGCTTTTCAATCATCGGCTGTCTTGCGCGCAAAGGGTGGTAGAGAATGCATTTGGCATCATGGCAAGTCGGTTCCAGCTTTTCCTTACAGCCATGAACCTGGCAGAATATAGACTGAATCATGTGGTGGTGTGCTACTGCATTCTTCACAATTATCTAAGAAGGAATGCAGCCACCTATCTGGCCTCAGTTTCGACTGAGGCGGAATTTGCAGTTGAATCAACAGTGCTGACGGCTCTGGAAATTGGCTGTGCTGGCTTACCGCCCAAAGTGCCAGAGAAGTCCGCCAAAAATATCTGGAGCACTTTGTGGATAGAGGGGCAGTTGCTTTACAGCAAAATTTGGCGGATGTCAAACAAAACTTTTTTTAAAAACTAAACTCATATTTAATTTGAATTACTGTTTGTGTTTCTTATCTGTCTCCTAGGTTCTCAAATGGCCTTTTAATTTTGGCCATTTTCTTCAATAGTGCAAACGTAACTCATTTGCTCCATGAGGTGGCAACCTCTTCTTGAGCTAACTATTATGTTGTGCTGTGGGTCTGCTACACACACACACAATGTTATTGTTGTTAATGTATGTAATGCATTAATGATAAAAATATTCAGCCTTTTCAACTCCTTGAATTAATTGCTTGGAGTCCCTAAAATTGCCTGATTTTGGCACATTTTACAGCACATTGTCACTGTAACTTTACCAACTTAACAAATATACTGGTATTGAGCATTGAAATAAGAAGCCACACATTGTTGAGTATAAAACATTTTACTCCAAGCACATTCACATGTACGTTATAAACAGTTTTTGAACAAACATCTTGGTCTATAACATGTATGTTTGACAGTATTTAGCCTTTTTTTGGGGCTAAGTAGGCATGTTTAAAACCATAACATACACATCCCCAACTCAGGAACTTACAAAGTTCGACTTTGCCAAAGTGAAGGCGATATGAGACATTAGTATCTCCAAACTGTGTTGATCTTGCCTTCATCAGATGGGGTGATCTCACCCCTTTAAAAGCCAAATTTTGAAGATGCACACAAATTGGGACTCCAAATTTGGATTTCCCTCATGATCCCATGCCTAAAATGTGTGTCTTTTCCCTAATTTTATTTGCTAAAGCCCCAGAACACACAGTGGGGTTGATTTACTAAAGGCAAATCAACTTTGCACTACAAGTGCACTGCAAGTGCATTTGGAAGTGCAATTGCTTTAGATCTGAGGGGAAGATCTGAAATGAGGGGAAGCTCTGCTGATCTTATCATCCAATCATGTACAAGCAAAAATGCTGTTTTTTATTCTCCTTGCATGTCCCCCTTGGATCTACATTGACTATACTTCCAAGTGCACTTGCAGTGCACTTGTAGTGCAAAGTGGATTTGCCTTTAGTAAATAAACCCCAGTGTGTCAACATGTGCTATCTCCCATCATGGGATATCAATGTACATGTTTTGTGGGTACAACCCCTTCCTCCAAACTAAAGTAGGTGAGAGGAAGGACATAGCACATGTTGACACACTGGGGCTTATTTCAGAAAGGCCAATCCACTTTGCCCTACAAGTGCACTTACATTGCACTTGTAGGGCAAAGTGGTTTTGCCTTTTTGAAATAAGCCCCAGTGTATCAACGTGTGCTAGCTCCCATCATGGGGGATCAATGGACGTGTTTCGGGGGTGGAACCCTTTCCTCTCACCTACTTTAGTTTGGAAGAAGGGGTTGCACCGTCAAAACACGTACATTGATATCCTATGATGGGAGATAGCACATGTTGACACACTGTATGCATCTTCAAAATTTGGCTTTGTGATTCATTTAAAACTGTACAAACACGTACAACATAATGACACCTATAAAATTTTTTTTTTTTAGATTTTCCCTAAAATATCTATGTTGTTGCTAAGTCTGTTTTGAACATCATGGATGTTTTGTTTCATTTGTTCCAAATCACGATTGCAAACCATGATCTCACTGATCAGGATTTGTGCACTTGCACTGCTGAAGTGATTTTCTTCTTCCACAACATCCACATCACCTAAAAATAAAAAAACACACCATGTATTAAAATTATGCAGGAATCCATCAATTACCTGAAGCTGTGGTCTCAGACACTGACCTGTGGTCGACACCATTTCTACAACTTCACCCAGTACTTCCTGCATACCAGCATCAACATCTTTAGGGTGTGTGGTGAGTTGCCTTTCTTCAGTAGGTGTGGGGTTACTGGTGTGCCCAGACACCTCAGATGTCACCCTTCTTTTCTCCCCTATGTGAATACAAAAAAGGTATACTTAGCAGACAGATATGTTAGGCTAGAAGTAGTAATATGAAACATTGCTTGGAAGTGTCTTCCAATTGTCTGTTTTGGCAGAGTTACAAGCTGAATACATGATTTTTTTCTCTTTCAAAAGCTGGAATACTTACCTATTTTGTGCAAGTTTCACACATGGAGAGACCCCTAGTATCCACTAGAGCACCTGCGTGGGACACCATAACAATGGTGTTATGGTGTCCCACACTAGTGCTCCTGCATCCAGATGCGTAAACAGCTGCTGAGTGTCCTCTCCTGACACTGAATAAAGTTGACATTTCATTATAGTTTCAAACACATCTAGACAACAATCTAATGAACTTATTTTAATAAAAATAGGCCTGAACAAATGTAGTTAACCTGCATCTCCCAAAAATGACATATTAGTGGTCGAACGAACAATGTTTAATGTCCCACGAATGATTCGTGTGTCCACGAACCTACAACTTGGCATTTTAAACTGTACAACAGTAAAGAAAAGAACATGGACTAGCATGAAAGTAGTAATAATAATAATAGGAACACATGACAAATACTTACTTTTTTGCAGCACTTTCCTGATCTTTCTATACTGATCTTTCTCTCTCAATTTAAGGTCTGATATCTAAACAGTAAGCTATTCGGAAGGGAAAATTCCTCTTTAAGTGATTAGAGATTTTTGGGCCCGGTTTCTGTCAGGACTTGAGACAAATATAGTATACCATATGATGCCCACACCATCGGGTCTGCTACTTTACTCAGCTCAGGTGTTAAACCACAGTGGGGTATGGGAGTGAATCTGTGACTTATTTTGCATTTTCAATGTGAGTTCCCATACTCTTTGGTGGTGAGAGAGTATCCCTGTATTATAGCGGGGAGTTTTAATGCTATCCTTTTCGTATAATGGCCTGGATGGGAGTAAATAGTGGGTTACCTGGTTTACCGCATACTAAGGATCTATAGCGTTGAGCCTCTGTGGTATTATAATAATACATATGTGAAAGTTGTGCAGCTAAATAGTATTTCTGGATATCTGGAAGAGAACACCCTCCTTCTATCGTGGGATTTTTAAGAATATGCCACGCTAATTTCTGCCTACCCTGACCCCACACAAAGAAATTTAAAATAGCTTCCATCTGTTTAAAGTACTTGAGGGGAATATATAAAGGGGCATGCCAGACCATATATAATATTTGGGTTAGTATAATCATTTTCATTAAATTAATTCTTCCCATCACACCTAGGGGTAGTTTTGCCCAGGTCTGAGTTTTAGATTTGAGGATTGCAAATAATGGCTCTATGTTAAGTGATATATAATCGGTAAGATTTCTGGTGACCATCACTCCCAAGTACTTGATCATCTCCACTCTAGTTAACAGTAATTCCGGGGCTACAAGAGGTGGGGGAAAGTGATCCAATTGCAGAATTTGGGATTTGTTCCAATTGATTTTAAGTCCTGAATATCCACCCATCTTTTATATTATACTTAATGCTGCCCTTAGTGAGGGTCCCTGATCCACCAGAAAAAGAATAGTATCATCTGCGTATAGACCAATTTTCTCCCAGGAGTCCCCTCGTCTTAATCCAACTATATCTGGGCTTGCTCTAATCGCTATAGCTAAAGGTTCTGCTGCATGGGCATAAAGTAGTGGTGAAAGGGGGTACCCTTGCCTAGTGCCTCTTTCAAGAGAGATTTGGTCTGATAACCACCCATTTACAAAAACTCGTGCTTTAGGTGTCTGGTATAGGAGCTGCACCCATTTAATAAAGGTAGGTCCAAATCCATAACAACGCAGGCATTCCCATAAGTATGGCCATTCGACCGAATCAAATGCTTTGGCTGTGTCCAGTGCCACCACCACCCTGGTTCCTGCGTTAACATGTTGCGCTTGGATATTAATAAACAATCTCCTAATATTCATTGCTGTGTTTTTCCCTGGCATAAACCCTGCTTGGTCCGGGTGTATCAGGGAGAGTATGATTGTGTTCAATCGTAAAGCTAAGATATTGGCTAAAATTTTGATATCCACCAGTAGCAGGGATATGGGGCGATACGATTCTGGATAATAGGGATTTTTGCCAGGTTTGGGGAGAACTATAATCTGTGCTTCCTGCATTGAGGAGGGAAGTACACCTAATTCGAATATAGAATGATATAAGGTTTTAAGTTTAGGCGAGAGTGTTTCTGAATATGTGGTGTAAAACTCCAAGGGTAGGCCATCCAGCCCCGGGGCCTTAGATTTAGCTAATTGAGAAAGTGCTACTGTAATATCTTGAGTGGTTATAGGGGCATCTAGCATAGACATTTGCTCAGAGTTCAATTGAGGAAATTGTATGGTGTGTAGGTATGAATTTCTTGTGGAGTATAATTACTTTGCGATTTGTATAGATCCCCATAAAACTTCAAAAACTTTTCTGCTACCGGGGGGGGGGGGGGTCAGTGATGCATGTCCCGTCCGGTTCTGTTAGTGAGACTACTACTGGCGGTTTATCGTCGAGGTGGGCAAGATATGCTAACAGTTCCAGTCCCCACTTTCTCCCCATGCTCATATATTCGTGTTTTACAAAAAAATAGGCGTTGTCTGGCTTTTTTCCAGGTATAACTGAGAAACAGTCAGTGCCTTCATTTTGACTCTATTCAGATTTTAAGGGGAAGGGAGTGTGCTATAGGCCTCCTCAAATTCCTGCAGTTTGGTTGTTGACAGTTGTACCACCACCTTCGATGACTGTTTGAGTCTGTTTATTTTCGTGTCTAATATTCTACGTGAGTGTAGCTTAAACAAGTCCCAGTTTGACTTAAATGAACTGGAGTTCTGCCCATCAGTAAAGTAAAACTGTAGCTCTCTTTCTATAGTTTCATGTTCTGCTCCAAACATGTTTAGGGGCTGTGTTTAAGAGTGAAATCAGCATCCAACATGGGGAGTGGTCTGACAGGGCCCTGGGTGCAAACCCCACCCCATTAACTTTGGGGAGTAGTGTTTCAGAGACTAAAATGTAATCTATTCTGGACATAGTAGGATGACTGATTAGAGTGGCAGGTGTAAGTTCTAGTCATAGGGTGCCTATTCCTCCATACATCTATTAATGCAAACTCTGTTAGTATACGACTTATGCCGCGTACACACGGTCTGACTTTTCGGCTACAAAAGTCCGACGGACGCCGACGGACCAAATCCGGCGGACAATCCGATCGTGTGTGGGCTTCCCCGGACTTTCAGCTGACTTTTCCAGGCGCAAATCTGAGGGACTTTAGATTTGGAACATGCTTCAAATCTTTTACGTCGTAACTCCGCCGGAACCAGAAAACCGCTCGTCTGTATGGTAGTTTGGCAGACAAAAAAATGACGCATGCTCAGAAGCAAAAACTAAACGGAAGCACTTGGTCTAGTAAAACTAGTGTTCATATTGTAGGTAGCACATTCCTCACGCTGCAAATTCTGTGATCGTTGAATGCAGCGCATTTAATGTCTTCTTTAATAATGCTATAAGGACGAAAATGTTTTGCTGTTCCTATTCACACAGAGTTCTCCCAAACTGATTTCTGGATTCTTTCTCTTTGATATCATGAATGATATAGTTTTTTTTTTTAAATCCATATCTCCATACTAATGTTTACTCTTTTTTTTTGTGAGTCATTATTTTAGATTTCATCAAGATTTTTTTTTATGATTATTGTCGAAATTATTTTATGTTTATCTACATTATTTTATTTTTTGGGTTTGTAAAGTTAACACAAAGAACCATTTTTTTTGTGATTTTTGTAGTTCTCAAAATGAACACAAATACATTTATTTATTTATTATTTTTTTTGTTTGGTTAAGTTACCACAAAGAAGCTTTTTTTTTTGATTTTTTCTTTGTATATAAAGTTAATACAAAGAACCTTTTTTGGTTATGGTTTTTTTTTTTTTTTTTTAAAGTTACCACTAGAACATTTTTTTTTTTTTGTGTTTTTGCAACCTCAAGGAGGTTGTTGTCCATTGTTAATTTGACATTGTCTCTAAATCAATGATGTTAATTAAAACACATAAAAAGTCTTTTCATAAACTAAAATATCCATTTATTTATGGTAAAAAGAAAATAAAGAGGAAGTCAACGCTGGCAAAAGTCTGTGAACAAGAAAATTGGAATCTTGAGGAGTCCATATAAGAGGGAGCACAATCTGGTCCAGGAATCCCAAAGATCAACAGCAGCAGCAGATGACATAGATGTCCCCAGACTGTGGTACTACAACAGCCTGCGTCTTCTGTCAGACCAGACTGAACCCAGGTCATCACTTTCTTCTCTTCCCTGCAGCCTTACCTCCACGCTGCCCTGAACCCTTCCCTGCACCCTTCCCTGCAGCCTTCCTTGGAGGCTGTGGCCCAGCGGTTGAGTTGTGGCAGGAGGAGAAGGAGGAGGGGGGGCTGCCTCATTTATTTGTGTGTTGGCAGTTAGCTCGCCCTTCAGCCCCTTGTGTATCGTTTCAGCAAACAGTTTTTCACAAATGAGGCGTTGGCCCCACTCCATTTGAAGCAGCCTGCTGGCTAAATAGCACCCATAGGCCTTTTCGGCTTTGGGGGGCTCTTAAAAAAAATTGGTGGCCTCTCTCATGAGGCGCAGGGATACCTCCTGTGTCACCGTCCCCTTCCTGGCCCTTTTTGGAGGAAGGTGGAGGGGAGCCACTTGGGATTGGGTCAGGCTCCTACTGGGCCCAGCCACCTCCTGCCTGACACTGGGCCCGGCCTCCTCCTGGATGACATAGAGTCCTGCCACCTCCTGGATGACACAGGGTCCTGCCTCCCCCTGGCTGTCCCTGGGCCCGGCCTCCTCCTGCCTGCCACTTTCCTCCTGGCTGACCTCATCCTGTATATAAAAATATAGTTTTAGTTGTTTGTTTTTGGTTCATCCATGACACAACATTTGCTTCTCATAACTTGAAAATTCAATGTTAATACATCTATTAATAAAAGAGTCTAGAAATCAGACACCATCATTTTTTAAAGCAGGTGACAAACATATTTGGCCACTACTGTCAATTGATATGTATACATAATTTTTAGGATAAAATTCTTTTAATCAATTATAACATCTAGTTAACAGGCTCCTTAAATTTAGCATTCATAATTTCTGTAAAAGATAAAGACACAAGACAAAAAAAACTTATGTTTCTGCTAAACCCTCATCATCTTATCCCAACATAGGCCTCATCAATCTGTCAAGCCATATAGGCTGCTTGCTACAAAGTTTTTACCAAATTTCAAAATGTAAAATTACCTTTGTTTTATAGCGTCCCGGTCCACTATCATCTACACACAGAACGTACCTACGACACAATACGTAATAAAGTTTTATACACTGCGCATGCGTAAGATCTCTCTTTATACACTGCGCATGTGTGAAACTCCGCCTGCGTCGCCCGCCCCTGACGTTCTATTTTAACTCATATTCTCCGCCCTTTGTCTCTATGCACAGAACGTACGTACGACACATGCGTAATACCTCTCTTTATACACTGCGCATGTGTGAAACTCCACCTGCGTCGCCCGCCCCTGACGTTCTATTTTAACGAATATTCTCCACCCATTTTTTCTACGGTACGTAGTGGGATGAACAATGGTGGAGACACAGCAGGTGTGTACTACCTCAGGTAGCGACGAAAGCCCGGAGGCCGGAACGTCCCGATCTGGGAAGCATAGATTTAAGGCCTCCAATATGTCCTTTAAAGAGATGGTGGAAATGGTGGCAATTCTGAGAAAAAATGACTATGATGGGAAGTATGGACCGTACGCCCGGCTTAATTTTAGAAAAGCAAAAATAATGGCGAAGGTGGTGAAGACATTACATCTTTCTTTTGGGGTACAGCGCTCAAAAGATCAGATTCGGAAAAGATGGTTTGACCTCAAACTCCGGGAGCCGGATCAGTACAGACGGATCCTTAAAGTGCTGAAAAAAGTAAAGTACTTGTGTGTTCATATTCTGTTTATTACCTTGTATACTGCTCCATGTGCTTTTCTTTAATGTACGAGTTTATATCGTTTGAAACAATCTTATTAAACCTCGTTACATATATACAAACCTATATCTTTTTATCTATCTATCTATCTATCTATCTATCTATCTATCTATCTATCTATCTCTCTCTCTCTCTCTCTCTCTCTCTCTCTCTCTCTCTCTCTCTCTCTCTCTCTCTCTCTCTCTCTATATATAGATATCTCTCTCCCTCTATCTCTCCCTCTCTCATTCTCTCTCTCTCTCTCTCTCTCTCTCTCTCTCTCTCTCTATATATATATATATAAATATATATATATGTTTCATTCACATAGGGGAGAAAAGACAAGATGAACCCAGTCCCCCCCAACCGCAACACCATAATTGGGAAATCAGCCAAAGCCCCACTGAGGATGTGGAGGAAGGAGAGGTGGGCGACATGGGCACCCCACCAGGTGAGTGTCTGACACACTAGCTTACAGTAATCTATGTATGGCTGCATATTTTGTAAATAACATTTTCTACTCTATTTTAGGTGATCTGGTTGTGCTTGAATCAAGCAACAGCGCCACCCCCGAGGATGTTTCTGAAGTATGCGACATGGGCACCCCACCAGGTCAGTGTCTGAGACACCAGCTTATGGTAAGGTAATCTATGTATGGCTGCATATTTCTAAACACATATTTTTTTCATTCAATTTTAGGTCTGGGTGAACATTTTAGCACAGACAGTGCACAACGCCTAATTGGTCAGATAATGGCCTGGAATGGGGAGATTGATTTAATGCAGAATAGGCTGGATCGTATGCAGCAGGAAATGAAGAACATGATCGATGTTTTGGAGAGAATCTAAATGCCCTTTTTCAACCAAAAAAACAGCGATCATGTTCTTCATTTCCTTGTTTGCTGACCCCATTCTGGGCCTCCTCTTTTATATTCTTTTAAACTTAAAATTATATGCCTGTTTCCATAAATTTAGAATCCAAAAAAAGGACGCCTGTTGTTTTTATTACCAAAAAAAAAAAAAAAAAATAGAGGCCTGTTTTTATAAAATAAAAAAACAAAAAAAAAAAAATAGAGGCCTGTTTTAAAATAAAAAAAACAAAAAAACAAAAAACTAGAGGCCTGTTTTTATAAAATAAAAAAAAACAAAAAAAAAAAGAGGCCTTTTTTCAAAAAAAAAAAAAATTAGTGGCCTGTTTTCCAAAAAAAGAAAAAAAATAGAGGCCTGTTTGTTAAAACAAAAATAAACAAAAATAATGTAAAAAAAATATGACCTAATTATATTGTTGAAAATTGCTAAATATAGATATATTTTTGATTAAAAAAATCTGTTTAGTAATTAACAAAATGTGTGGTTTCTTCTTTCAATGCTCAATATCAGTTTGTTTAAAGTTAATAGTTGTTTACAGTGACAATGGTGCTTATTTACTAAAGGAAAATACACTTGGCACTACAAGCGCTCTACGATAACCTAGGAGAAAGCCAAAAAGAAAGGCAAGCAATAAATATCATTCAAGATTTGATCAAGATTTTTTTTTTTAACAAATTAAATATTCTGGGGCATTGCAATGCCCCCCTACCCATAAAATAATCTACATATTGATCACGAACTTGACGGGCACTTTGGGGGGCCAGGCCAGTATGGACAGTATCCAGGCCCGTCAGATTGTCACTAATAATAAGTTCCGGCCTCAGGCCCAACTGGCAAAATATAATTTGAGGAATGTTTGTTCAAAAAGTTGTGCAGGATGCAGCACGCTAAAATTATGTAATTAAGTTTGTATTCCGCAAGGTTTATCGATGTTTGAAACAGGCAGAACCGGCTGGCCAGAATCCTAAAAGCATTCTCAACAACTCTTCTCGCTCTGGCCAGCCGGAAATTAAAAACCCTCCTCTCCGGGGTGAGGGTCCTTTGGGGGAATAGCCTCATGAGGTGCTTGCTCAGAGCGAAGGCTTCATCTGCTATGAAGACAAAGGGGAGTCCTTCCACGTTATCCGCATCAGATGGAAATCCCAGGCCACCACTCTGGAGACGCTGGTAGAACTCCGTCTGGGCAAATACTCCTCCATCTGACATCCGGCCATTCTTCCCCACGTCCACATACAGAAAGTCATATTGTGCCGGCACCACCGCCATTAAGACAATACTATGGAACCCCTTATAATTAAAATAGTATGACCCCAAATGGGGTGGTGGCATGATGTGGACGTGTTTCCCATCTATAGCCCCTCCACAGTTGGGAAAGTCCCAACGTGTGGCAAAATGGGATGCCACAGTCTGCCATTCCTGCGGCGTTGAAGGAAACTGGGGAATCAAACAAGAAACCAAAACTCAGTAATTTTGAAAAGAACATTGCAAGAACATTACACTTAAAACATTATTGCCCAGCATCAGTATAACATTAAATAATTGAAATCTTCTTTACTAAATAATATGGAAAGGCACACTTATCAGACTGCTCACCCCCTCTGATGGCACATTGTTACATTTTAGGGGGTGGTGAAATTAGAAATTAAGTTTAAGGACACGCAGGGTTTGATTTACTAAAGGCTGCAAGACTGTGCAGTTTGAAAAGTGCAGTTGTTGCACTCTGCAAGTGCAGTTGCTCCACAGCTTAGTAAATGAGGTAAGGTAAAGGCTTCATGTTGCAAGGAGTACCCAATCACATGCAAGGGCAATTAATCCAAACACTTTGTGGCTTGCACATGATTGGATGATGGAAATCAGCAGAGCTTCTGCTGATTTAATAAAGCCCTGGAGCAAATGCACTTGCAGAATGCAAATGCATTCTGCAAAGTGCAACATATATTTGCTTATTTAAAATCAACACCACAGAACATTATAGCAAATTATTAGGGAGGGGGGAGGGGATTGGAAATCGAGTTAATGACACACACACTATTTGGATGGAGTTTAGGGGGGGGGAGGATTGGAAATCGAGTTAATTACACACACACTATTTGGATGGAGTTTGGGGGGGGGGGGGGGGCAGGGGATTGGAAATTGAGTTAATGACACACACACTATTTGGATGGAGTTTAGGGGGGGAGAGGAGTGGAAATCGAGTTAATGACACACACACTATTTGGATGGAGTTTAGAGGGGGGAGGGGATTGGAAATCGAGTTAATGATACACACACTATTTGGATGGAGTTTAGGGGGGGAGGGGATTGGAAATCGAGTTAATGACACACACACTATCTGAATGGAGTTTAGGGGGGGGGGAGGGTATTGGAAATCGAGTTAATGACACACACACTATTTGGATGGAGTTTAGGGGAAAAAAAATACAATGCAGCTGACAAAATAAATTCAAAGTGAGTAGACTAGGTGGATATGTGCCCAGCCCTCTGGGGAGGTTAGTGAAGGCAAATATACATGCAAGACAAAAAAGAACATGAAAAAATTACAGCATGCATGAGGACAAAAAGGGGACATTCACACTATATTGCAATGATGGTAAGCAGTGTTTGAGTTAAGAAATATATTACATTATCAAACATTAAATAAAATAACATGTGATGCTAATAAAGGATAAAAATTCTTACCTTAATATAGTCCTTCTGCAGGACCTGAATGATGGCAGAACAGGTCTCTGGGATAATGATCCCCAGAGCCTCGGGGGAGATGCCTGTCGAGAACTTAAGGTCCTGCAGGCTTCTCCCTGTCACCAAGTACCGCAACGTGGCGACTAGCCTCTGCTCCGGAGTGATGGCTTGCCTCATGCAGGTATGCTGCCTGCTGATATAAGGGGTGAGCAAAGCCACCAAACAGTCAAAAACGGGGTCCGTCATCCGGAGAAAGTTCCTGAAATCCTCAGGATTATTCTCACGGATCTCACGGAGCAATGGCATGTGAGCAACCAATTCTTCGTCCATGAACTCCTCCTCGCCCTGTTCATCGATTGGTCTTGGGCTGAAGAATGAACTACAACACCAAGCACATAGAATGCACGAGCTCTGCAACGAGTACGTACATGATGTAACATGGCATCAAAACGGTCGGCTGGTCAGAACGCACTTAATGGAACGCACTGAAGAACAGCAAGGCCTGTGAAGAGCGACCTGAAAATCAGCAACGAGCGGACAATAAAACAAAGATTGCTCAATGCCAACTGACCAAACGCACTGAAAAGCAGATACAAACCTCACAAGCACAGACTGAACAACAGTTAAAACGAACTTTAAAATACGAGTCTCACAAGCGCGAATCGTCTCTCACCAAACTTCTACTAACACGAGATAAACACAAGATTAGCAGAAGGAGCCCAAAGGGTGTCGTATGGGCTATTGAACTTCCGTTTTATAGTCTCATCGGACTTGGTGTACGTCTCCGCGTACTAGGCTGTCGGACTTTTGTGTGATCGTATGTAGGCAAGTCTGTTCGTTAGAAAGTCCGCCGCAAGTCTGCCAAAAGTCCATTGAAAGTCTGTCGGACGGGCTGTCGGACTTTTGTAGCCGAAAAGTCCGACCGTGTGTACGTGGCATTAGTCTAGTTTGTCTTGGCTCACTTTTCTGGCTATCAGCCAGCACTGGGCGATCCAGAAATGGATTCATAGTCATATTGAAATCCCCCATCCATATAGCAGGTACCGTCGGATGTTGGGCCATAAATAATAAACCCGCCGTGACAACCTCTGAGCTATACGGAGGGGGGATATAACACGCTACAATTAATGTGAGAGATCCTCCTATGGCTGCATGCAGAAACAAGTATCTGCCCTATCGTCCGACTCCATGGACACCAATTCAAATGGGGTTGTTTTGGTCACTAAAATAGATACCCCCATGGAAGGTTTGCATAGGTACTATGATATCGCAGTGCGCTTAATTTTGTCACGCACTCCCCTCATGTTCCATGTCAGGAATTTGATCGTAGACATCTAATTGTCAATTGGCATATATGGGAGCGGACCAAGAAGGCAGCTGCATAATATATTAGTAATGTCCTTTCCTGTGAACTTTTATCTATAAGACATATATTATCTCTATATGCGATAACCATTGCATCCCAAAACCATACTTTGCATTCAATATTAAAGTAATTTCCATAAGTTTGGCCCTTAAAATGGGCAACATCCCTCCCAGCTCCACACCACCCCAACTCGGTGAGAGCATATTGTACACAAAAACAAACAAAGTAACATTCATCAAGCAGAACTGTCTGGCTGGAGGCAGATATCTTAGTGCCTGCACTTGAAGTTTAGCATGTATGAGTTCCATTACTAGGGGTGCGATTATTCACTGCACAGTGCGTGGTAAGTTAGTGGGGAGAAAACAATACTCCCTGGGAGTCCGTTGTTGTCGGTCTCTTGGTTTCAGTATATACAACACTTTGTGGTAAGCCCTTAATTAGATTTATGTTCAGTTCTGTGTGAGCAAGGCACGAAAAACCCAAATGGAGACACATAAATTCTCAGGGCGCCATTCATATTTGAGTAGAAGGCCAATTCCATGGTTACTCAGGGGGGGGTGCAGTATCATGTGGCAGAGAAAGGGGTAGAGGGGGGGGGGGGAGCCCCCAGGCAACAGCAGTTTTCAGGGGGGTATATCAAGTGTACTTACGGCGACCATCCACATATGCGATAGCTGGCCGGTCTTTCCCTCCAATCGATCCAGGCCGCTGCTGCTGCTAGGTCCTCAAAGAACTGTACCCGGCCATCTTCCTCCACTCTAAGCCTGGCCTGATCTTTTCTTTTGCACCTCATTATAAAAATCAGGAAACACTGCCACATGACCGTTACCCACTGGTATATTTCCCTTTTCTCTTTGGGGGGGGGGTGCTCCTGCTGGTGGGGGTTTTGCCAGAATGCGGTGCGCCCTTTCTACCGCAAACATAACCGAGAACGCCTCTCTTCCTTATGTTGTAACAAGGAGGTTCTCTAGGTACTCGGCCGGGTCTTTACTTTCTGCACGTTCCCGGCAATCCTCTGAAGCGTATTCTGTTCTCCATGTCGTCCTGGTGTGCATGGAGCTGCTGGATCTGTCTTTGCATGTTTTCGGTAGTGTGCTGCAGGAGGTGTAAGATATCCTCCGCTGTGCTGATTCGGATTTCTGTTTCTGTGACTGTGTCCTTTAGCTTGGAAAGGTCTTGTCTCAGGAGTGAAATGTCTATTTTCACTTCATCTATTTTGGCCGTAAGGGTGCCTTGAAGTGTGGCAATAGCTTCTAACACTTTAGCCGTGTCAGCCTACCTCTGGTCCCTCTTCGGCGCCATCTTTTGCCTGCATGTCTTTGTCCTGGCGCCAGTATTTTGCTAGTTTGTCGGCCGTTTCTGCCACTTTTTTCGGTGGTGACATGCTACGCCTTGCTCCCGGAGTCTATAGGCAGCTTACTGGGTGAGTATATCCCCGAATATGTAGTCAGGCTGTTACACAGGAGAAACGACAAGAGGAGCTACCGCTATCCACGTCTTACTCCATCGCTCTCCAGGCCACGCCCCCTCAATTTAAGGTCTGACCAGCGTTTTCTCAACTGATCCTTGGATCGTCGTACCCCAAAATTCCCTGTGCAGACTTCTCACAACTTTAGCCATGATCTTGGCCTTTCTGACATTTGGGATTCTGTTAGGTCTATGCTTCCCATCATAGTCTGTCCTCTTTAAGATGTCCACCATCTCCACCTTTTCTTCATAAGACATATTTGAGGCTTTATATCTCCTCCTGGATCTGGAACTGCCTTGCTCCAAGCTTTACTCGTTGTTGCTATCAGCACACACCTGCTGTCTCTCTGCCATGTGCTCTCCCACTGCCCCAAAAGAGAAGAGGCGGGGAATACAATAGAAAGAAGGACAGGGGCGGAGTCTGACGCAACGAGCATTGTATATAAAGCCATAAGGCGCGGTCGCTGTAACGGCCACTGGAACGATCTGTGAGTGGAGGACGAAAGATTGTTATCGCGCAAAGGGACGTTCAAACTAAGGTACAATTGTAAATTGGGGCATCAGTGGTTAGTGGCCTATACTGCTTATAGATTGAAGCCTATATTGGGACCAGATTATGAGAGTTTTTTTTTTTTTTGACATTAAGTAGATTATGAGAGTTTAGCCTGACAATAAGGTTTGTCTTGTGTTGTGTCTTGCAGGTAAAATGGTGGATAAATTTACTGCCCCTGATTTTCACCCTGAATTTATACAACGATACCAGGAGCTACCATGTCTATGGCAAGTTAAAAGCAGGGATTATTACAACAAAATAAAGAGGAAGGCAGCGATGGAGAAACTGTTGGAATTGGTGAAGCCTGTGTATCCCACGGCAGACATCAATTATTTGAAGGCCAAAATTGGTAGCCTGCGGAGCACATATAATAGAAAGTCCAGGATTCCCAGAGATCCGGAGCAGCAGCAGATGACATATATGTCCCCAGGCTGTGGTACTACAACAGCCTGCGTTTTTTGTCAGACCAAACTGAACCACGCCCATCACGCTCAACACTTCCTTTCACATCAGCTGAGGCTCCTGAGGTCCACCCTGGGCCTTCGACACAGGAAGAAGATGTGGAGGAGCCCAACTTGATCCAGGTATAGCATTGTTGAACATATTTGTTGTCAAAAATTGAATGATGTTAACTAGATGTTATTGATCCCAAATTTCTGCTTTAACAAAGTGGCTTACATATCAATAGACAGTAGTGGCCAAAAATGCTGGGGTCAGAATGATAGTCTTTTCTATTTGTTAACATTCAATATGCAACAGTCATGAGCTCAAAATTGTGTGTGATTGATGACCAAAAACCTAACTATGTACCATTTTCATACACAGGAAAGTCTCAGCCAAAGCCAAGAGGAGGCCGTGCCGAGCAGCCAGACAGAATCCCAGGCTCTCCCCTCCGCCCTCCAACTAAAAGGGCTAGGAAGTCGAAAAACCTGGATGAGGACACAGTTGTATTTCTCAGGCATGCCACAAGCGCTATTAGCACAGCATCTGATGCCCAGGAGGCTTCTGGATGCATGACATGATGCATGACAGGCAACAAATTAAAAGAGATGGGGGAGGACCAGTGCACTATGTGAGAAGAAATTACACTTCAGCTCCTCAACAAGGGGAGGAGGGGCCAAATCACCCCTAAAACGCACATATCCGAGTGCGATCATCCTCCTCCACCACCTCCACCAACACCACAGCCACCCCACCCACCACAGCAGCATGGCAGATCGTAGCCAATGCAACAACACCCCCAACAAGGCCGCTGGGCTTATCGGCAATATAATTTTCTTTTTGTTTAATTTGAGTTTATCTTTTTTTTTTTTTTTGGGTGCAGAGAATGCATTTTTGATTTAATTTCTTTAACTTGTGTGGAAGGAAGTGTTGAGAGTGATGGCCTGGGTTCGATGTGGTCTGGCAAAAAACGCAGGCTAATGGAAAATGAGGGCAAGGTATTGTGAGAAATACTCCTGCACTAGTGAGGCCGTTTTTTGTATGAAAAAGGGTAGTATTGTAGAAGGTGGGAGGACCGGAGAAGATGGCGAAGCGTGTCCCGCTGCCTTAGCTGACCAGGGGTGGTCTGGAAGAGACTGATTAGTAGGAGGTGGATGGAAGGCGCATGATCAGACGCTCACATCAAAACAGGTTAGGTTTAATCGTGTATAAAAAATATATATACAGACATGAATTACATCATTCAAATACTACGTTGCATAAAAACAGGTGACAAAATAAGCACTAAAAAGTTAAAACTGGGGTATGCCCATGTTGAGGCAAGTAGTTAAAAGGCTGACGCGTTTCGAGGGTAACCTCTTCATCAGAGCCAGGAGAACAGGAGCACAGTCTGTACAGGCCATGTGTACATGGAAGGGAGTGGCTAGTAGGAGAGTATGTCCTGTAGTGGATAATTAGTTGTTCTAATTTCCATACCAGTCATCGTCCAGGCGTTCTAGGTGAGATACAGATCAGAACAATATAGTATGGGGCACATGGCAAAATATGTACACTACAGACTGGAGACGTATAGTAAATTTACATTAAAAGAGGTCAGTTGTAAATAATACAAAAAATTGTTAAAATAATATATATATATAATAAAATAATAATAAAAAAGGTACCATATCAATAAAATGAATCAAAAAGCCACAGCTACTCAGTACCCAGGCATTTCAGAGAATGTCATAACGGCAACCCAACAGGCCTCAAAATGTTTGGCATTGAAGCCCTCAAAAAAGATGCTGATAATGGGAGGAGATTTAGAAGACTCTGTAAACAAGAATCATTCTAGATCTTCACTCTCGGGTCAATGGTTCCCGATGGAATGAATGAGGATTTAGAGATCCACGGGGCTATCTAGATGCAGGATCATCACCATCACCATCACACTTCACAACTATCCCTTCCCCCTGCCCTCATCCCCTCTTGGAGCTATCCCCCCCCCCCATTCCCCCCCCCCCCTATTTCCGGTCATCAGTGCATATAGTGCATTACATAACACTACTGTCACATTATACAACTATACCATTTAGTGATACCCATATAATGCATATAGTGCACTACATAACACTACTGTTTTATATTATACAACTATACCATATAGTTATACTATATTCATTTTGTATTTTGCATTACAACATTGTACATGATACTATCTATATTATTGCTTTTAATAATGTCCTGTTATTATTCTTCATAATGTCCTTCAATATCCTCCATAGTACATGCTGCAGGCACACATGTGGGTGTATAACTTTGCGCATCTGATACATGCACGTTATGCGTATTGATGCACTGGACAGGGATTCATGTCTGTATATATATTTTTTATACACGATTAAACCTAACCTGTTTTGATGTGAGCGTCTGATCACGTGCCTTCCATCCACCTCCTACTAATAAAAAAACGCAGGCTATTGGAAGACCATAGCCTCGGGACATATATGACATCTGCTGCTGCTCCCGATCTCTCGGAGTCCAGGACCGTATTGTACTCCCTATTAAATGGACTCCTCGGGTAACCAATTTTGAAAGTCAAATAACTGATGTCTGCCCTAGGGTACCAACTCTTCACCAATTTCAACTGTTTCTCCATCGTTGCCTTCCTTTTGATTTTTATATGACCTTGTGCTCCCTATTGAATAAAAAATGTTGTTTTTGCCAAATACTTAGCTATGTGTTTTACTTAAAAAAGGACAGTTTATTTGTGAGTAGGCAGGTACATTTCAAAATACAGTGTCAAATTAATTAAGGGACACCAACATAATTGTATCTTTGAGCTTAAAAAATACAAGATAATAATGGTGTTGTGGTAATTTGACACAAAAAAAAATCAAAAATCAAAAACAAAAATATTCTGGAGATCACTAGAAAAAAAAATATTATTATTCTGGAGATCACTAGAAAAAAAAAATTATTATTTTGGAGATCACCAGAAAAAAAAATGAAATACGTTTGGCAGAACTCTGTGAATATCACCAGCAAAGCAGCTTCATTATTATACCATTATAAAGAAGAAGAGAATGCACTGCATTGAGAGATTTCATAATTTGCCGCATCACAAATGTGATATATCCATTCCGAACGCTAGTTTTACAAGACTGACCGCTTTCGGCTCGTCCTTGCTTACGAGCATGCGTGTTTGTTCTTTGGACTTTTGTCCGATGGACTTGTGTACACACGCTCAGAAAATCCGACAACACACATTTGTCCACGGAAAATTTGAAAACCTGCTAGCCAACATTTGTTGGCGGAAACTCTGTCAACAATTGTCCGATGGACCATACAGACGGTCAGATTTACCGCCAACAGGCTCACATCAAACATTTCTCGTCGGAAAGTCCAATCGTGTGTACGAGGCATGAGATTCTTCCGACCAGACATTTTCCCAGTCATTGACAATCGAGAAGTAATGTTCTTAGCACATCACAAATGCTTTTAGGTATTTTTATCAGAAGAAAAGTTAACTTACATTCTCTGCTGTGTTACATATACAGGCAAATGCAGACTGGACATGCAGGCATGATCTGATCGCCAAGGGATCATTACAACTCTAGGGGAGGGATGAGAATAGCCACAATAGCCAAACGGCAGTAAATTCTTCACTGACTTCACTGAAAAACCTTGATGAGAAGATATCTGTTAAAGCAGAACTACACTACATCCAAGCACCACAGATCGAAAATCAATTTAATTTATTTTTACTATTTAAAGCAAACTCTTCCACCTATCCATTTCTGCATGCTTTATTTTGCTTAGAAATCACTTTAAAAACACCCCCTAGAATTTATGGCTGTGACCATCATGAGAAAGGGCAGAGGATTAGTGTAGCATTTACTTCCTGGAATCCACCTGCCCTTAGCTCAGGCATGCAGACAGGAGGGTGTGCTTAGCTGAGAAATCCCCTCCTGAAGACTCCTGGGATGTATGGCGTCATTTGCCTAGGCCTGAAAAACCAGGAAGTGACTGAGATGTTAAAGCGGAGTTCCACACAAAAATGGAACTTCCGCTTTTCGGAACCCTCCCCCCCTCCGGTGTCACATTTGGCACCTTTCAGGGGGGAGGGGGGTGCAGATACCTGTCTAAGACAGGTATTAGCACCCACTTCCGGCATAGACTCCCATGGAAGTCTATGCCTCTTCCCGTCCCCACCGCGCTGTCTGCTGGGAACACACAGCTCCCAGGAGAGAACGGGGACCACTAGGGACGCGCAGCACGACTTGCGCATGCGCAGTAGGGAACCGGAAAGTGAAGCCGCAACGCTTCACTTCCTGATTCCCTCACCTAGGATGGCGGCGGCAGCTGCCGAGAACCGAGCGGGTTCTCGGCGTCCCCTACCGACATCGCTGGACCCTGGGACAGGTAAGTGGCCATGTATTAAAAGTCAGTAGCTGCAGTATTTGTAGCTGCTGGCTTTTAATATTTTTTTTTTTTTTTGGCGGTGTGGGTGAACCCCCGCTTTAAAGGTTAAAACAAGTAAATCTAATTTATCTTCCTATCCATTTACTGATTCTAGCAGCATTAGGATTGAAATTAGTCAATACTGATTGAAAGAGTGAAGTTCCACTTTAAGGCTGTGTAGTGCTTATAGGTATATAATTATGTAAGCTGTTTTCCCAGTCAGCCTGTAACCATCCAGGTCAAGCAATGATCATCAGATCATCATATGCCAGTATGCGTTTTAACCTCACTGTCAAAACCGAGCTCTGGGCTCAGCCCCCTCACCCCTATGGATATTTTGCTTCTTTTTTTTTTAACTTATGTTTTTCTGAAGTCTTCATGTCTGTCATTTGATGTGGAGGGTCCTCTTTTTCTTCCAATCTCCTCCCACCTGTTGGAGTGTCCTGAATGATGCGGAGCACAGTACAGATGTGATGACATTAATACAGCTTTCTGCATCATTACACTGTGACGCCAGTCATGCCCTACACCAGTGGTACTCAACCTCAGTCCTCAATAACCCCAACAGGCCATGTTTTGGGAATTTCTCTTAAATAAAATAGCTGTCCAAAATACCAAGCCATTGACTCTGATTTAAAGCACCTGTGCAAGATAAAGGAAAACATGCAAACATGGCCTGTTGGGGGTACTTGAGGACTGAGCTTGAGAACCACTGCCCTACACTCACTACCCTACACCCAACCTCAATCTTCCCAGGTTCAGTGACACTGGATGTCAATCAACCCAGAAGACTAAGGATATCTTGTAGGGAAAAAGAAGTACTGCAGGGGATAGCTCTCCAGCCAGGGGCTGGGCTCTTTTAATATTTTTGTCCAACGCTGTATAGTTTATAGCTGAACTCCAATGAAGCACTTAAAGAAATGATATAAATACCCTTTACCTAACAATTTGCAATATGATTTGCCACTTTTGCGTTTCAAACATAATTTATTCACTACAGCAGAAAAGCTTTATCATGAAAACTAGTTAAGAAGCACACTGACATGGTCATCCCTCTTCCCATTCTCTTTTCTCTTCCCATCCTGATATGTACATGTTTCCTATTGTAGATTGTCTGCAGTTTTAGTCTACACTCCTGTCAATTGTCAAACAAAAAAAAGTAACTATTTTTTTTAGAAGTGATCACATGACCTCTCTTCTCAGCTGCATACAGGACTTCAAGAGGTGAGGGTGGAGACTGCAGGGGGTGCATGTCAACAGGAGGCAGAAAAAGCAGCAGTACACTGATCTTCCCAGTGATTAGCTGGGCAAGGGGGTGTGTAAGCAGAAGTGTGGCCAGTGGAGTACATGCAGGTGTTCCCAAACAGAATGCAAAGAAGCCTAGCGTGGTCATTTTGAATTAGAAAAGCAGGAGGACTGGCAGGATGATCAGGTATTTCACACAAAGCAAGCAATGCAAAAAGAATAGGCTACTTTTTTATACAAGTACATGGTAACACAGACACGTATCAGAAATCTGAAATGTTGGGGTAACATGCACTTTAAGGGTGCATTTACATCCATGAAAGCACCCTGCTTGTGATGAGATGCAAGAACCCCAGCGAGGGTTCCTGCAATTAGCTGTGAGTAGGCAGCTCAGTTGAAAACAATGGGAGGCTGCCGATTCTCACAGCTATTCTTGCCCATTTGCATGTAATCTATCGAGCAGCAATCACATGCGAGTGATTGACCCTGAATGCAGGCAGTCTGCGTCCAGGGCCAATCACTTGTATGTGATTGCTGCTTGAGAATTAACATGCCAATGGGCGCGATTAGTTGTGGCAGCTGGCTGCCTTCTATTGCATTCAACGGGGCTGCCTACATGCAGCTAATTCCAGGAACCCTCGCTGGGGATCTCGCATCTCATCACAAGCATGGTGCATTCATGGGTGTGAATGCACCCTAAATCTTTTATTTCATAATATAGTATCTTCCATATTGGCGGTTTTATAATTACCAGGACAGGTTTGATGAACAGATGCCCCCAGTTTCCCTTACGCTGAGACAGTATTGTCACTGTGCAGATCTATAGACCTCAGGTGAATGTGACTTTGTTCCCTGACTTGTTGCTTTACCCATGGAATCATTGTATTGGAACAATGAGTACACTGTTTCCTTGGTCTAAGAGCACAACCTGAAAGAAGAGATAAATAGTACTGCAGAAGCAAGTGTTGAAAGAGAAAACTATAGGAGTGAAATAATGCGTCATGACTTTCATTGTGTGGTGGCATTTAAAAACACCAGCAATTTAGAATAAAGCAAACCAGTGCTGTACAGTTTGTTCTATGCATGACTACAGTGATGTAGAAGAACTCAGGTTAGAACAGGCATACTACAAGATGCAAGCAAGCCTTATACCACAGTATAATGGATTGTTGGCCCAATCTGACCTGGCATACTATTGACTTGTCTATTAGATTCACATGCTGCAAAAATAAAAGTTTAGGGCCCATTCACACTATGTTGTGTTGACTTGACATGAAATTGTGTGTTAAAGCAGCCTATTCATTTTGAAGAGGCCGGCAGCATACTTTAAAGCACAGAAATATGAACATGGCCCTTTTATTCTGCTGCCTAGAAAACCCCACATGGGGCACATCTCCTTTTTTTGGTCCTTTTATTCTTAGCCCAGTGCACCACAATGCACAGCATGTAAAATACAGTATGCGCAAATAATATAATGTTGCAAAATGCGTAACTGTGTTTTATTCACAGGTAACATTTGCATTTTCAGCATTATCCCTAGCTCTTCTAACCATTTCATAAATAATCTATTTTCCATTATTTCAACTCCATCTCTGAAAATGTCCTCAGTGTGGGAAGGATACAAACATAAAATACAATCCAATAGTGAAACAAATAAATAAACACATATTTGTGCTTACATTATATAAGTGCATCAAGCACTATGATAAACAGTATGCAAGTATGGAAAGTCTGTCATCCACATAGGGGCCAACCACCAAACCAAAACTCTGTATAATTTCAACTATATTAGCAGTCATAGCTAATAGCAATCAGGAGGAGTATGGATCTATCATTAAAGACATGTCAAGCATTTTTATTGACCAAAAGCTCCTCTCCTGAACATGCTAGTGATGTTTTGTTTTTTTTAACCTGTAAACACTCCTCTTTTAACATACCTGTAATTGCCTGTGTGTGCATGGTCACATAGGCTAACATGGGCACACAGGCTTTTCAGGCTGGAAATGATATGGCTGTAAAAGAGGTGTTCTTTAAACCCTGTGTGCGTGAGCCCTTCTAAAAAATAAATAAAATAAAAAAGGTACTTATAATGTGTATGTGTATGTGTGTGTGTGTCTATATATATATATATATATATATATATATATATATATATATATAGAGAGAGAGAGAGAGAGAGAGAGAGAGAGAGAGAGAGAGAGAGAGAGAGAGAGAGAGAGAGAGAGAGAGCCTTTCATTCTATTGTATTCATTTCTATTGGGTTGTTTTACAAGGTAAGAGTTCACATAATTTTTTGTAGCCTGGTAGCGGCTGTACTGTGCAATCCCCCTCCCCCTGCCAGCACCACTGCACTGATATCAGGGCAGCCACTATATATAAAAGATGTGTATGTAAATAATTATAAAAAAAAAAAATGCTACCATTAATCCACTCTAAACAAAACGCTGATCTATCAAATCAATAGGAGGGTGGAAAACTACAAAAAACAAATTGTCCCTACACTCATCTCCCTAATATATTATGAAGACAATTCTTACTGAAAGGACTATATCGCAACGGGATGCAAACAAAAACTTTAGTGATAATAATGGTCTAATTCCCCTAAAAAGCTACCAATAGATATGCCCTAACCAGGATAAATATAAGATAAGCCCACAAATGTCACAATATGAAGAATGGGTTACTGGTAGGCATAAAAAATTCCATACTATGAGTGTTAAATCTAAACCAGGGAAGACGCTATTGCACCAGTAGGTGCCCTTTAAACATCACTAATGAAGCAGTTAATATCAGGCTTCACATTTAAGCCCCTAGGGTGTAAGGTTTCCGTACCATAGATCCACCTCATCTCTTTTTGTGAAAATGACCTTACTCTATTTCCTTCTCTCCAGTGGGGCCACACATTCTCAATGCTGCAAAATTGGAGAGAACTAGGTTCTCTATTATGCACCCCCTACAATGCAAGATACACTATGATTCTTAAATCCAATCTCCATGTTGTGTACAGTATCTCACAAAAGTGAGTACACCCCCTCACATTTTTGTAAATATTTTTATTATATCTTTTCATGTGACAACACTGAAGAAATGACACTTTGCTAAAATGTAGTGAGTGTACAGCTTGTATAACAGTGTACATTTGCTGTCCCCTCAAAATAACTCAACACACAGCCAGTAATGTCTAAACCACTGGCAACAAAAGTGAAAATGTCCAAATTGGGCCCAATTAGCCATTTTCCCTCCCCGGTGTCATGTGACTTATTAGTGTTACAAGGTCTCAGGTGTGAATGGGGAGCAGGTGTGTTAAATTTGGTGTTATTGCTCTCACTCTGGTCACTGGAAGTTCAACATGGCACCTCATGGCAAA
The DNA here is from genome assembly GCF_042186555.1 of Aquarana catesbeiana. Classification (NCBI taxonomy): domain Eukaryota; kingdom Metazoa; phylum Chordata; class Amphibia; order Anura; family Ranidae; genus Aquarana; species Aquarana catesbeiana. The sequence continues at coordinate 109,790,814 of NC_133333.1, read as the reverse complement.
GAACTCTCTGAGGATCTGAAAAAATGAATTGTTGCTCTTCATAAAAATGGCCCAGGCTATAAGAAGATTGCCAAGACCCTGAAACTGAGCTGCAGCACAGTGGTCAAGCCCATACATCAGTTTAACAGAACAGGTTCCACTCAGAACAGGCCTCGCCATGGTCGACCAAATAAGGTGAGTGCACATGCTCAGCATCATATCCAGAGTAATATAGTAATATAGTAATTCACATACAGTCAGGTCCATATATATTGGGACATCGTCACAATTCTAATCTTTTTGGCTCTATACACCACCACAATGGATTTGAAATGAAACGAACAAGATGTGCTTTAACTGCAGACTTTCAGCTTTAATTTGAGGGTATTTACATCCAAATCAGATGAATGGTGTAGGAATTACAACAGTTTGTATATGTGCCTCCCACTTTTTAAGGGACCAAATGTAATGGGACAGCTTAACAATCATCCATCAAACTTTCACTTTTTAATACTTGGTTGCAAATCCTTTGCAGTCAATTACAGCCTGAAGTCTGGAACACATAGACATCACCAGACGCTGGGTTTCATCCCTGATGATGCTCTGCCAGGCCTCTACTGCAACTGTCTTCAGTTCCTGCTTGTTCTTGGGGCATTTTCCCTTCAGTTTTGTCTTCCGCAAGTGAAATGCATGCTCAGTCGAATTCAGGTCAAGTGATTGACTTGGCCATTGCATAACATTCCACTCCTTTCCCTTAAAAAACTCTTTGGTTGCTTTTGCAGTATGCTTCGGGTCATTGTCCATCTGCACTGTGAAGCGCCGTCCAATGAGTTCTGAAGCATTTTGCTGAATATGAGCAGATAATATTGCCCAAAACACTTCAGAATTCATCCTGCTGCTTTTGTCAGTAGTCACATCATCAATAAATACAAGAGAACCAGTTCCATTGGCAGCCATACATGCCCACGCCATGACACTACCACCACCATGCTTTACTAATGAGGTGGTATGCTTTGGATCATGAGCATTTCCTTTCCTTCTCCATACTCTTCTCTTCCCATCACTCTGGTACAAGTTATTCTTGGTCTCATCTGTCCATAGGATGTTGTTCCACATCTGTGAAGGCTTTTTTAGATGTTGTTTGGCAAACTCTAATCTGGCCTTCCTGTTTTTGAGGCTCACCAATGGTTTACATCTTGTGGTGAACCCTCTCTATTCACTCTAGTGAAGTCTTCTCTTGATTGTTGACTTTGACACACATACACCTACCTCCTGGAGAGTGTTCTTGATCTGGCCAACTGTTGTGAAGGGTGTATTCTTCACCAGGGAAAGAATTCTTTGGTCATCCACCACAGTTGTTTTCCGTGCTCTTCCGGGTCTTTTGGTGTTGCTGAGCTCTTTCTTTTTAAGGATGTTCCAAACAGTTGATTTGGCCACACCTAATGTTTTTGCTATCTCTCTGATGGGTTGGTTTTGTTTTTTCAGCCTAACGATGGCTTGCTTCACTGATAGTGACAGCTCTTTGGATCCCATATTGGGAGTTGACAACAGATTCACTTGAAATGAACTCTGGACCTTTTATCTGCTCCTTGTAAATGGGATAATGAGAGAATGACACACACCTGGCCATGGAACAGCTGAGCAGCCAATTGTCCCATTACTTTTGGTCTCTTAAAAAGTGTGGGGCACATATAAAAACTGTTGTAATTCCTACACCGCTCACCTGATTTTGATGTAAATACCCTCAAATTAAAGCTTAAAGTCTGCAGTTAAAGCACATCTTGTCCGTTTCATTTCAAATTCATTGTGGTGGTGTATAGAGCCAAAAAGATTAGAATTGTGGGTACATACACGGTAACCAATTTGTTTCATTAAGTATACTATAAATTGACCCCGCCATAGCCGCTTGGCTCATTCCTCCAGATGAAGCCACATGTGAGGTGGTGAAACTAGTAGAGGTGGAGCCTGGCGGTGGAACCTCGTCGCAACTGAGTGAGACCTTTCTGATGTATTATCAATGCTTTTAAAACTTTTTTAATAAATGCGAGTTGTATATTTGCTGGGGTGGAGAGGTTCATTTTTAATCCCTCGGATACTGCACTATTGGAGGCACTTTCTGTTTTTTCCATGTATTTTTGAAACTACCAGCAGCTAATGTGGATTACACTGGATTCAAGTCTGAAGTAGCACAGTGGAAGAAACCCTTATCAGACTTAGATCATTATTTGTTTCTTGAGAGTCCCACAGAGGTTACCAAGGACCAGTGAGGATTTCCTGAAGGGAGGGTTGGACAGAGTGCAAGGTGTGTTTGACCCCTAGCAGGGTCGTGTAAGGAGGTGAGCGAGCATTGCATGTGGTGGCGGGAGCACTATGCATATGGAGGTTGTTTGAAGCAAAGAAACACTTCACATCTCTCCGGATGTCAGTGGAAGAAATGATCACTTTATATATTAATATTGGACTTTTGTTTGAACACTTATATTGCACACTAGTTTGGATTTTTTTGTGTGTGTGTGTTTGTATTTGTATGCAGCGCTGTCTCATTCACACTTTTTATTTACTGTTTTTCTGTGGCAGCACATAAGAGACAGCAGTAGCAATTTTAGGTTTAAATATTTCTCTGCACAGTCGCGTGCAACTATCCTACTTTCAATTAGCTTTTTCCACAAACATATTCTTTAAAATCCTTGCCAGAGTTAAATAATCCTCCTCATCTGTACAGTTACCGTTTGACTCTCAACATCTGGCCCTTATGTATATTCCTTAACCAACTGGGATGGTGTCCAATGGATACATTATTATTATTCAGGATTTATATACTGACAACAGTTTGCGCAGCACTTTAAAATATACAGGTAGACAGTACAGTTTCAATACAAAAAAATAAAAGAGGGTTAAGAGGGCCTTGTTCATAAGAGCTTACAATCTGATAGGGTGGGGCAAGTGGTACAAAAGGTAGAAACTGCAAGGGATGGGCTGATGGAAAGAATTAAAGTTCCCTTGTTAGGTGGAGGCATGATCGGCTTACCTGAAGACTTTTCAAGGTTCACCTAAAGGTGGCAAAAGGATAGCAAAGTTGTGAATGCAGGGCCGGCCCAAGACATTGTGCTGCCTGGGCCCAAGAATAAAATGCCCCCCCCCCAAAAAAATAAATAAATCACGCCCACCAAAAGGCTCCCACATTCATTATTTTATATAATGATAACTAAAATTACATTTTGAAAATCCGATTAAAAATGCCATAAATCTATTCCCTATTTTGTAGACACTATAACTTTTACGCAAACCAATCAATATACGCTTGTTACGATTTTTATTAACCAAAAATATGTAGCAGAATACATAGTGGCTTAAACTGATGAAGACTTTTTTTATAGCCAATATCTATAGGAGGGGTTTCCACTATCCCTGCTAAGTTTCATTTTATACAGTACGTCTTATTTTCAATCTGATGTGTATTATATGTGAAGTTGTGTATCAGAGACCGGTATTGTCGTAATATTGAAGCCTATTGAGATTTCCATACATTGAGGATTCCACCATTATTGTTAATTTACTGATCAGTGAGTTAGCGCTGCACTTTTTTTTATGTGGTGTGGGAACACATAACAGTGCTTAGCGGCAGGCCTTTTACTGACACTTTTTTTATTTTACCTCGAGTAGTTTATTGTAAATAGTAGTGTGGTGATTACCTATTATCCTAAAGATCGGATCGGTATGTGAAATTAATAAACATCAACAGATTTCAGTTGTGCCCCACCAGGCCGCCCCCCCATGGACAATGTGCCTGGCTTCTGAGTTCATCGCCCCATTCCTGCACTGATTGGCAGCACTGACAGGCAGCAATGATTGGCACTGATAGGTGGCACTGATTGGCACTAATAGGAAACACTGATTGGCAGCACTGATTGGCACTGATGGGCCCTGATTGGCAATGATAGGTGGCACTGATTAGCAGCACTAATGGCACTGATAGGCTGCACTGATTGGCATTAATAGGCAGCACTGATCGGCACTTATATGCAACACTGATTGGCACTGATAGGCAGCACTGATTGGCAGCATTTCATGGCACTGATTGGCAGCACTGATGGGCACTAATTGGCAGCACTGATGGGCACTGATAGTCAGCACTGATGGGTGCTGATAGAGGGATTAGAAGGCTTGTCAGTTTTTGGGGATGTCTGCACCCCTGATAGGGTGAAGATACCTCCCAAATTTTGCCATTTTCTCCTTTAGATTTATTCACTTCCTGTCACAAATGGGAAGTGAGGGTAAAATCCTACCAATGTCTTTCCTTGGGGACACACAGTTCAATCTAAATAGTTTCCCCATTAGGGAAATTGCACTCTAACATTTTGCTGTGTACACCCCAACATATTAGGTATCTTGGACTTTGGGCTTTATTTACTAAAGGCAAGTCCACTTTGCACTACAAGTGTACTTGGAAGTGCAGTTGTGAGGGGGACATGCAAGGAAAATAAAAAAAACAGCATCTTTGCTTCTACATGATTGGATGATAAAATCACCAGTGCTTCCCCTCAGATTTACAGCGAGTACACTTGTATTGCAGAGTGGATTTGCCTTTAAAAAAAAACAAAATACCTAAGAATTTGGGGTGCACATAACAAAGTGCTAGAGTGCAATTTGTCTAATGGGGACATTAGTTAGATTGACCTGTGTGTCCCCAAGAAAAGACATTGGTAGGGTTTTACCCTCACTTCCTGTTTGGCCATGTGACAGGAAGTAAAGCCAATTTTCCAAAAAGGGACACAAAGCCCAACCTAAAAAAGACAAGCAGGGGTTCTAACACTCACTTGGTTTCCCTCAAATGTCCCCAATTAGAATAGGATTGTCTTGAGCTAGATTTTAGCTAAGTGCTCTAAATTACAGTCAATGGCTTGGTATTTTGAGAGAGAGAGAGAGAGAGAGAGAGAGAGAGAGAGAGAGAGAGAGAATGCATTACTTGGATTGAGCATGCATCTGCAAAACAAATTATTACCAAAACACATAAAACGTAAAAATTTGCTAACAATTTTCTTGGTCAACAAAACAGGACTTGGAAAAGAGCAAGGAGAGCAAAAAACACATGTTGCAAGTTCAAAATGCAAGTTCACCCAGTGTAGAACTGAACTTCAAAGTGGGTACACCTGTTAAGGATGTCCTTAAATTACTAACCCAAAAAACACACTCTCTGCACATGCCCAGAAAAAGCCAAGTGCTGTTCACACACAAAAAGCCCCCAAAAAAACAAAGTCCCTGAGCATGCCCAGAACAACCCAAGTGCAAAATAAGCCACCCTCCCTGTCCAAAATTAAGCACATCATCCAGCATGCTACAAAATTACAGATGGGACAAACACCCCCCGGTCCAGGGGGGAAAACAAAGAGGCTAAAATGGGCAAAAGTTATACAACAAATACCATTGCAGTCTATGGGAACTGACTTGTTAATTTTGCGAGTTCCCACTTGGCTGGCTTATATTCTAGTTATTGGCCTTAAAATGGCTATGGGGGCCCAGATCCCACCCTGAGGGACATATATTAATGTCACCAATTTGGACAACCCCAAAAACGAAACAAGGAGAAGTGCCTTTAAAAATGCTAAATTGCTTATAAGCTAGTAACTTGGGGAGGCTTACTCTGTAATGTGGTGCATCTGTGGCATGTATCCAAAATGCTGCTTCAAAGATGTACGGCTTTAGAGAAAACTTACAAATCTACATTGCAGCCGCAAGATTATAACTCAAAACAAAATATAGCCTGCCTCCCTAATACATACAAGGCCATTTGGTTCTGTTAAGGCGACGCGAAAAATAGCACCACAAACTGAAAAAATATTGGGCCCCTCCCACACACTAACAAACCCCTAGCCAAATACACAGCAAGCCAGCCCATGAAAGGGGGGTGGATGCTTGGTGGGCAGGAGGGGCTTGGGTACCTCAAAAGTCAACCACCTTGTTCCCATATTCAATGGGACAAAGGCCTCTTCCACACAACCCTAGGCTGGGGTTGTGGGGGGCTGCAGACAGGGAACTTTATGAAATGTGCAAAACCCCTTTAAACTAGTGGGTACAAGGTACTTTGTGGTTGGTATTGGGCTGAGCCCAACATGCCCCAAAGGCAGCCAGCTATGTGCATGTGGCCTTGTATGGTTAAGAAGAGGGTTGGGCGATCGCTCTTCTCACTCCTTTCCTAGCTGGCCCTGTTGTATGCTCTTAAAAAAGATGTGGTTTGGATGATGGCAGCTCACAGCCTTTGGAGAATAGAGTGGAGTGTGGAGTTCCCCTTTGAAAGCAAAAGTTAGCCCATGGGAATCCAAGGGGTTAGAGGGGGGAAACAAGAGCATTGGAGAATGGAGTGCGGAGTTCCCCTTTAAAAGCAAAAGTTAGCCCATGGGAATCCAAGGGGTTAGAGGGGGGAGACAAGAGCATTGGAGAATGGAGTGTGGTGTTCCCCTTTAAAAGCAAAAGTTAGCCCATGGGAATCCAAGGGGTTGGGGGGCAGACAAGAACATTGGAGAATGGAGTGTGGAGTTCCCCTTTAAAAGCAAAAGTTAGCCCAAGGAAATCATATGCATTAGAGGGGGAAGGTTAAATGCCCTTTTAGGAGGAGCTATAGGAGTGAGAGTCTTTTTACATAATTTTAACAAGGTGCATGTCACATGTTGGCAACGTAACATACTAACATGACCTGGGTGCAAATCTCCTTAAAAAAATACATAGAGGTGAACCAGCGTAAAAAAAAAAAGTCAAGTTTAGAGGTGCGCCCGTTCAACCCGTGCAATTGCATTTGCGTTACTTAACATTTACTAAGATTTTGGCCGCGCAGTGAACAAACGCATGTGAATGAGCGCAACAGTCGCTTGCGCATGTGCACTGCTTACTTTGATCTCACGCAGTTCTAAACGTACTTGCGTGCACATCAGGCTTTCTCTGAAAAAGTTACTTTCTCATTCTATTTTGGGCATATTTGTTACTTGGGCAGTTGTTACTAGACTTCCTCACATCACCCCATAATATTGGCACCTCCATCTTCCGTCAATATTGATTTGGAGATGCCGTGCGCCATAGTGGTGCACAGCTTGCATTCTCCCGCGCGCCGAGATCGCTATAGTAAATGGGGGATGTTACCGGCGCACCATTTCGTAAATATGAAAATCTGCGTTGTGCCTTGCCATGCACCTCTACTGATAGTACGTGGCTTTCATAAATCACCTCCAGTGTCACACACTGAGTGGCTCTTACAAGCAGAATGATCTGCTCAGTGTGAAACTGTCTCACAGGCAGCATGGACTGCACACTCATTGGGTGCAGCCTTTCATAGCAGTTCCACAGGCAGATCATGGGAGACAGCTGGCATGGGTGACCGTACAGGTACAACTTGTTGCTGCCACCCCCCCTAAAATGCCGCCTGGGACCATGGGCCCACTGGGTCCCATGGTAGGTCCGGCCCTGTGTGAATGATGTTAACATTTTGAATTAATTTGCTGGCCAATCGGAAGCCTGTGGAGGGATTGGTAGAGAGATGGGACAGACACTGAGCAGTTGGTAAGGTAGATTAGGCAGCAGCATTCATGATAGACTGAAGGGAGGTAAGCCTACATTACACTGCATTTCAGAAAATGTTGTTTTGTTACGTTTTCATTCGTAAAATACATAATTTCGTTCTTTTATATTCGTTATGTTACGTTAATTCATTTTCGATAATTCGTTATTTCTGTAGAGTATAGATATTCATGACAACGAATCGATTGAAGTTCGTTATTTGTTTTTCTTTTGACATTCATATGCATCCGAATGTCCGAAAGATGCAAAATTTGCCTGAATTTCGATTCATTGCTAAACGTATTGCACATGTCTAGCCTGCATAGAGGTACGCCTAAAAGAAGGGAGTTGCAACAATCAAGGCGAGAGTTAGCAAGGGAGTGAATGTATAGCTTGGTAGTTGAAAAGGTGTGAATTTTAGAGATGTTACGGAGGTGCAGTCTATAAGCTTTTGACAGTGTTTGGACTTGGGGCTGAAAGGACAGGTCAGAGTCTATGATTACACCTGTCAGAAGTCTGTGGTAGTGAGCTCTTGTAGATCGCCAACTCAGGGTTCCCCAGGGCACAGAGTCTAAGCCCCAGCCTGCTTCTTCACCAGAGCCACTGATGGTGGAGATGGACTTGCAGCCAACTGGAACCAGGTTGTGGCCCCCAGGTATGCCCAGCTGAGGATGAGGAGACCCCTCGCGTGTGCAGAGTAAGAGCAGCAGACGAAAGGAAATCCAGAAGACAACAGTGTTGCCAACCGCCCATAGATTTACAGGCAGCCCGTAAATGTAACCCCTTTTTCGGGCTGCTCGTTAAAGTCCATTATGGGCATCGGTGCCCGTAAAAAAGATGGCCGCGAGCCGACCATGCAACTGCGCATGGCTTGGGAAAGCTTGTAGGCGCTCAGCCAGGCGGCGCATGCGCAGTACCGTAATGGCACCACCTGGCGCCATTTTCGAATACACGATCGGGACACTATGGCGGTCGGTGGCTCGTGCAGTGCACTCGCCATAGGCAGAGGTCCAGAGGAGCCGAGCAGGGGTGAGGAGGAAGAGAGTAAAACTGTGGGGGGATATCAGAGAGAGAGGAGGACATCGCTGGGAGCCTGGAGGGTGAAACCATGGCATGCAGGGGAGGCCAGGACAGAGACTGATGTGCTCTGTCCAGTGTCCACCATCATATTACTTCTCCACATCATCAGTGTGCTGTGTCCTCCTCCTGTGCCCCTTTCACCTCTCTACAGGTCAGGGCAGCATAGTGCTCCATGTACGCGGGACGCTGAGGCAAAGTCCTCTGAACGATTTTTTTGACACCTTGAAACTGGCGTTTAAAACACCCGTTTAGCCATGTTTGTGTGCCACATTTAGCCATGTTTAGCGGCGTTTTACCGCGTTTGCGTCTAGAAGCGGTTAGTTAAGATAACATCATAAGACCCTCCCCAAGCTCAAAAAACAGTATTATTTAACTATTTCAGCCATTTTGTGAGACCGGAGTAAGTAGCAGCAGCTGAGAGAGCAGCAGTGTACTTATATTTAGCCTGTCACTTGTCACTTGCCATACGTTGCGGAATGTCCACTTGCCATGTCACCTTCCACAAGTTGCTGATTGTCATTTGCCACGTCACCTGCCACAAGTTGTGGATTGTCCACTTGCCACGTCACCTGCCACAAGTTGTGGATTGTCCACTTGCCACGTCACTTGCCACATGTTGCAGATTGCCACTTGCCAAGTCACCTGCCACAAGTTGCGAATTGTCACTTGCCACATCACCTGCCACACGTTGCAGATTGTCATTTGCCACGTCACCTGCCACAAGTTGCAGATTGTCCACTTGCCACATTGCCTGCCACAAGTTGCGGATTGTCATTTGCCACGTCACCTGCCACAAGTTGTGAATTGTCCACTTGCCAGGTCACCTGCCACAAGTTGCAGATTGTCCACTTGCCACGTCACCTGCCACAAGTTGCAGATTGTCATATGCCACATCACCTGCCACAAGTTGCAGATTGTCCACTGGCCACGTCACCTGCCACACGTTGAGAATTGTCACTTGCCACGTCACTTGCCACAAGCTGTGGATTGTCCACTTACCACGTCACCTGCCACAAGTTGCGGATTGTCATTTGCCACATCAACTGCCACTAGTTGTGGATTGTCCACTTGCCACGTCACCTGCCACAAGTTGTGGATTGTCCACTTGCCACGTCACCTGCCACAAGTTGCGGATTGTCATTTGCCATGTCAGCTGCCACAAGTTGCGGATTGTCCACTTGCCAAGTCACCTGCCACAAGTTGCAGATTGTCCAAAAATAGACAAAAACAGAACATTCCATAGCTCAACTTACCAACCAGTCTGCCCACTGACTGGAATGCTATGGAATGTTCTGTTTTTGTCTTTCATGTGTTTGCCCTTCCATGTACTCCTTGCTGTGAAGACCAGTTATAGGTGGGGGCCTTTTGGTTTGTTACTGGTGTAAAATATGGTCTGGGGACACACTGTACACCTTTGCTGCCATTGTGCTCTTGCTGGGTGTCCAGTGTGCTCCTGTTCCTTTAAGAGGGATCAGGCTGCCTCCAGGCCCACCTGCCCCTCATCTATCCATTTAATGCATGTGCTTCCATTGTGGAGACGCTTATAAATTCAGTAGCGTTAGGACTGCAAGCATACACAGGGTGCTGTGAAGAGGCCTTGAAGCTTATGCATGCGTTTGCAAATGCGTGCTAACTAAACCCCTGTTTTTAACGCAGACTGTTGGACAGGTTAATTTGGTCAGTTGGCAGACTGGTTGGTGAGTTATGGAATGTTCTGTTTTTGTCTTTCATGTGATTGCCCTTCCATGTGCTCCTTGCTGTGAAGGCCAGTTATAGGTGGGGCGGGGGCCTTTTGGTTTGTTACTTGCCATGTCACCTGCCACATGTTAAGGATTGTCACTTGCCACGTCCCCTGCCACAAGTTGCTTGTTCAAATCTAACATATGGGTCAAATTCCAATTATACTTCGGATAACAGCAATGCTAGTGGTGTATTGGATTGGATCAAGGGCTCATTAGGGTATATAAATAGTCTATGAATCATTGCAAGCAGTTACAAGTTTTTTAAATGTTTTTTTTTAATGGTTTTTCATCATTTGCCATCATTTTTGAGATTTTTGATGTAAAAAAAATAGGGCACTTTTAAAAACGCTTATAAACATGGCGTTTGAAACATGGAAATCTTTGGCGTCTGAACTCATTTTTTTTGCCTTCAAATAATGCCGGCCATACACGGTTCGAATTTCAAAAGAATTTTCTTTCGAAAATCGTATCAAAGAATTTTTGTATGAGTTTTGCATCATTAGTGGGCTGCAATTTGGAAATTTTTTGAAAAACGAACGATTTTCTAATCAATGATGGGAGAATCGTGCGAGAAATGTTATAAGAAAAGAAAATTTACGGAGAGAAAAGAAGATTCCCGCCCACAAATTCTTTTCTGTAGCAACATTAGGTGAAATTGAAGGCTTGGCCGGCCGAATTTCGAAAATCAATGGTGACATCATCGGATCACAAAACAAACCGAACTTTCTGATTTTGAAAAGAAAATTCGTTTGAAATTCGACCATGTATGGCCTGCTTTAGGCTGTTAAACGCAACTGCCTAAAAACGACTGTAAACGAAACTGTGTACATAGTCACATAGGATAACATTGAATGAGTTCAGGGGCAGTTGAAAAAAACGTCCAACTGCCTCTGAATGTCCGTTTAACAGCCTCAGTGTACATGAGGCCTTAAAGTGGAGTTTCGCCCACTTTTACAACTCTTCAGCATCCCTCACTAATAAACTGTGCACTGTAAACTAATTGGATATTTTTAATTTTTTTTCTCAGCACCTACTGTATATCTGCTGTATTCATTTTTCACTTCCTCCTCCCTGGCCATGGCCCATCGCATCATTTCCTGTTTGCAATGCCTTCTGGGAAGAGGCAGCAACTTCCTCTGACACGTTGCTAAGGAAACCTGACCTGAAACCTATTACACTGCTTGTGCTGCACTGAAAATGTGCGAGATCTGCAAGGATGAGATCCAGGAAGAAATACAGTCTGGCTTCAGATGCCCACACCTAAGATGGCCACGGCCTGCTGCAAGTTTATAAAATAACAAACTGCTGCTATAAACTAACAAAACAGACCTTTGTTTACAGACTAACTTTACAAGAATACATTAAGCTTGTGTATTATAGGGGTATTTTTATTTAAAAAGTATAATTTCGCCCGGAACACCACTTTAAAGGTAGAGAAGAGCCAACTGGATGACAAAATAGGTTTGTTTCGCAGCACGAAGGCAGGAATTGGATTTTAGAAGGTCAGATTTGTATAGGGTGAAGTCCTGCAAGAATTTAATTTTATGCCACAGTCGCTCAAGAGCATTACTATGTCTCTTGAGATTTCTGGTGTCATCAGTTTGCCAAGGGTGTAAAGGTTGGGGCTTGATTCTGTGTGTAGTTAGAAGAGCAAATGTCTCCATTAAAGATGACAATGAACTTTTGTAGACAGTGGTGGCCAGGTCAGGACAGGACAGGGGTGAGAGTTTGTCATAGAGGTTGTCAGTAGCAGAAAAGAGAAGTGAACGTTTAACCCCTTCGTACCCATGCTATAGCCGAAAAATGGTTACAGCGCGGGTCTAAATTGCCGGGAGGGTGTCCATGAACGTCCTCCCGAGCATGTGGTCCCTGCACACCCCCTACAGGGTGCGTGTGACTCGCTTTGTGATCAGCGAATCCACGAGACTCGGCTGATCATAGATCAGAGTAAGGGGCCGATCCCGACCCCTTGCCACGTGATCAGCTGTCAGCCAATGACAGCTGATCACGTGATGTAAACAGTGCAGGTAATCGGCTATTTTTTTCCTCACACTGACACCGACTTCTGTCAGAGGGACATCGGTCCCGAACACGAAGAGCCACTGCCATCTCATCTGAGCCAACCAGTGTCACCTACCAGTGCCCACTAGTGCCACCTACCAGTGAAAACCAATGCTGCCTATCAGTGCCCACCAGTGTCACCTACCAGTGCCCCACCAGTGCCACCTATCAATGCCCACCAGTGCCGCCTATCAGTGCTGATCAGTGCTGCCAATCAGTGCCTCATTTTCAGTGCTGCTGATTAGTGTCACCTATCAGTGCATATCAGTGCCACCTATCAGTGCTACCTATCAGTGCCAGCTATTAGTGCTCCTCAGTGTCGCCATCAGTGCCACCCATCAGTGCCACCTATCAGTGCCACCTCATCAATGCCCATCAGTGCAGCCTCATCAGCACACATCAGTGAAGGAGAAAAAATACCTGTTTGCAAAATTTTATAACAAACTATGAAAACTGTTTTGTTTCAAATTTTTTGGCCTTTTTTTGCTTGTTTAGCAAAAAATAAAAACCCCAGTAGTGATTAAATACCACCAAAAGAAAGCTCTATTTGTGTGAATAAAAGATAAAAACCTCATTTGGGTACAGTGTAGCACTTTCAATTGTCTTTGAAAGTGCGACAGCACTGAAAGCTGAAAATTGGCCTGGGCAGGAAGAGGCAAGTGGTTAAATTTGTGAACATTTCTATGAGTAATTTTTTGATGCTTGGAGGGATAGGTGTTTGAAGACAAGGACACTGTCAAACTGATGAGGTTGTGATCAGAGAGAGGAAAGGAGGTGTTGGTGAGGTTGCCAGGAGTACAGAGCTGTTTCTGTTTCTTCAAACAAAACCATTGTACTGTATTTACTCTGGATCCATTCCTCCTTACTCTTACATCCAGAAAAATAATGCTCTCCTTGCTATAATTGTAAGATAGTTTTATATTTTTATCATTGGAATTTAGCTGAGTCCAATCTCTGAACCCTTCCAAATAATGAGATCATCAATAAATCTTTTTTATTGCAATAGCTCTAGTCTACTGTCCCTGACAGCCAGCTCCTCCCACTGCACCATAAAAAAGATTCGCTGGACACGTTGCAAACTTGGATTCCATTTATGCGCCTGCACGTTGTAAGGAATATGTTCCCTTATACCAAAAATAGTTGTTTGTCAAACAAAACAACAGCAAATCTTTCCGAAAGTTTTTTGTACCAATGGCATATGCTGACTTTGTTGTAGAGCCTATTCTAGAGCCAAAATGGCATTGTTGTGTCTTATATTTGTATACAAGGAAGACATCTACAGTTACATAGTTACATAGTAGGTGAGGTTGAAAAAAGACATCAAGTCCAACCTATGTGTGTGATTATATGTCAGTATTACCTTGTATATCCCTGTATGTTTTGGTCGTAATAGTTTTTTGAAACTATCGATGCCCCCTGCTGAGACCACCGCCTGTGGAAGGGAATTCCACATCCTTGCCGCTCTTACAGTAAAGAACCCTCTACTTAGTTTAAGGTTAAACCTCTTTTCTTCCCACCTCCAAGATATCCTGATGCTTGATGCAGAGAGAGACAGCATTCAAAATAATGCTCTTCTGGTATAGAACACCAGAGATCTTACACCGTTATGATCCCTCTCTGTCCCCTCTTTGTTGGAGATGTGGTAAGACCAGAGGCACTCATTACCTTTTATTCTTGCAATATGAGTTAATAACACCTTTCTGGTCCATGGTGATGTCCCTGCTCCAACAACTATTTGAGTAACCTCTACCGTTAGACCCGCTACATCTCCTCCTTGGCCTCCCCTTGCCAGGTTTGGAGAAAAACTCAAACAAACTAGCCTCATACATTTTATTAGCAGCTAAGAGAGTTATCCCAATGTGCTGGTTGATCCCCACCCCTCCCTCTCAGGAACAGCTTCTTAATGTCATTGCTGTAATATGCAGAATGGAGCACATGACGGCATCAGTGGAGGATGCTGTTGAAAGGTTCGATAGGGTCTGGGAGTTATGGGACAAATCTGAGTATGGTTCTCCACCCTTACCCTATCTGGTTCACATTCATCCTTCTATCCCCGCACCTTCCTGATATAGCTCCCCTTCATATTCCCACTTCCCCTGTTGACTCCTGGATGCCACCCAAATTGCTATCCCCTTACCCCATGGTATAAATTTTTATGTTGTTCAAAATTGCTATATACTCCCAGTTGTAGGTATGGGCTGAACATCCCCTGGTTCGGGTCGCATCCAGAACACGCGTACGGACCAAAAGTTCCCACGAACATTCGAACACCATTAAACTCTATGGGACTCGAACATGAGAAATCAAAAGTGCGAATTTTAAAGGCTAAAATGCAAGTTATTGTCCTAAAAAGGTTGAAAAAAAGAGGGGTGTGGAAGCGCCAACTGTGGTAGCTTGTTTATGCAAAAATGAAAGTTAGTGTAACAATTACACTTACTGGTTCACAGGGTGGAGGTGTTTCTTTGAGATGGGAAGTGTCCTGGGATGTGCTGTTATCTTGTTTTCGGCTCGGATTTCACTCCTTCAGGCGTCTGGGTGTGGAGTCTGTAAACAGGCTGAACCGCTGCATATATATATATATATAGAAAAGAAAACCCTATACACATCCATTTCATATACATATATGTGCATACAGGAATTTTTTTAAAAAACAATATTGTTAAAATTAAATCCGTATAAAAGTACTAAAGTCTGTGTACTTTGCCAGTATGATATAAAAAGGGGGTTTGTTGTAACCTCATATATAAATTACATATAGTGGTTTTGTACATTATTTCGGATAACCCAGAGGTTACTTAGTGGACATCAGCGAAAGGGATAGTAAATAAATAGAAATAAAAATAAAAATAAAAGTAAAAATGGAGATTGTATTTAAGATGTATTAAATATGATATTGAATAATGATGGAAAATAGATTACGTATACTCAGAAAGAATTATAAAAGGTCAGTCGGTAAAAATGGATATGAATATAATATATATTAGAGCCACTGCCTGCAGACCACATACACATACAACTTATGATTACACATGTATGTACATATAGGTGTACACATATATACTACCACATGAAGGACCTATATATGCTGTGATCTGCAATTTGCACGTTAGGCATAATTTTTTTCCGGCATTGGTACATTCCCACTAATGGAATTAGGGGAATGTGTGAGGCTGGAGTGGGTGGGACTTTATGGATTTTACTGGGTGCTATCTTACTTTTAATATTTTTTGCTCTACGATATGAAACCTTGGGTAGTTGGGTGAGGGAAGAACCTAGAAAGGCGTCTCCAAGCAAGATGCACCAATGTTTGGCTAAGATGTTCTCCATCTTCTTGTGACAATCATGAAACTGGGTAGTGAAACGTGTTGGTTGTGGATTATCTGAAGTTTTGGGTATGGGTGGAGGTTTCTTTGCCCGTTGGAGGAAGGCCTTTTGTACCAGATGTGGTGGGTATCCTTTGTCCTGAAATTTGTTGGAAAGGAGTTTACCCTGTATGTGGTAATCTTTGTCCTTGGTGCAATTCCGCCGAATTCTATGGAATTGGCTCTTCGGTATGTTGTTGATCCATGTTGGATGGTGACAGCTCTGGTAGTGAATATAGGAATTCCCAGCGGTGGGTTTGACAAAGTTTGTAGCATGTATTTCAGATTCACTATGAAAAAGTTCTAAGTCCAAGAAGATTAGTTTTCCAGGGTCTATGACATAGGTGAAGGATAACCCTAAGGAGTTGCAGTTGCAATGCTTGACAAAGGACTCTATACTCTCTGATGTGCCCTCCCAGATCAGAATGATATCATCGATGTAGCGCCCATAATATATGATATGGGCAGCAAAAGGGTTGTTATGTGAGACGTATTGTAGTTTCCAGTAGCCCATAGTCAGGTTGGCGTACCTTGGGGCAAAATTGGCACCCATGGCAGTGCCTTGAGTTTGTAGATAGAAGGTGTGGTCAAACTCAATGTAGTTGTGTTCTAGACAGAATTGTGTAGCCTCCAGGATGTACTGTGCCTGTCTGGGATTGATGAGGGGGTCCTCGGAGAGAAAATATTCTACTGCTCTGAGGCCTACTGCATGGGGGATGGAAGTGTATAGAGATGTAACGTCCAAGGATACCCACTGGTAGGTGGGTTCCCAGGTATAGAAGGAAAGAATCTCCAATAGGTGGGTACTATCTCTAATATAAGATGGGAGGTGTTGCGCAAGGGGTTGAAGGAAATGGTCTATGTACATAGAAAATCCGCTGGTGATGCTCTCCATAGCAGCTACTATGGGACGGCCTGGTGGGTTGGACTGGTCTTTATGGATTTTTGGTAAATGGTAAAAATAGGGAGTTTTACGAAAACCTTTGATGAGAAATGACAGTTCAGCTTTGGAAATAATACCATCTTCTAGGGCTCTGTGGGCTAATTTTGTGGCTTTCTGGGTGAATTCTGGTAAGGGATCATGAGTGAGTTTGGAATTAGTGTTGGTGTCGGATAATAGTCTGAGTGATTCCGCCATGTAGTCTGAACTGTTCTGTATTACAATGCTGCCTCCCTTGTCTGCTGCCTTTATGATGATATTGTGGTTGTTGGTTAACTCATCCAGGGCCTTCTGTTCTGCTTTAGAGAGGTTAGCTCTTTTCTTGGGAGCCGATTTACACATTTGGACAAGGTCGGTATACATGACTTGATAGAATGCCTGTAGATAGGGGCCTTTTTATGTACTGGGTTGAAGATGGACTTGGGTTTGAATTTTGTATGTTGAATCAGAGGTGATGTTTGGTAGTGTTGAGTGTACAATTCCATATCTGCAAAGGGATATTCTGTATGGAGTTCATCTGGGTCCAAGATGATGGAGGAATCTGTGTCTGTATCTATTGGGAGGACATCATGGTTAATGGTTTCAACGGGTTCTCGCGAGGGTGGGGGTTTCGGAGAGGATTGGATATTGTAGAATCTTTTCACTGTCAAGTCTCGTATAAATTTATTAAGGTCTTTGAATAGCATGAATGGGTTTGGGCGGATGATAGGTGCAAAGGTGAGACCTTTGCTCAAGATTGAGGTCTCTTCCATAGATAATATATGGGTGGATAAGTTGAAAATCTTTATACTTTCCATATTTTTCCTTTTGAGTTTTCCTCTGCCCCCCCTTCCTCCTCTCTTGCGTACTTTCTTTTGAAGGTGCCGAGTGGGGGGGCTGACCCTAAAAAATCATCATCCTTGGTTGTTTCTGTATTGTTGGTCACTGTGGGGCTATAGGATGAAGTAGGAAAAAGGGGGGTGACTGGGTTGGACTGTGTATTTGTTATAACCCTGGTGTTGAAGGGAGGAGTACTTGGGCAGAGTGTAGTGGAGTTAGGTTCAACCACTGGGTTTGAAGGTGAATCTGGTGATGGATCTGGATCCGCATGAGTATTGTTGACTGGTGTGAGCATTGTTTTTGACTGGGGGTTATGAGTTTTTTTGTTTTTGTTGGTTTTTGCCATTCGCTGTGGTTTGGGAATGAGTTAGGGAAGAGGTTGGGGAACAGGGATAGGTGAAGGGTTATGGTGGGAGTGCTGGGTGGTTGTTGTCGGTGAGGGGCCTGTTAAAAGTGACCTAGGTGCAGGTCTCCAGCGTTGTGGAGCAACCAGTTTTTTCTTCCAGCAGAAAACCCTGTTGTTGGTATAATCACCAATATCCCTCCTGAATGTTCCTAATTTGTTTTGAATAAGGTAATTTTCCTGTTTGATGGTGTTCCTTTTTAGTGTCCTGAGCCAGGTGTATGGAAGTTGCGCAATGTGTTGTGTGATGCCGCTGCAGGTTTCCCTAATTTCAGCTACCAAGGTTTCATATTTCCTTTTTCTTTGTGCAATAATAATTTTTATCCATTTTTCTGTACAGAATTGAGATACAAAAGCCCATTCTTTGGATAGGTCTGGGTCTAAGAAGGAACACTGTTTTAACACTCTCAACCCTCTGGGTGTAATTTTATATGATAAATATTGTTCCAGGAAAAAACCATCCAACGTTTTGGCGAACACAGGCATTTCATAGAAAAGGGCTAGGACAAACACAGTGTCCCTCTTCATTTTTTGAAGGAACACCAAAAATCTACCATGGGCCTCAGAGTCTGGGTCATCGAGGCCATGCCCAGAGGTCTTCCTGCTGCGGAACATTCTAAACGCCTGTGTCAGCAGGAGGCCTACTGGATATATTCATCGGGTACTCTCTCGCCAGGGGGACTCAATGAAGAATTAGAAACACATTCTTTGTTGTAGTTTACTTCCCCCCCCCCTTCCCCTTTCCAATCATACATTCGTTCTTCACTTTCTTAGTATATATATATATATATATATATATATATATATATACACCTTGCCCATCACTATACAAACCATGTAGAAGTTTTTTACAACATAAAAATACCCCCATGGTCCTTTGCTGTCGTATCATCCAGTCACCTGAGGGACCGCTGTCCCCTCATGGACCCAGATAGCAACTCCACCGTTCTATATAACAACTTCACCCCCCCCCCCCCTCCCTCATGTCCCACCTGAGCTCATCCTCATAATGTGTATCCCAGTGCTTTTTAATCTCATTTTTTAATTTTTTTTCCCCATTTTCTATTTCTATTTTTAATTTTTATGTTTCATTTTTATTTCTTATTTTTATTTTAATTTTATATTTACTTTTATTTTTATACTTATTTTTATTTCTATTTTTCATTGTTTTTATTTTTCATTTTATTTTTTAGTTTATTTTTATTTCATTTAAAATTTTCCACATTTTTTTCATCTTTTAAATAAATGTTTTAACTCTAATTCCACGTACTATTATTATCCTTATATTTATTAAACTTACCCCCAATTCATCATATTTTTAATTCTTCATACTTTACTTTCAACTTTTTTGTGCTTTTTCGAAGATTGTGGGTCCTCTGGCTGTTGTGGTTCCACAGCCACAGACCTCCAGCCCATACACTTTAACCTAATTGCCTAATTGCCTCCACTATATATTCAAGCTGCTCTCCTCCAGGGAGCAAAAAGGCCAGTAGAAGGAGCTGTGAGCCCCGAGTGCGTAGCCTGTACTATCCCTGTATCATCCCCAACACCAGCCTGGAC
This sequence comes from Aquarana catesbeiana, assembly GCF_042186555.1. Lineage (NCBI taxonomy): Eukaryota > Metazoa > Chordata > Amphibia > Anura > Ranidae > Aquarana > Aquarana catesbeiana. The sequence goes on along the minus strand of NC_133333.1, from coordinate 109,771,323 downwards.
GTTTGCCGTGCATCAGTGACGTCATTTCCGCTTCCACGCTCCAGAGTGGTCAGCGTGGAGCTTTCCATGCACTGGATGCAGCGGTTCAGCCTGTTTACAGACTCCACACCCAGACGCCTGAAGGAATGAAATCCGAGCCGGAAACAAGATAACAGCACATCCCAGGACACTTCCTACCTCAAAGAAACACCTCCACCCTGTGAACCAGTAAGTGTAATTGTTACACTAACTTTCATTTTTGCATAAACAAGCTACCACAGTTGGCGCCTCCACACCCCTCCTTTTTTCAACATTGATTATCAACAGAGGTAATGGACACCCTCTAAGGATGGCTGCCTCCTCATTCTAGAATTTACCTGCCTTATGTTAATGTGCTATTATAGCTACCATTGTACTATTCACCTTAGACATCACATGCTGCGGAGCGCCGGAGACCCCCCCCCCTTTTTATTGTCCTAAAAAGGGTTTAGGTACCCGGGTGCTGCCCCAGGGGACATGTATCAATGGAAAAAATTTTTTTAAAAACGGACGTTTTTTGGGGAGCAGTGATTTTAATGATGCTTAACCAGTTGCCGACCGCCGCATGCCTATGTACGTCAGCAGAATGGCACGGGCAGGCATAAGGGCTTACCTGTATGTCCCTGCCTCCCCCCTGTGCTTGCAGCAGTCGGCATCACTTCAGGAGCGATCCGTGCAGAGGGGGAGGCCACTGATTCATGGCCACCCCCTCGCGATTGCTCCTGGCGAATAGAATGCTTCCTCTGCTTCTGTAATGTAAACAGAAGCAGAGGAAGTGATGTCATCGCTCCTCGTGAAGCCTTTTCGTTCCGGCTTTCGAGGAGAGAAGACATCCAAGTAAGTGCACTACACTTACAGTAGAACACGCAGGCACATTAATCACCCCCCAATCACCCCCCCTGCATCCCCTGTCACAGTGACACCAATAGCAGTTTTTTTTTTTACTGATTACTGCATTGGTGTCATTTGTGACTGTTATAAGTGGTAGGGCAGTTAGTGGTAGGCCCCTTTGGGTCTAGGGTACCCCCCTAACCCCCTAATAAATGTTTAACCCCTTGATCACTCCCCAGTTAACCCCTGTCGCCAGTGTCACTAAGCGATCTTTTTTCTGATCGCCATATTATTGTCACAGGTGATACTAGTTAGTCAGGTATTTAGGTTCAGCCTCAGCTTTTTATAGCGTCAGGTACCCCCATATACTAACTAGTAAAGGTTTTAACCCCCTGATTGCTCCCTAGTTAACCCTTTCACCAGTGATCACCGTATAACTGTTACGTGTAACGCTGGTTAGTTAGTTTGTTTTTTATAGTGTCAGGGCACCCGCCGTTTATTACCTAATAAAGGTTTAACCCCCTAATCGCCCGACGGGTGATATAAGTTAGGTTTTAGGGTCAGATAAGGTCTGCGTCGCCCCAGGCAGAGTCAGGTTAGTGCCAGTACCGCTAACACCCACGCACGCAGCATACACGTCCCTTAGTGGTATAGTATCTGAACGGATCAATATCTGATCTGATCAGATCTATACTAGTGTCCCCAGTAGTTTAGGGTTCCCAAAAACGCACTGTTAGCGGGATCAGCCCAGAAACCTGCGAGCACCTGCGTTTTGCCCCTCCGCCCAGCCCAGCCCACCCAAGTGCAGTATCGATCGATCACTGTCACTTACAAAACACTAAACACATAACTGCAGCATTTGCAGAGTCAGGCCTGGTCCCTGCGATCGCCAACAGTCTTGGTAGTGTTTTGATACAGTTGCTGACAGTCAGGAGCTTTTTTACCTGTGAGTCTTACTAGTGTACCACTAAATTTAGAGCCCAAAATGGCAAATCGAAGGTACACTAGTGAAGAGGCCTACACATTTCTGAGCATGACATATAGTGAAGAGGAAGTCACTCATCTGTCAGATTCAGGCTCAGAATACGATCCTGTAGACGACAGCGGCTCCATGACAGATAACTCTGACGACAGAGTTGTGGTCCCTGCCAAGGTCAGGCGTACCAGACCCCAATCTTCTTCTGCTGTTGAGGTGCAAGAACCGCAGGGCTCTCGTATGGAGCAGAGAAGTACTAGCGCTGCTATTCCTTCTGGTGAACTGGCAAGCACCAGCGGCCTAGTACACCCTGATCGTACATCCAGCACTGCAGTAACACTTGGTGACGTGGCGAGTCCCATAAGTGCAGTTCAAGCTGGCGAGGTGGCAAGCACATGTAGTGTCCAGCTGCCACCAAGAAGACAAAAACAGGCCCGTCGAGCCCATAGTGCCCTTCCTGCTGCATTCGCCAATCCTGATTGGGAACCCACCACTTCTGCAGTACTTCCCCCATTCACTGGCCAACCCGGCATTCAGGTGGAAACAGTTGAATTTACGTCACTTGATTTTTATGTTTTGAGCGCTACCATACACTAGTTAAGTTTTAGCGTAGGGTACAGCATTGCACACACTAGGCACACTTTCACAGGGTCTCCCAAGATGCCATCGCATTTTGAGAGACCCGAACCTGGAACCTAACTGTTACAGTTACAGTTACAAATAAAAGTGTAAAAAATAAAAAATCACACAAAAAAAAAAAAAAAAAACAAAGATAGTTGTTGTTTTATTGTTCTCGCTCTCTCTCTATTGTTCTGATCTTTTTTACTGTATTCTATTCTGTAATGTTTTATTGTTATTATGTTGTATTATCATGTTTGCTTTTCAGGCATGTCATTTTTTTTATACTTTACTGTTTACTGTGTTTTATTGTTAACCAAAAAAAATATAAAATAAAAAAAACAAAAATAGTTGTCGTTTTATTGTTCTCTCTCTCTATTCTCCTATTGTTCCGCTCTTTTTTTACTGTATTCTATTCTGCAATGTTTTATTGTTATTATGTTTTATCATGTTTGCTTTTCAGGTATGTAATTTTTTTATACTTTACTGTTAACTGTGTTTTATTGTTAACCATTTTTTTGTTTTCAGGTACGCCATTCAGCTGCAGTGCGGATTTATTTATCTTGACAGCAACAGCGTTTGCTCCCACAATACATAAAGCTGTGACTCCAGCGCTGTCGGAGGTGATTTCACCACCACAGTTAAAAAAAGGAGCATATATGCCGAAGCATGGGGGCAGCAGGGGTGGAGGAGCGGTTTGCTCCTAACTTTTGGGGCGGATGCCCCCATGCTTCGGCATATATAAATGGTGCATATATGCCCATCATTAGAAGTGGGTGGATGAAGGGAGATATCCACCGATCAATCACTTTTTTTAATGCAGAAAAAGATTACAATACATGCCCAACAAGGACCAGCAACGTACTGGTATGTTGCTGGGGCTTTGAGTGGTTATACCAGAATGATGCCTGCAGGTTTAGGTATCATCTTGATATCATACTTTTCAGCCAGAGGTTGGCTTTCATGTAAAAGCAATCCTAGCGGCTAATTAGCCTCTAGACTGCTTTCACAAGCAGTGGGAGGGAATGTTCCCCCCCACCCTCTTCCATGGTTTTCTCTGGCTCTCCTGTCCCAACAGGGAACCTGAGAATGCAGCCGGTGGTTCCGCCAGCTGACCACAGAGCTGATCAGAGACCAGAATGGCTCCAATCATCTCTATGGCCTAAGAAACCGGAAGCTATGAGCATTTCATGACTTAGATTTCGCTGGATATAAACATCGCCATTGGGAAATTGGGAAAGAATTTTATGACACCGATCTTGGTGTGGTCAGATGCTTTAAGGGGAGGGGAGAGATCTAGGGTCTAATAGACCCCAAAGAGTACCTGTCACTACCTATTGCTATCATAGGGGATATTTACATTCCCTGAGATAACAATAAAAATGATAAAAAAAATATATAAATGAAAGGAACAGTTTAAAAATAAAATAAAAAAGCAAAATAAATAATAAAAAAAAAAAAAGCACCCCTGCCACCCCCCCTCTGCTCTCGCACAAAGGCGAACGCAAGTGTCAGTCTGGCGTCATATGTAAACAGCAATTGCACCATGCATGTGAGGTATCACCACGAAGGTCAGATCGAGGGCAGTAATTTTAGCAGTAGACCTCCTCCGTAAATCTAAAGTGGTAACCTGTAAAGGCGTTTAAAGGCTTTTAAAAATGTATGTAGTAGTATGTTGATATCCATGTACTCGGCCTAAGATCACCTTTTTTATTTCATCAAACATTTGGGCAATATAGTGTGTTTTAGTGCAATAAAATTAAAATAATGCGTTTTAAAAAATCACTGTGCAAATACTGTGCGGAAAAAAAATGAAACACCCACCATTTTAATCTGTAGGGCCTTTGCTTTAAAAAATATGTAATGTTTGGGGGGTTCAAAGTAATTTTCTTGCAAAAAAAATAATTAATTCATGTAAACAAATAGTGTCAGAAAGGGCTTTGTCTTCAAGTGGTTAGAGTGGGTGATGTGTGACATAAGCTTCTAAATGTTGTGCATAAAATGCCAGGACAGTTCAACCCCCCCCCGAATGACCCCATTTTGGAAAGTAGACACCCCAAGCTATTTGCTGAGAGGCATGTCTAGTCCATGGAATATTTTACATTTTGACACAAGTTGCGGGAAAAAGACAATTTTCTTTTTTTTGCACAAAGTTGTGACTAAATGATATATTGCTCAAACATGCCATGGGAATATGTGAAATTACACCCCAAAATACATTCTGTTGCTTCTCCTGAGTACGGGGATACCACATGTGTGAGACTTTTTTGGAGCCTAGCCGCGTACGGGAACCCGAAAACCAAGCACTGCCTTCAGGCTTTCTAAGGGTGTAAATTTTTGATTTCACTCCTCACTAACTATCACAGTTTCGGAGGCCATGGAATGCCCAGATGGCACAAAACCCCCCAAATTACCCCATTTTGGAAAGTAGACACCCCAAGCTATTTGCTGAGAGGTATGGTGAATATTTTGCAGATCTTGCTTTTTGTCACAAAGTTTTGAAAATTGAAAAAAGAAAAAAAATGAATTTTTCTTTACTTTTTTCATTTTCAAAAACAAATGAGAGCTGCAAAATACTCACCATGCCTCTCAGCAAATAGCTTGGGGTGTCTACTTTCCAAAATGGGGTCATTTGGGGGGGGGGGTTGTGCTATCTTGACATTTTATGGCCTTCGAAACTGTGATAGGTAGTGAGGAGTGAAATCAAAAATGTACGCCCTTAGAAATCCTGAAGGTGGTGCTTGGTTTTCGGGGCCCCATACGCAGCTAGGCTCCCAAAAAGTCCCACACGTGGTATCCCCGTACTCAGGAGAAGCAGCAGAATGTATTTTGGGGTGTAAAACCACATCTGCCCATGGCATGTGTGAGCAATATATCATTTAGTGACAACTTTGTGCAAAAAAAAAAAGTTTGTCATTTTCCCGCAACTTGTGGCAAAATATAAAATATTCCACTGACTCAACATGCCTCTCAGCAAATAGCTTGGGGTGTCTACTTTCCAAAATGGGGTAATTTGGGGGGGGGTTTGTGCCATCTTGGCATTTTATGGCCTTCAAAACTGTGATAGGTAGTGAGGAGAGAAATAAAAAATTTACGCCCTTAGAAATCCTGAAGGTGGTGCTTGGTTTTTGGGGCCCCGTACGCGGCTAGGCTCCCAAAAAGTCTCACACATGTGGTATCCCTGTACTCAGGAGAAGCAGCAAAATGTATTTTGGGGTGCAATTCCACATATAACCATGGCATGTGTGAGCAATATATCATTTAGTGACAACTTTTTGTAAAAACGTTTTTTTTTGTCATTATTCAATCACTTGGGACAAAAAAATAAAATATTCAATGGGCTCAAAATGCCTCTTAGCAATTTCCTTAGGGGGTCATTGGGGGGGGGGGGTTGTACTGCCCTGCCATTTTAGCACCTCAAGAAATGAGTAGAAGAGAACAAGAAGTCCTTGACAGCCACACACCGGAATAGGTAAATCTGTCTTTTTATTCAAAATACAGGATCATGGGGTACACAAAACACGACCGTGGGGTGGTACAAGAATAGCTGACGCGTTTCGCACTTACACCAAGTGCTTACTCATAGCTAGCTAAAATAGGAATGAAAAGCCATATATATATATATATACTAAAAATATTAGAACATGTGACCATGCAATGGTGAGAAAATACAGAACAGCTGAGAAGCAGCCATATGAGATCTCCGCACCTGCTGCTGGTTAGTAAATCTAAAATGGAAATCCCCATAGCAAGTAGGCATAGAAACAACAATTTGGAGATGTAATAAGATAAAGCAAAAAAAATGAATGAGATAAAAAATAAGTGTTAAAATAATGTGATATTCATAAATGTATAGAATATACATATAATGAATGAGCACGTGTGAAAAAATGTGTGTGGTGATATGTGTTATAATATGAACAAAAAAAACAATTTATAACCCGGTTATCCAGGGTCAAAAAAATTTTTTAAATTTTTTTTCTCAAAGTGTGAATGTGCGTAATGACAAATGGGCAGTAAAATATATGTTATCTGAATAAAGACTGATCATGTATGAGAAAGATGTGTAGACACAGGGCAATCAATTCTAAAAATATACAGTATATATAGAATAAGATGAGGACTGAGGGTAAATGCATGGGAGTGAATATGTGCAAGACATGCACGCAAAATTAATATGCAAAAAATCAACAACAGGTGCTGTGATCTCAAGACAGCATGATTGTTAGATCATCATAGTCCATAATCATCAAGCCCATGATCTGAAAGAAAAACAAATATGTCACAGACAAACATTCAGTAACAAGTATAAAAAATATATTTAGAATATATAATTAATTTTTTTTTATGTGGTAAAGACGTACCTGTAACCATATAAAAACATCATATACAAGATTAATATTATGTTTCTAGAATGGTGATGAACCATAAACTTGGACTCATCCATGTGGATGTGTAATTAAACAAAGATATATATATATCCAGGTGCACATATTGGTTCAAAACCTAACTAAATAAAATTGGGGTACTGGAATGGCGTATAAAGCAAAAATGCCAATCCAGACGCCCCTTAGCAGAACTGTATTGAAATGCTTTCCAAAAACTTAAAAATATATGTTTAATCATTCGTATTAAGCAGCTAGTTTTAGTTGTAAAAATATGGATATAAATACAACTAAATATATGTGCAAGCTGCCAGTGAACAAAGGGGAACCTTTTGGAGAAAAAAAATAAAAAAAATACAGCACTTCAAATAACAATTCAGCAAAGAAAAGAGAGGAAAAGGAATGGGACGGGAGTTGTAAAAACAAAAAATGTTGTGAAATATTGGAAAACAAATTAACATCTTTAAGACAGAAGCCAGCAACATGGCACATAGGTTTAAAGCTCGGGGTTATCCTGATTCTCTTATTAATAAAACACTCAGTACTGTTAAGGCCATCCCCAGACACTCACTTCTAGTGGAAAAACCAAATAAAAGAGCGAAACAAAGATTGTCCAAATTTTCAGATAATATCCCAATTTTTTCAACATCACCCAAATCAAGGGCATTATTAACAGATATCTTCCTATCTTATTTAATGACCCAGTTTATAATAAAATTCTTTCTGGAGGAGTGCAAATGGTTTCCCGCAGAGCACCCACGTTGGGTCATTCTCTTTCACCCAGTCTATTTCTTACCAACAAATCGAAGTCCAATTGGTTAAATTTCACAGGAAACTTTAAATGTGGTATAGGAAGCTGCAATTACTGTAACTATATCAAGAAAGGTAAAACTATCCAGTCATGTAGTAATGGTAGAGAGTTTAACATCTCTACTTTTATCAATTGCAATACCCAATATCTTTTATATGTCATTACATGTGAAAGTTGCAAAATTCAATATGTGGGTCGTACAACACGTCACCTTAGGGACCTTTTGTACAACCATCTACATGACATAGAGAAAGAGAAATTAACAAATGTAGCCAAACATTGGATTTTTGAACATCACAAAAATACATCCAGTCTTTCTATTTAGGGCATTGATAAGGTTGTGACTCCTGTTAGGGGAGGGGATAATTTTCAATTGTTGTGTAAACGTTAAGTATTTTGGATTTTTTCTTTAAATACCAGAATCCTGTCAGGCTTGAATTATGAATGAGATGTTTCCCATTTTTATGATTAAAAAATACCTGACTATGAGCTACACACCTTAATATATATTACTCCATCATTTATATATAAACTGCTCTTATTTAGGGATTCCAATTTGCCATGAACACGTTTATTTATTTATACATTGCTAGTCATATCTAATTATTTTTGTTTTGATTGGGTTCACCCATTTTTATATTCTTTTTTTTAATTTTTATTTACTTATTTTTTTTATATTTATGGCTTTAGTTTTATTTAATGAACATCAATATTGATCTTTATCCTTCTAATCCAAACATGGTTATACCTAAGGACGGACTTAAATTGTTTTCCAATATTTAACAACATTTTTTGTTTTTACAACTCCCATCCCATACCTTTTCCTTCTCTCTTTTCTTTGCTGAATTGTTATTTGAAGTGCCGTATTTTTTGAATTTTTTTCTCCAAAAGGTACCACTTTGTTCACTGGCAGCTCGTACACATATTTCATTGTACTTATATCCATATTTTTACAACTAAAACTAGCTGCTTAATACAAATGATTAAACACATATTTTTAGGTTTTTGGAGAGTGTTTCAATACAGTTCTGCTAAGGGGCGTCTGGATTGGCGTTTTTTGCTTTATACGCCATTGCAGTGTCCCAATTTCATTTAGGTTTTGAACCAATATATGCACATGGATATATATATATCTTTGTTTAATTACACATCCACATGGATGAGTTCAAGTTTATGGCTCATCACCATTCTAGAAACATAATATTAATTTAGTATATGATGTTTTTATATGGTTACAGGTACGTCTTTTTACCACATAACTAAAAAAAAAAAAAAAATCTTTATATATTCTAAATATATTTTTTGTACTTGTTTCTGATTGTTTGTCTGTGACATATTTGTTTTTCTTTCAGATCATGGGCTTGATGATTATGGACTATGATGATCTAACAACCATGCTGTCTTGAGATCACGGCACCTGTTGTTGATTTTTTGCATATTAATTTTGCGTGCATGTCTTGCACATATTCACTCACATGCATTTACCCTCAGTCCTCATCTTATTCTACATATATATTTTTAGAATTGATTGCCCTGTGTCTACACATCTTTCTCATACATGATCGATCTTTATTCGGATAACATATATATCACTGCCCATTTGTCACTACGCACATTCACACTTTGAGAAAAAAAAAAAATTTTGACCCTGGATAACCGGGTTATAAATTGTTTTTTTTGTTCATATTATAACACTTATTACCACACACATTTCTTCACACGTGCTCATTCATTATATGTATATTCTATACATTTATGGTTATCCCATTATTTTAACACTTATTTTTATTTTTTATCTAATTCATTTTTTCACTTTATCTTATTACATCTCCAAATTGTTGTTTCTATGCCTACTTGCTATGGGGATTTTAATTTTAGATTTACTAACCAGCAGCAGGTGCGGAGATCTCATACGGCTGCTTCTCAGCTGTTCTGTATTTTCTCACCATTGCATGGTCACATGTTCTAATATTTTTAGTATATATATATGGCTTTTCATTCCCATTTTAGCTAGCTATGAGTAAGAACTTGGTGTAAGTGCAAAACGCGTCAGTATTCTTGTACCACCCCACAGTCGTGTTTTGTGTACCTAATGATCCTGTATTTTGAATAAAAAGATGGATTTATCCATTCCGGTAAGCGGCTGTCCAGGTCTTCTTGTTCTCTTCTACTTGCATGAGCATTTAGCCAGCACCTGGGGCTCTTCTCTTCCTGGAGGTAATGAGACACAAGCACTCTAGTTTAAGCCCCTCTTTGAGCGGAGGATCCCACATCACCTCAAGAAATGAGATAGGCAGTCATAAACTAAAAGCTGCGTGAATTCCAGAAAATGTACCCTAGTTTGTAGGCGCTATATTTTTTGCGCAAACCAATAAATATATACTTATTGACATTTTTTTTACCAAAGACATGTGGCTGAATACATTTTGGCCTAAATGTATGACTAAAATTGAGTTTATTAGATTTTTCCTATAACAAAAAGTAGAAAATATCATTTTTTTTTCAAAATTTTCGTTATTTTTCAATTTATATCGCAAAAAATAAGAATCGCAGAGGCAATCAAATACCATCAAAAGAAAGCTCTACTTGTGACAAAAAAAGGACGCAAATTTAGTTTGGGTACAACATTGCATAACCGCGCAATTACCAGCCAAATGGTCCGGGGCTGAAGTGGTTAAAGTGAAAAAATAAAAATGAAATATTCCTTTAAATATCGTACCTGGGGGGTGTCTATAGTATGCCTGTAAAGTGGCACGTGTGTCCCGTGCTTAGAACAGTCCCTGCACAAAATGACATTTCTAAAGGAATAAAAGTCATTTAAAACTGCTTGAGGCTTTAATGTAATGTCGGATCCTGGCAATATGGATGAAAATCAGTGAGACAAATGGCATGGGTACCCCCCCAGCCCATTACCAGGCCCTTGGGGTCTTGTAAGGGTATTAAGGGGAACTCCGCACCCAAATTAAAAAAAGAAAAGACGGGCCCCCAGGCCCAATATACTCTAAACAGCAGTATACAGGTGGTGCAAACAAGACAGGGACTGTAGGTTTGTTCTTATGTAGAATCTGTTTGTAATTTGGAACAGGTACATTTTGTAAGTGTAGCTCCAGCCAAAAAATCTATTTTAAAGATTTTTGGAAAACATAGGGAAGGGTTATCACCCCTGTAACATTTGTTTTGCTGTCTGTGCCCCTGTTCAGAAGATTTCACCTCACTTTCTGTCCCAATGACAATTGGATTTTGAAAATTTGGGGTTATTAAGGGAAACAAGGATTGGTGATAAATCAGTGGAGGAGACACCTTTTCCCCATATTAACTCTTACAGGAGAGAGTTTCCCTTCCTGGGGTAGATTTCCTCTCACTTCCTGTTGTCTCCCTCCTTTTGTAAGTATGAGTCATTTGTAAGTCGGATTTTTGAAAATAGGGGGCCGCCTGTATATACTATACGGCCTGCCTTATACACTCTGTGGAAAATTGGGCCTTAGGTGTTGGTGGTACCAGAACACAGTAAGCCCTTACAGTTACTCTTGGTGAGCGCTGGAACGGGCCCTGCTGTGAAATATTATATCAAGAATTGTAATTACATGCCCCTGTTAAACAGTGGCAGAAAAATTGGGCCTTAGGCGGTGGTGGTAGTGGCACAACACTGTAAAACCTCACAGATACTTTTGTTGAGCGCAGGAACAGGCCCTGCTGTGAAATATTAGATCAAAAATTGTAATTACATGCCCCTGTTAAACAGGGGCATAAAAATTGGGCCTTAGGCAGTGGTGGTGGTTCCACAACACTGCAACCCCTCACAGATAAGCTTGTTGAGCGCAGGAACGAGCCCTGCTGTTAAATATTAGATCAAAAATTGAAGCTATCAACATGAACATTGAGGAGGAATAGGATAGTCACTCAGCATAACAGGATAGTCACTCAGCATCAGCATAGGCGGTCTTGAAGGGATAGGCAGTCTTGAAGGGATCTCACATTTATAAAAAAATTAATTGGTTACATCAGCATCAGGTGCTTGGTAGCTTGTGATCCAAGTCTGATTCATTTTTATGAAGGCGAGCCGATCGACCGAGTTGGTGGACAGGCGCACTCTGTGATCGGTTACAAAGCCTCCAGCAGCACTGATTGTGCGTTCCAAAAGAACGCCGGATGCAGGACAGGCCAGTAGCTCTGTTGCATACTGTGCAAGCTCTGGCCACTGATCCATCCTCAAGACCCAGTAACCCAGTGGATTTTCGGTTGGAAAGGTCTCCAAGTCTGATCTTGCCCTTAGGTATTCCTGCACCATGTACAACAGATGCTGGCGATGGTTGCTGGAACCGATCATACCTTGGGGCTGTGGGCTAAAAAATTGTCTGAACGCATCGGTCAGATGGCCACCTTCTCCAGCGCTCCTTCTATGACTGACCGAAGCCTCAGCAACATGTTGTCCATGAGTACCAGGAAATTGTAACATCCCAGGCTCTGGAAACACATTGCACAAACCTTTCTGCAAGGCCTCCCGAAGATGTTTCATCCTCTGCTCCCTCTGCGACAGCTGGATAAGTTCCGCCACCTTACTCTTGTAACGTGGATCAAGAAGGGTTGCCGGCCAGTACTGATCTCTCTCCTTGATACCACAAATCTAAGGGTCCTTTCGCAGGCTTTGCAGGATCAGGGAGGTCATGCAGCATAGGTTTGCTGAGGTATTCGGTCCGGAGTCCTCTGGGTCACTAAGGATGACCTGATCCGCAGCCACCTCCTCCCAGCTATGTACAAGTCCATGGGTTTCTGAGGACTGAAAACGATCCCTTGAAGGAGGATCAATCCGAAGTGTCTTAGTTCAGCCATTCAGTAATGTTTTGTTAGCGGGTGTGTCAGTCAGACTGCTTTGTGTAGCCGGATGTCTACCCTGCAGCAGGGACAGGTTGCAGTGAGCTGCTTGCACACATCACATTCCTGCTGCTTGCTAGACTCATGGGACTTGCTCATACACAGAAGTGTGAAGTGGAACTAGTGGAGAGGGAGACTATCACCTAGTTCAAGCAGATACATTTTTCCCCGATTCTGATTGTTTGGTAAGTTACCGGGATTACTGGACATCCACGATCACAAGTGATTGCGTTACACTGACGACTCATCTGGGTATATTAGTCTGGACGTTCCCTTATCAAGCAAAGGCCGTGGCTTGGCTATAGCCATCTGCATGCTTTTGCTTGCCATCTGGTAAGCGAGTTTTCTATTAGGTGGCGGCACTTATGTTTGGATCAAGCTCACCTGGGTGTTTTTTATGGACTTTGTCAATGCACACATTTTCATTATCTATAACTTATTGATGTTTTAGATATATATAGCGCAGCTTCTTCCTTCCATTCTATGTTTTGTGTTATCCTGCAATTAAGCTGCTGCTGTTTGGACTTTTTAATATGTCAAATTTATAATCTTCTAATCATTATTGCTATTTGATCTAGCGCGGTTTTCCTTACACACAGATCCCTTGAAGACTGCTGCTGATGCTGAGTGCCAAGCTCCACCTCCATGCTGACACAATCCTCCTCCTCCTCCTCTTCCTGTATGATAGGCGGACCTGCAGGAATACTGTCTGGATAAAGAGGGCCTTGAGAGGGAAAGAAGTCCTCCTTTTCCTCCCTCTGTTCTGCCTCAAGTGCCCTGTCCATTATTCCACTCAGCGTGTGCTCCAACAGGAAGACAAATGGGACAGTATCACTGATGCATGCACTGTCACTGCTCACTATCCTCGTGGCCTCCTCAAATGGTGACAGGACAGTGTATGAATCCTTGATCATGAGCCACTGGCATGGAGAAAAAAAGCCAAGGTCCCCTGACCCTGTCCTGGTGCCATACTCGCACAGGTAGTCATTGATGGCCCTCTGCTGCATGTGTAGCCGCTGCAGCATTGCCAACGTTGAGTTCCACCTGGTGGGCATGTCACAGTTGAGGCAGTTCTTAGGCAGGTTGCATTCCTTTTGGAGGTCAGCCAGCCGAGCACTGGCATTATATGACCAGCGGAAATGCCCACAGACTTTCCTGGCCTGCCTCAGGAGATCCTGTAAGCCAGGGTACCTGCACAAGAACCGCTACACCACCAAATTAAGGATGGGAGCCAAACAGGGAACATGGGTGAAGTGTCCCTGTTGGAGGGCAGAGAGGAGGTTGGTGGCATTGTCGCAAACCACCATTCCTGGCTGAAGCTGGCATGGCGTCAACCACCTCTGAGCCTGCCCCTGCAGAGCTGACAGAATCTCTGCCCCAGTGTGGCTTCTGTCCCCTAAGCAGACCAACTCAAGCACCGCATGGCATCTTTTTGCCTGAGTGCTTGCGTAGCCCCTAGAACACCTACGGAGAACCGCTGGTTCCGAGGACAAATCTGCACAGGAAGAGGCCATAGAGGAAGAAGAAGAGGAGGGGGTGGAGGAGAGAGGTGTGGCAGAATCACCACTACCAGCATTTTGAAAGCGTGGTGGCGGAACAAACTCCAACAATACTGTACCCTGTCCTGCATCCTTCCCAGCTGCCAGCAGGGTTACCCAGTGCGCCGTGAAAGAAAGGTAACGTCCCTGTCCATGCCTGCTGGATCATGATTCAGCGGTAATATGCACCTTACCGCTGACTACCCTGTCCAACGAGGCCAAGACATTGCCTTCCACATGTCGGTAGAAGACCGGAATGGCCTTCCGAGAAAAAAATTGCCGTTTGGGAACCTGCCACTGAGGTACCGCACATTCCACAAATTCTCGAAAGGGGGCAGAGTCTACCAGCTGAAAAGGCAGCAGTTGGAGGGCTAGCAATTTAGCCAAACTAGCATTCAGCCGCTGAGCATGTGGATGGCTGGGACCGAATTTCTTCCGCTGGTTTAGCAACTGGGGTAGGGAAATTTGCCTGCTACAATCCGATGTTGGTGTACCGCTAGCAGATTGCCCAGAAGTGCTTGGGACACCTAATTCTACACCTTCATTCCTCTCAGTGCAGGTCTCTGAGAGGACTGCAGTTATAGTGGGGTTGGAGATCCCAGCTGATGAGGAGCAAGGAGAGGTCTACCTTGTTCTTTGGTGTGGGTCTTTTAAGTACTGTTGCCAATGGAGTGAATGGGAGCTCGACATATGTCAAGCATGTGGTGCCCAAGCGGCTGCTGTTTTGGCCACGCTTGATACGCTTCAGACATATGTTGCAAACAGCAACGGTGTGATCTGCTGCACACATCTCAAAAAAGGACTTTTGGAAAAATGCGCGGAGTTAGCAGCTGCATTGGCAGACAAAGTACCCTGAGCCTGGGTGACAGAGGATGAGGATGACTTGGTCATCCACTCTACCAACTCTTCTGCATGTTGTGGCTCAACACGGCCAGCTGCCAAAAAAAAGGACAAGCGTGCCCCACGGCCACGTGCTGAGGATGCACCGTGTCCACGACCAGCACTTTTGGCTGTAGACACAGAGCCGGATGCCCTCTTTTAGTGGCCTGTGAGTGTCTGCCTCTCCTTGGTGGCCTTCCAGACATACTGTAAAATTAGATTAGCAAAACAACTCCTGAAGTTTATTAAAAACAGTACACCAGGAATGGCCTACAGTCAGATATAGGCTTGGCTAGACTATATATAGTATATATATATATATATTAAATGAACTGCAGCTCACTGAGTCACCTGCCTGAAAGTGTCTTTGAACATGTACTCCAGGAATGGCCTACAGTCAGGTATAGGCTTGGCTGGACTACAATGCAGTGGATATATATTTTATGAACTGCAGCTCACTGAGTCACCTGCCTGTCTGCCTGAAAGTGTCTTTGAACATACACTCCAGGAATGGCCTACAGTCAGGCATAGGCTTGGCTAGACTATATACAGTCAGGTCCATAAATATTGGGACATCGACACAATTCTAATCTTTTTGGCTCTTTACACCCTCACAATGGATTTGAAATGAAACAAACAAGATGTGCTTTAACTGGAGACTTTCAGCTTTAATTTGAGGGTATTTACATCCAAATTAGGTGAACGGTGTAGGAATTACAACAGTTTGTATATGTGCCTCCCACTTTTTAAGTTACCTAAAGTAATGGGACAATTGGCTGCTCAGCTGTTCTGTGGCCAGGTGTGTGTTATTCCCTCATTATCCCATTTACAAGGAGCAGATAAAAGGTCCAGAGTTCATTTCAAGTGTGCTATTTGCATTTGGAATCTGTTGCTGTCAACTCTCAATATGAGATCCAAAGAGCTGTCACTATCAGTGAAGCAAGCCATTATTAGGCTGAAAAAACAAAACAAACCCATCAGAAAGATAGCAAAAACATTAGGTGTGGCCAAATCAACTGTTTGGAACATGCTTAAAAAGAAAGAATGCTCCGGTGAGCTCAGCAACACCAAAAGACCCGGAAGACCACAGAAAACAACTGTAGTGGATGACCGAAGAATTCTTTCCCTGCTGAAGAAAACACCCTTCACAACAGTTGGCCAGATCAAGAACACTCTCCAGGAGGTAGGTGTATGTGTGTCAAAGTCAACAATTAAGAGAAGACTTCACCAGAGTAAATACAGAGGGTTCACCACAAGATGTAAACCATTGGTTAGCTTCAAAAACAGGAAGGCCAGATTAGAGTTTGCCAAACATCTAAAAAAGCCTTCACAGTTCTGGAATAACATCCTATAGACAGATGACACTAGGGATGAGCTTCGTGTTCGGGTCAAACCCATGTTCAACTCGAACATCGCCTGTTCGATCGTTCGTCAAATTGCGAACGATATGGGTCGTTCGCGCCAAATTCGTGTGGCGCGTCACGGCCCATAATTCACTGCGGCATCGCAGTGCATTGCTGACTGATGATTGGCAAAGCATGCACTATGACCCGCATGCTTGGCCAATCACAGCGCCGTCTTAACAGAGAGCCATAATTGGCCAAAGCCAAGGAGGCTTTGGCCAATTATGGCTCAGGGGATTTAGTACACTCCCCACACTATATAAGGCCGCCTGCACGGCGGCCCTGTGTATTGTGTGTTTCCGGCATTGAGATAGATAGATAGACAGAGAGACAGTGTCATTCGATTTAAGTTAGATAGATTAGGCAGGACAGTCAGTGAGTTAGCTGCACTTACAGTGTATTGTGTATATATATGCTTCCCAGGTGTTGTGTGTGTGTGTGTATATATATATATATATATATATATATATATATATATATATATACACTGTATTCAGTTTAGCTAGATCCGTTCCTGTTATCTTCCTACTGACAGGCAGGCTTGTCTTGTTACAGTATTTACAGCTACCTGAAGAAAATTGCTGGTGTTCTTTTGATCCTATTAGTACCACAGTCAGGCAGCTAGACTATTTACAGTTAGTGTAGTGCATCCTCCTCACAGTGTTCAGCTAAAGCTACAAGTTAGTGTAGTGTGTCCTCCTCACAGTGTTCAGCTAAAACTACAAGTTAGTGTAGTGCGACCTCTGCACAGTGTTCAGCTAAAGCTACAAGTTAGGGTAGTGCGTCCTCCTCACAGTGTTCAGCTAAAGCTACAAGTTAGTGTAGTGCGTCCTCCTCACAGTGTTCAGCTAAAGCTACAAGTTAGTGTAGTGCGTCCTCCTCACAGTGTTCAGCTAAAACTACAAGTTAGTGTAGTGCGACCTCTGCACAGTGTTCAGCTAAAGCTACAAGTTAGTGTAGTGCGAGCTCTGCACAGTGTTCAGCTAAAGCTACCTGTAGAAGGTTGGTGGTGTTTTCCTGATCCTATCACTACCGCAGGCAGCTAAATAAGCTACAAGTTTTTTTTTGCGAGCTCTGCACACTGTTCGGCTAAAGCTACCTGTAGAAGGTTGGTGGTGTTTTCCTGATCTTATCACTACCGCAGGCAGCTAAATAAGCTACAAGTTAGTTTTTTGCGAGCTCTGCACAGTGTTCAGCTAAAGCTACCTGTAGAAGGTTAGTGGTGTTTTCCTGATCCTATCACTACCGCAGGTAGCTAAATAAGCTACAAGTTATATTTTTGCGAGCTCTGCATAGTGTTCAGCTAAAGCTACCTGTAGAAGGTTGGTGATATTTTCCTGATCCTATCACTACCGCAGGCAGCTAAATAAGCTACAAGTTAGTTTTTTGCAAGCTCTGCACAGTGTTCAGCTAAAGCTACCTGTAGAAGGTTGGTGGTGTTCTCATACTACAGGCAGGCAGTTGATTTTGCTAACTGCAGTATCAGTATATATATCCCAGCTTAGTGCAGCTACAGGCTATTAGTATGTCTGGAAGACCAACAAGGAGAGGCAGGCAGTCACAAGCCAATAAAAGAGGGCAAGCAGGCTCTGTGTCTAGAGGCAACAGTGCTGGTCGTGGAGACGGTGCATCCTCATCAGCATGTGGTCGTGGGACATGCTTGGCCTTTTTTTCGGCAGCTGGCCATGTTGAGCCGCAACATGCGGAAGACTTGGTCGAGTGGATGACCAAGCCGTTCTCATCCTCCTCATCCTCTCTCACCCATGCTCAGGGTACTTTATCTGGCAAAGCAGCTGCCAAAGCGGCCTCTTCCCTCAGCTCAATGGCATCAGTGACTCCTTCCCTAGCCCCAAAATTTTCTCCTGAGGAGTCCCTCGAACTGTTTGACCACAGTGTTGGGTACATGCTCCAGGAGGATGCCCAGCGTTTAGAAGGCTCTGATGATGATACTGAGCTAGATGAAGGCAGTAACCTGAGCACAGGCAGAAGGGGTGCACAAGAAGGACAGCAATCTGGCAGTCATGCTCCCCCTGCTGCAGCATACAGCCAGGTTTGCTCCAGTGATGAGGAGGGAGGGGATGATGAGGTCACTGACTCAACGTGGGTGACTGATAGGAGAGAGGAGGAGGAGGAGGCACATCACCAACGAGGCAGGATGCCCTCCAGCGGCCAACCTAAGGGCAGCACACTGACTGCATTACACCCCAAAGCTCCGCATGTGCAGGGCGCTGCTGTCTCTGCGCGTTATTCCAAAAGTTCTTTGGTGTGGGCCTTTTTTGAGACGAGTGCATCAGATCGCACTGCTGCTATTTGCAACATATGTCTCAAGCGTATCTCGCGTGGCCAAAACATCTCCCGCTTGGGCACCACATGCTTGACCAGACATATGTTGACCTACCATGCAGTTCATTGGCAAGCGTATCTAAAAGACCCACACCAGAGAACAAAGAGGACCTCTCCTTGCTCTTCATCAGCTGAGATCTCCAACCCCACTATACCTTCAGTCCTCTCTGAGACCTGCACTGAGAGGAATGAAGGTGTACAATTAGGTGTGTCACAGCCAAGTACTTGTGGGGAATCTGCTTTCGGTATACCGACGTCAGATTGTACCAGGCAAATTTCCCTGCCCCAGCTGCTGCACCGCCGAAAGAAGTTCGCTCCCAGCGATCCACATGCCCAGCGGTTGAATGCTAGCTTGGCAAATTTGCTAGCACTTCAACTGCTGCCTTTTCAGTTGGTAGACTCTGCCCCCTTCCGTGAGTTTGTGGAATGTGCGATTCCTCAGTGGCAGGTACCAAATGCCACTTTTTCTCATGGAAGGCGAATCCGGCTCTCTATCGGCATGTGAAAGGCAATGTCCATGCCTCACTGGACAGGGCGGTCAGCGGTAAGGTGCATATTACCGCTGACTCATGGACCAGCAGGCATGGACAGGGACGTTACCTAAGTTTCACCGCGCATTGGGTGACTCTGCTGGCAGCTGGGAGGAATGCAGGACAAGGTGCAGTAGTGTTGGAGGTTGTTCCGCCACCATGCCTCCAAAATGCCACTACTAATGATTCTGACACCCCCACCCTCCACCCCTCCTCTTCTTCTTCCTCCATGGCCTCTTCCTGTGCTTTGTCCTCGGAACCAGTGGTGCTCCATAGCCGTTCAAGGGGCTACGCAAGTATGCAGGCCAAAAGATGCCATGCGGTGCTTGAGCTGGTGTGCTTGGGGGACAGGAGCCACACTGGGGCAGAGGTTCTGTCAGCTCTGAACGGGGAGGTTCAGAGGTGGTTGACGCCATGCCAACTTAAGGCAGGAATGATGGTTTGCGACAATGGCACCAACCTCCTCTCTGCCCTCTGACAGGGACAAATGACCCATGTGCCCTGTTTGGCTCACGTCCTTAACTTGGTGGTGCAGCGGTTCTTGGGCAGGTAAGCGGGCTTACAGGATGTCCTGAGGCAGGCCAGGAAAGTCTGTGTGCATTTCCGCCGGTCATATAATGCCAGTGCTCGGCTGGCAGACCTCCAAAAGGAGTTTAACCTGCCCAAGAACCGCCTAATCTGTGACATGCCCACCAGGTGGAACTCAACGTTGGCCATGCTGCAGCGGCTGCACACGCAGCAGAGGGCCATCAATGAGTACCTGTGCAACTATGGCACCAGGACAGGGTCAGGGAAGCTTGTTTTTTTTTCCCCACGCCAGTGAGCCTTGATCAGGGATGCATGCACTGTCCTGTCACCATTTGAGGAGGCCACGAGGATGGTGAGTAGTGACAGTGCATGCATCAGTGACACTGTCCCCCTTGTCCACCTGTTGGAGCACACGCTGAGTGGAATAATGGACAGGGCACTTGAGGCAGAACAGAGGCAGGAAGAGGAGGACTTCCTTAGCTCTCAAGGCCCCCTTTATCCAGACAGTGTTCCTGCGTGCCCACCGATCACACAGGAAAAGGACGAGGAGGAGGATTGTGTCAGTATGGAGGTGGAGCCTGGCACTCAGCGTCAGCAGCAGTCTTTAAGGGATCAGTCCCAAGAAACACATGGACTTGTACGTGGCTGGGAGGAGGTGGCTGCGGACCATGTCATCCTTAGTGACCCAGAGGACTCCGGACCGAATGCTTCTGCAAACCTACGCTGCATGGCCTCCCTGATCCTGCAAAGCCTACGTAAGGATCCTCGTATTCGTGGTATCAAGGAGAAGGACCAATACTGGCTGGCAACCCTCTTTGATCCACGTTACAAGGGTAAGGTTGCAGACCTTATCTTGCCGTTGCAGAGGGAGCAGAGGATGAAACATCTTCGGGAGGCCTTGCAGAAAGGTTTGTGCAATGTGTTTCCAGAGCCTGGGAGGTTACAACTTCCTGGTACTCATGGACAACGTGTTGCTGAGGCTTCGGTCAGTCACAGAAGGAGCGCTGGAGAAGGTGGCCATCTGACCGATGCGTTCAGACAATTTTTTAGCCCACAGCTCCAAGGTATGATCGGTTCCAGCAACCATCGGTAGCGTCTGTTTTACATGGTACAGGAATACCTAGGGGCAAGATCTGACTTGGACACCTTTCCCACCGAAAATCCTCTGGGTTACTGGGTCTTGAGGATGGATCACTGGCCAGAGCTTGCACAGTATGCAATTGAGCTGCTGGCCTGTCCTGCATCCAGCGTTCTTTCGGAATGCACATTCAGTGCTGCTGGAGGCTTTGTAACCGATCACAGGGTGCTTCTGTCCACCGACTCGGTCGATCGACTGACCTTCATAAAAATGAATCAGTCTTGGATCACCACCAGCTACCAAGCACCTGATGCTGATGTAACCGAATAATTTTTTTTGAAATCTCAGATCCCTTCAAAGACTGCCTATGCTGATGCTGAGTGACTATATTGAGTAATTATCCTCTTCCTTCTCAACGATCACGCTGATAGCTTGTAAGAACATTTTTGGTTCTGGGCGCTGCCACCAGTGCCTAAGGCCCAATTTTTCAGCCCCTGTTTAACAGGGGCGTGTAATTACAATACTTTGCATTAGGGCTCGTTCCTGCGTTCCAACTAGAGTATCTGTGAGGAGTTGCAGTGTTGTGGCACCAGCACCAGTGCCTAAGGCCTAATTTTTCAGCCCCTGTAATTACAATTCTTGATCTAATATTTCACAGCAGGGCCCGTTTCTGCGCCCACCAAGAGCGAGTGAGGACTTACAGTGTTGTGGCACCAGCACCACCACCACCACCAAAGGCCCAATTTTTCTGCCCCTGTTCAACAGGGACATGTAACTACAATTCTTGTGGCACCAGCACCAGTGCCTAAGGCCTAATTTTTCAACCCCTGTTTAACAGGGGCGTGTAATTACAATTTTTGATGCAATACATTGCAGCAGGGCTCGTTCCTGCGTTCCAACTAGAGTATTTGTGAGGGGTTGCAGTGTTGTGGCACCAGCACCAGTGCCTAAGGCTCAGTTTTTCAGCCCCTGTTTAACAGGGGCGTGTAATTACAATTTTTGATGCAATACTTTGCAGCAGGGCTCGTTCCTGCGTTCCAACTAGAGTATATGCAAGGGGTTGCAGTGTTGTGGCACCAGCACCAGTGCCTAAAGCCCAATTTTTCAGCCCCTGTTCAACAGGGGCATGTAATTACAATTCTTGATCTAATATTTCACAGCAGGGCCCGTTTCTGCGCCCACCAAGAGCGAGTGAGGACTTACAGTGTTGTGGCACCAGCACCACCACCACCACCAAAGGCCCAATTTTTCTGCCCCTGTTCAACAGGGGCATGTAATTACAATTCTTGATCTAATATTTCACAGCAGGGCCCTGTGAGTGCTTACAGTGTTGTGGCCACAACAACACCTAAGGCCCAAATTTCTACTGAGTATATAGGGCAGGCCCCTACTTTCAAACATCCAACTTACAAACAACTCCTACTTGCAAACGGAAGGAGACAACAGGAAGTGAGATGAAATCTACCCCTAGGAAGGGAAATTCTCTCCTGTAAGAGTTAATATGGGAAAAACATTTCTCCTTTCCACTGATGCTTTATCACCAATCCTTGTTTCACAAAAAATATTTGTCATTGGGACAAAAAGTGAGGTGAAATCTTCTGAAGAGGAGCACAGACAGCAAAACAAATGTCACAGGGGTGATAACCCTTCCCTATATTTTCCAAAAAGCTTAAAATAGATTTTTTGGCTGGAGCTAAACACGTTAAAAATGTACCAGTTCAAAATTACAAACAAATTCTACTTAACAACAAACCTACAGTCCCTGTCTTGTTTGCACCGCCTGTATACTGCTGTTCAGAGTACAGAGCCTGTATACTGCTGTTTCCTTTTTTAATATGGGTGCGGGGTTCCCCTTAATATCCATACAAGACCCAAAGGGCCTGGTAATGGACTGGGGGGTACCCATGCCGTTTGTCTCACTGATTTTCATCCATATTGCCAGGACCCGACATTACATTAAAGCCGCAAGCAGTTTTAAATGACTTTTTTTCCTTTAAAAATGGCATTTTGTGCAGGGACTGTTCTAAGCACGGGAAACACGCGCCACTTTACAGGCATACTATAAACACCCCCCAGGTACGATATTTAAAGGAATATTTCACTTTTTTTTTTTTTACTTTAAGCATCATTAAAATCACTGCTCCCGAAAAAATGTCCGTTTTTAAAAGTTTTTTTTGCATTGATACATGTCCCCTGGGGCAGGACCCGGGTCCCCAAACCCTTTTTAGGACAATACCATGCAAATTAACCTTTAAAATTAGCACTTTTGTTTTCGAACGTTCGAGTCCCATAGACGTCAATGGGGTTGTAAAGTTCATGCAAATTTTCGGTCCGTCCGCAGGTTCTGGTGCGAACCGAACTGGGGGGTGTTCGGCTCATCCCTAGATGAGACCAAGATCAACTTGTACCAGAGTGATGGGAAGAGAAGAGTATGGAGAAGGAAAGGAACTGCTCATGATCCAAAGCATACCACCTCATTAGTGGAGCATGGTGGTGGTAGTGTCATGGCGTGGGCATGTATGGCTGCCAATAGAACTGGTTATCTTGTATTTATTGATGATGTGACTGCTGACAAAAGCAGCAGGATGAATTCTGAAGTGTTTCGGGCAATATTATCTGCTCATATTCAGCAAAATGCTTCAGAACTCATTGGATGGCGCTTCACAGTGCAGATGGACAATGACCCAGGATGTGTGTGTATATATATATATATATATATATATATATATATATATATATATATATATATTAAATACACTGCAGCTAACTTTATCGCCTGTCTGCCTGAAATATATTAGCAACAGTACACCAGTAATGGTCTGCAGTGAGATCTAACTAAACTGTATACAGTGTATATATATGCTGAATATATATATATATATTAAATTAAATGAACTGCAGCTAGCTGAATCAACTGCCTGCCTGAAGTATATTAGAAACAGTACACCAGGAACGGTCTGCAGTGAGATGAAGCTAAACTGTATTCAGTGTATATATATGTAGCGCCCATCTACTTAGGTGTGTGCTAAAAGGTTAGAGAGATTTAGAGTTAATTGTAAATTTTAGGCATTACCCTCTTTGGTTTAAGCTTGGCTGGGTTTGATTTATTGGGGAGGAATGATAGTGTAGGATGGGGGGGTGTGACCACCTGCATTCTGCTTAAGTCTGACCAGTGAGAGGTGCTGGGGGACAGGTTGATTTGATACAGGATGTAGTTAGTGATATAGGTCACCCTTAGCCTATCATTAATTTGTATGGGCAGGGGCTAATAGGCCTATATAACTGTGGGTCACATGCTTCCTGACTTGCTTCTGATGGGAAGAGGACAGCAAAGGAGTACAGAATGTAGTCGCTGATACAGCTCAAGAACTCTCCCCTTCTGGGGAGAGGAACTTGCCTTAACAGGAGGAGAGATGGAGGAAACAGTTATGGGAACCTGCAATATCTAAAAGGAGAGGCTGCTACCCCCAACAGAGGAAAAGAATTGGGAGAGGACCTTCTTTTGGCAAACATGGATGGTTGCTCAAATGTACAAGTGCGTGCATACCCAGAGGAACAGTATTTTCAATGGCTGAGGGTGCTGAGGATCACCTGGGAGAAATCCTAAGAGCCTGTCCGGGAACTCTATTCAGAGTATTGTTCTTGGGACTTAAGTTGAAGATTCTGTGCTGTTGGGAACTAGTGGTAAACAGGAGTGAGAAGATTTGCAGTCCATTACAGGAACCAAGTGATTAAGGCAGCTCATGTTTCTAGAAGACTTGTTTCATATTCTTTCTGTAACGTGCTATGGGAAGAAATAAAGTTATTGTTCTTTTGTTCAAGACTGTTTGCGGTGTCATCTATGCAATGAAGTGGGGGGGGGGGGGGGGGTAATGGAACCAACTGGGAGAAAGGAAGAAACAAACTATTAGCAGCTTCATATACATACAGTATTATATATATATATCTGCAGTGAGATATAGCTAAACTGTATACAGTGTATATATATATATATATATATATGTATATGTATATGAAATACACTGCAGCTAACTGGATCAACTGCCTGCCTAAAGTATATTAGAAACAGTACAGCAGGAACGGTCTGCAGTGAGATCTAGCTAAACTGTATACAATGTGTGTGTGTATGTATGTATGTATGTATGTATGTATATATATATATATATATATATATATATATATATATACAAAACCGGGATGCATATATACTAAATATACACTGCAGGAATCGCCTGCCTACTCAAACTAAATGAAATTACACTCTCTCTGCCTCTCTCTGAATAACGCCACCAACACACTACACACGGCCGACGTGCAGGTGGCCTTATATAGTGTGGGGCGTAGACTTAACCCCCTGAGCCATAATTGGCCAAAGGCACCCTGCCTTTGGCCAATTATGGCTCTCTTCTCTGACGGCGTTGTGATTGGCCAAAGCATACGGGTCATAGTGCATGCTTGGCCAATCATCAGCCAGCAATGCACTGCGATGACGCAGTGCATTATGGGCCGTGACACGCCGCTCGAATTTTGCGCGAACGGCCCATAATGTTTGATCCTCGTCGGACACCGGATGTTCAAGTCGAAAAAAAATTGCGTGGGGGTCCCCCCAAAATCCATCCCAGGCAATTCAGGTCTGATATGAAAATTAAGGGAACCCTGTGCCAAAATGTAAAAAAAAAATCCATACGAGACCCTTATCCGAGCGCGCAACCTGGCAGGCCGCAGCAAAAGAGGGGGGGACGAGAGAGCAGCCCCCCTCCTGAACCGTACCAGGCC
This sequence comes from Aquarana catesbeiana, assembly GCF_042186555.1. Lineage (NCBI taxonomy): Eukaryota > Metazoa > Chordata > Amphibia > Anura > Ranidae > Aquarana > Aquarana catesbeiana. Next base: position 109,745,737 of record NC_133333.1, on the reverse strand, counting down.
ACATGCCCTCAACATAGGGAGGGTGCTTTGGGGTTTGACTCCAAAGAAACCTTGTCCCCATGTTGATGGGGACGAGGGCCTCATCCCCACAACCCTTGCCCAGTGGTTGTGGGGGTATGCGGGTGGGGGGCTTATCGGAATCTGGAAGCCCCCTTTAACAAGGGGACCCACTTTAAAAATGTGTCACTTTACAGGCATACTATAAATACCCCCCAGGCATGATATTTAAAGGAATATTTTAATTTTTATTTTTTCACTTTAAGCATTAACCGCTTCAGACCCGGAAGATTTTACCCCCTTCCTGACCAGAGCACTTTTTGCGATTCGGCACTGCGTTGCTTTAACTGACAATTGCGTGGTCGTGCGACGTTGCACCCAAACAAAATTAACGTCCCTTTTTTTCTCACAAATAGAGCTTTCTTTTGGTGGTATTTGATCACCTCTGCGGTTTTTATTTTTTGCGCTATAAACAAAAAAAAGTGACAATTTTGAAAAAAAAACTGTTTTTAACTTTTTGCTATAATAAATATCCCCCAAAAGTATATAAAAAAACTATTTTTTCCTCAGTTTAGGCCGATATGTATTCTTCTACATATTATTGGTAAAAAAAAAATCGCAATAAGCTTATATTGATTGGTTTGCGCAAAAGTTATAGCGTCTACAAAATAGGGAATAGTTTTATATCATTTTTATTATTCTTTTTTTTTACTAGTAATGACGGCGCACTGCGTTTTTTATCGGCACTGCGACATTATAGTGGACAATTTTGACACCATTTGATCAATGCTATAAAAATGCATTGATTACTGTAAAAATGTCACTGGCAGTGAAGGGGTTAACACTAGGGGGCAATCAAAGGGTTAATGTGTTCCCTAGTGTGTGTTCTAACTGAAGGGGGGAGGGGACTGTACAGGGGAGATGACAGATCGCTGTTCATACTCTGTATGAACAGACAATATGTCTGTTCTCCCCTCAGAGAACTGGAAACTGTATGTTTACACACACAGATCCCGGTTCTCCGTGTGTCTGCGGCGATCGCGGGAGCCCGGCGGTGATCGTGACCACCGGGCACTCGCATCGGCTCGGGGGGCCGAGTGGGGGCACGCGCCCCTAATGGCCACAGGTTGAAGCGACGTTACATAACGTTGTTTCACCCAGCCGTACCATTCTGCTGCGGTACAACTGCTGTGCGGTAAGTGGTTAAAAAAATCACTGCTCCCGAAAAAACGTTGGTTTTAAAAAACAATTTTGCATTGATACATGTCCCCTGGGGCAGGACCCGGGTCCCTAAAGACTTTTTATGACAATAACTTGCATATAAGCCTTTAAAATGAGCACATGTTCGTTTCCTATAGACTTTAACGGTGTTCGTGTGTTCTTCCGAATTTTTTGCATGTTCGGATGTTCTGGTGCGAACCGAACCAGGGGGTGTTCAGCTCATCCTTACTGTTTACCCCATCCATCAGGTCGTTTATGAACAAATTAAATAGGATTGGTCCCAGCACAAAACCCTGTGGGACCCCCCTACCCACCCCTGACCATTCCAAGTATTCCCCATTTATCACCACGCTCTGAACTCGCCCTTGTAGCCAGTTTTCAATCCATGTATTCCCCCTATGGTTTATGCCAATGGACCTTACGTTTATGGGGAACTGTGTCAAATGCTTTTGCAAAATCCAGATACATCACGTCTACGGGCCTTCCTTTATCTAGATGGCAACTCGCCTCCTCATAGAAGGTTAATAGATTGGTTTGGCAAGAACGATTCTTCATGAATCCATGCTGATCAATACTAATTAGGGATGAGCCAAACAACCCCAGTTCGGTTCGCAGCAGAACGTGCAAACAGGCAAAAAATATGTTCGAACACGCGAACACCGTTAAGGTCTATGGGACACGAATGTGAAAAATCAAAAGTGCTAATTTTAAAGTCTTATATGCAAGTTACTGCCATAAAAAGTGTTTGGGTACCCAGGTCATGCCCCAGGGGACATGTATCAATGCAAAAAAAGTTTTAAAAATTGGGCCTTGGGCGGTGGTGGTGTTGCCACAACACTGTAACCCCTCACAGATACTCTTGTTGGGCGCAGGAACGGGCCCTGCTGTGAAATAATATATCAAAAATTGTAATAACATTCCCCTGTTAAACAGGGGCAGAACAAATTGGGCCTTTGGTGGTGGTACCACAACACTGTAACCCATCACAGATACTCTTGTTGGGCGCAGTAATGGGCCCTGCTGTGAAATATTAGATTAAAAATTGTAATTACATGCTCCTGTTAAACAGGGGCAGATAAATTGGGCCTTGGGTGGTGGTGGTGCCCTAAACCAAAAATATTGTTGGAAGCTAGCATCATCAAGATTGAGGAGGAATAGGGTAGTCAGCATAGGCAGTCTTCAAGGGACCCACATCCATAGCAAACTCAATCAGTTACATCAGCATCAGGTGCTTGATAGCTGCTGATCCAAGACTGATTCGCTTTTATGAATGTGAGCAAATCAACAGAGTCTGTGGATAGGCGCACTCTTTGATCCGTTACAAACCCTCCAGCAGCACTGAATGTGCTTTCAGAAAGCACACTGGATACAGGACAGGCCAGTAGCTCAATTGCATATTGAGCAAGCTCTGGTCAGTGGTCCATCCTCAAGAGCCAGTAACCCAGTGGATGTTCTGGTGGAAAGGTCTCCAAGTCTGCTCTTGCCCCTAGATATTCCTGCATGTAATGCAGTCGCTGTCGATGGTTGCTTGAACCAATCAGACCTTGGCACTGAGGACTGAAAAATTGTTTAAAGGCATTGGTCAGCCGGCCACCTTCTCCACCGCTCTTCCTCTGACTGAACGAAGCCTCAGCAACACGTTGTCAAGCACCAGGAAATGGTAACCTCCCAGGGTCTGGAAATGCATTGCACAAACCTTTCTTCAAGGCTCCCTGAATATGTTTCATCCTCTGCTCTCTCTGCAAAGGCAGGAGGAGTTCTGCAACCTTACCATTGTAATGTGGATCAAGAAGGGTTGCCAGCCAGTAATGATCCCTCTCCTTGATACCACAAATCATAGGGTCCTTTTGCAGGCTCTGCAGAGGCCATGCAGCGTAAGTTTGCAGAGGCATTTGATTCTGAGTCCTCTGGGTCACTAAGGATCACATGATCTGTAACTACCTCCTCCCAGCCACATACAACTACTTGGGTTTCTGGAGGCTGAAAGTCTTGAAGACTGCTGCTGAGTGTTATCCTCTACAGCCTTGACACAATCCTCCTCCTCCTCCTCTTCCTGTGTGTTTGGCAGGCCTGCAGGAATGCTATCTGGATAAAGGGGCCTTGAGAGGTAAGGAAGTCCTCCTCTTCCTCCCGCTGTTCTGCCTCAAGTGCCCTGTCCATGATTCCACGTAGCGTTTGCTCCAACAGGAAGACTAGAGGGACAGTGTCACTGATGCATGCATTGTTGCTGCTCACCATCCTTGTGGCCTCCTCAAATGGTGACAGGACAGTACATGCATCTTTGATCAGTGGTCACTGGAGTGGCGAAAAGAAGTCAAGCTCCCCTGACCCTGTCCTGGTACCATACTCACACTGGTACTCATTGATGGCCCTCTGCTGCGTGTGCAGCCACTGCAACATTGCCAACATTGAGTTCCACCCGGTGGGCATGTCACAAATGAGGCGGTTGGTGGGTAGGTCGCATTCCCTTTGAATGTCAGCCAGCCGAGCAATGGCATTGTATGACCAGCTGAACTGACTTTTCTGGCCTGCCTCAAGAGATCCTGTAAGCCTCCACCAAATTCAGGACGTGTGCCAAACATGGAACATGGGTCAAGTGTCTCTGTCAGAGGGCAGAGAGAAGGTTGATGCCATTGTCGCATACAACCATTCCTGGCTGAAGCTGGCATGGCATCAACCACCTCTGAGCCTGCCCCTGCAGAGCTGACAGAATCTCTGCCCCAGTGTGGCTCCTGTCCCTTAGGCAGGCCAACTGAAGCACGGCATCTTTTAGCCTGACTGCTTGCGTAGTCCCTTGAATGCTTATGGAGCACTGCTGGTTCAGAGGACAAATCTGCAGAAGAGGCCATAGAGAAATAAGAAGAGGAGGGGGCAGGGGAGAGAGCTGTGGCAGAATCACTACTAGCATTTTGGAGGTGTGGTGGCGGAAAGCTCCAACGACACTGAACCCTGTCCTACATCCTTCCCAGCTGCCAGCAGAGTTACCCAGTGCACCATGAAGGAAAGGTAACGTCCCTGCCCTTGTCTTCCGGACCATGAGTCAGCGGTAATATGAACCTTACTGCTGACCGCCCTGTACAACAAGGCCAAAACATTGCCTTCCACATGCCGGTAGAGAATCAGGATGGCCTTCCGTGAAAAGAAATGGCATTTTGGAACCTGCCAATGAGGTACAGCACATTCCACAAATTCACGAAAGGGGGCAGAGTCTACCAGCTAAAAAGGCAACAGTTGCAGTGCTAGCAATTTGGCCAAGCTAGCATTTAGATGCTGAGCATGTGGATGGCTGGAACCAAATTTCTTTTTACGTTCAGCAATTGGGGTAGGGAAATTTGTCTGCTAAAATCAGATGGTGGTGTACTGCTAGCAGATTGGCTGCAAGTACTTGGGACTTGCTATACCTTCATTCCTCTCAGTGCAGGTTTTTGAGAGAACTGGAGGTATAGTAGGGTTGGAGATCCCAGATGAGGAGCAAGGAGAAGTCCGCTTTTTTTCTTTGATGTGGGTCTTTCAAGTGCTGTTGCCAATGGACTGCATGCCAGGTCATCATATGTCTAGTCAAGCATGTGGTGCCCAAGCGGCAGCTGTTCTGGCCATGCTTGATTCGCTTCAGATATAGGATGCAAACAGCAATGGTGCAATCTGCTGCACACATGTCGAAAAAAGCCCACACCAAGGAACTTTTAAAAGTCAGAGGGGAGTCAGCAGCACCCTGCACCTGTGGAGCTCTGCGGTGTGATGCAATAGGGTGGCTGCCCTTAAGCTGCCCCCTAGAGGACATCCTGCCTCGTTGGAGTTGTGCCTCTTCCTGCCAGTTTCTTTTCCTTCTTGGGCACCCCCTCTCACTAGGCTGACATTACTCCCTTCCTGAGAACCAACATTGGAGCCTTCAAATCGCCGTGCATCCTCCAGCAGCATGTACCCGACACTGTGGTCAATTAATTCTGGGGACTCCTCCATGCACGATGATGGGGCTACGGAAGGAGTGACTGTGGACAAGGAGCTGGTGGAATAGGCTGCTTTGGCAGCTGTGTTGAAAGGCAAACTACTCTGAGCCTGGGTGACAGAGGATGAGGGTGAGGATGGCTTTGTTATCCTTTCCACCAACTCTTCTGCATATTCTGGCTCCATATCACAGCCAGCAGCAGAAAAAAAGGACAAGCGTGCCCCACGGCCACCTGCAGAGGATGCACCATGTCCACGACCAGCACTGTTGACTGTAGACACAGAGGCAGCTTGCCCCCTTTTAGTGGTCTGTGAGCATCTGCTTCTCCTTGGTGGCCTTCTGGACATGATGTATTTTTTGTACTGTACACAAACTGTACACACTCTATTAGATACTGTGTACACCGCCTGAAGTGTATTAGAAACAGTACATCACAGAATGCACTGTAGATATAGGCTACACTGGATGCAGAGTATATGTGTGTGTGTGTGTATGTATGTGTATATATATATATATATATATATATATATATATATATATATATATATATATTAATACATTGCCTATACACAGTCTATGCTAAATGCAGAGTGTATGTATGTGTATATATATATATATATATATATATATATACACATACACACATATATATATTAATGGTTGGAGCCCTATGTCCGATATGTACATAGATAACATTTATAATTAACATAAGACTTACCATTGGAAATAGACCTGGAAGTGTGGACTTACCATATGAAATGGACCTGAAAGTGTGCCTTGGTCTAATGGCCGGTATGCCAAAATAAGGGGGCATACCCTGGTTTAAGAAATGATTATTGTGTAAAGAGAAATGAATAGTTGAGAAATGCTCTGAAATAGGGATGGGAGGGTGGGTATCGCGCACAGGAAACCGACAAGCACCACAGGTGAGCGGGATGCTTAAATACCCCCAGGGCTCCTCCCATAAATTCAGTCCACCATACTGGCCTTCCTACTTATGGTTGGAGCCCTATGTCCGATATGTACATAGATAACATTTATAATTAACATAAGACTTACCATCGGAAATAGACCTGGAAGTGTGGACTTACCATATGAAATGGACCTGAAAGTGTGCTTTGGTCTAATGGCCGGTATGCCAAAATAAGGGGGCAAAAACATTCAGGTTGGGGTGTAGTTTTATTAGATTTATCTTTGTTTATTGAGAAAGTTTGGTGAATTCCTGTGCTGTTTCCACCTAAGGAGTGGGGATGTACCGGGCGAGGTAGGCAGAGTTTCCCCTGCTAAATCTCTTAATGATGTGGTCTGGGACCTATGCCGAAATGCTGCCGAGGCTGCCCCGATGCTGAAGAGTGACCGGAGTACTGACTGGGGTCGAGGTGTAGACTGCGTAGAAGAACCCCCAGGTGTTTGATGAACTGGCAGGCACTCAAGGGTTTGCCTGAAAAGGTAATAGGGGACTAGAGTTTGGGTGTACCGGTAGGAGTAACAGTAGGCGGTCGAGTATGGTTACAGGACACCGGACGTTGTTTATTTTATGGAGATGGATGTCTATCGCGGGGCTTGATTGCTGGGTTTTAGATGCTGCAAGGTGAAGGAAGAAATGGTGTAGGTAGAGAGCCAACTACTCAGAACTTGGCCTGCTGGATTGCTGCGGGTGAACTCGCTGGGCCGCCAGAACCCGTAGTAGGCTAAGCTAATGGCTGCTTATATGGTCAAACTGGGGAGAAGGCCAAATGGCGAACTAGTAAAGATAGTAAACATGTCCCCAAGGATGGCAGCCTGGAATGAACGTACAGTGGACATTGACTGGTGTTGCCAAGATAATTGCACCAGCCTGCGCAGGAAGGACATAACCAAGCGATGCGGACCTGGCTTCATCAAAAAGATCGCCTCGGACCGGTTGTTGGTGGCGAAAGCCCCGGCCTGTCCTGTCCAGATATGACCCTAGAGTTGAGCGGCTGCCATGACCGGGTATAGCTTGAAGAGGGAGGAAGTCTGTGTAAACACAGGGTTTGGAGTGTCTCTGGAGGCCATGTTCTTGTAAACCAATGGTGGCCAAAATTTGCAGCAAAGCCTGTGGAGGCTGTGGCATCTGTTACTACCTGGGGTGATGAGGGCGACATGGATGGTATAAACATTGATATACCGATTCACGTAGTACGGGACTTTCCGGCATTGATAGGTCCGCTACCGCCGGGCGTCTAATTTAAGGATCTACAAGGGGTCCTGTGTGTGGGAGAGGAAGACACAGAATATCGATCCTGGGGAAATTACCTGTATGCAAATTTGAGCATTCCCGGGAGAGACTGAAGCTGCTTCTTAGTACACACCTGTGTATGGGTGAAGTCTTGGGGAACTGGCCTGATGCGGGTCCGCTTGTCAAGGGGGGAGGCTGGCCTGCGTGGAGTTGTTAGTCCGGAAGAGGTTATTGTAGACCTCGGTTCCGGTCTGTTGGGTTTCAGAGACCTCAAGCTGAAAGACGTAATGGTTTTATCAGCAAGTCAAGTGGTGTCTACGTAGTACCTGGCTGCTAGTGCCAGTAAAAGTGAATTTGTTAGGCCGTAGAAAACCACAGAAGGCCAGGTAGATGGCTGCTTGGATGACTAGACTGGGGAATGTGTGAGGTTTGTGACATGTCCGTGAAGATGGCAGTTGTGATGGGCAAGTGTTGCCGTTAGCTATGGGCTGATGCTTCTGGATGCCACGTAGAAGGGATCTTACTGTATGGGCCGTAGACAGACGGCTCTCTGGGGTCCTGTAAGGATAGGAAATGCTGGATGCTGGCTAGGTATAGCCTGATGGTGTTATGAGAAGGAGCCAGCTGTGTGTGGTAATATGATACCTGGTGTGGGATTGAACCTGAACTCAACTGACCTAAGCGAGAAATGATACAGAAATGACGAGTGGATCGTATGTAGATGCCACTGGAGACAACTGGCCGATTAAGTGCCACTGAAGAATGAAGTGTGACTGATTGTGTGCCACTGGGAATGTGTTTTGTACTTACTGCAAGAAGTCATGCTAAGATGCGAGGCCTGTAATGATTGCAAGAGTTGTGCTTAAATACGTGCTTGCAACTATTGCAAAGGAGTTTGTGTCAATAGAGATGTATTCGCAGTGATTGTGGGAAGTCCGTATTACTGTATGTACTTGCACGGACTGCCAGGAGTTATGCTTGGATGCGTGTTCGCAATGATTGCGAGAAGTTATGTTTGGATACGTGTTTGCAATGATTGCAAGAAGTTATGCTTAGATGTGTGCTTGCAACAATTGCAAGAGGTTTGTGACTAGATGCGTGCTTGCAATGATTGCAGAAAGTTATGCCTGGGTGTATGCTTGCAATGTTTGCAAGAAGTTATGCTAAGATGCGTGTTTTGTAATGACTGTAAGAGTTGTGCTTAAATGTGTGCTTGCAACGATTGCAAGGGAGTTTATGTCGCTGAAGATGTGTTTGTGGTGACTGTGAGAAATACGTATTACTGCACGTGCTTGCAAAGACTGCAAGAGTTATGCTTGGATGTGTGCTTGCAATGATTGCGAGAAGTTGTAATTGGATGCGTACTTGCAATGATTGCGAGAAGTTATGCTTAAATGCATGCCTGCAATGTTTGCAAGAAGTTTATGATTGGTTGCGTGTTTGAAATGATTGCAAGAAATCGTGCTTGGGTGTGCTTGCAACGATTGCAAGAAGTTATGTTTGGGTGCGTACTTGCTACGATTACAAGAAAGTTGTGCTTGGATGTGCGCTTGCAACGATTGCAAGAAGTTATGTTTGGATGCGTACTTGCAACGATTGCAAGAAGTTGTGCTTGGATGTGCGTTTGCAACGATTGCAGGAAGTTATGTTTGGATGCATACTTGCAACGATTGCAAGAAGATGTGCTTGGATGTGTGCTTGCCATGACTGCAAGAAGTTATGTTTCGACGTGTGCTTGCAACAAATGCAAGAAGTTTATGCTTGGATGCGTGCTTGCAACGATTGCGGGGAGTTTGTGCTTTTTTTTTTTTGTATGAAATTTAGTCCGATATGAACTGGTTGTAAGGTGTATGAAATTAATCCGATACGAATCTTTTGTATGTTGTATACAATGACTCCTGAAACTAATCAGTTTGTAAAGTGTATGAAATGATACCAACATAAATCGGATTGTGCGACTATAAGGGGGGATAGTAGTGAGGCGAAGGTTTTAACCAATGAATTGGGACCATGACTGAACTTCGAAGGAAGACGGGGTGTGGCTTTTTTTTTTTTTTAACTTTGACTGACCTGGAGAAAATGACAGATGACAACTGGTGAAGGGTCTGACTACCTGACTTGAAAAGTGACTTGTAAAGTGTTTAAGCGACAGATGCATGAAATTAAAATAGAATGGGTGAAATGTCTATGCCATGACAGAGGCACGAATCGGTGTGCCGTGACTGCGTTTTAAATGAAAGGTAATAACTCGTGAAGGTTTTGCTGGCTAACTTGAAGCAGTAACTTGTAAGGTGATTTGCAATCTAGTGACAACGAAATGATTTGAAATTTTTGCCTTGATTATGACATGAGTGAAATCTCTTGCCATGACAGAGGTCCGGCTCGGTCATGCCGTGACTGCAAACGACCGCGAACCGGGCTCTGGAGCATGTACTGAAATGAGGCAACTGAAAAAACATTGGTGCACACCGGGAAGAATCGTGGCATGTTTGATGCATCTGGATTCGAATCAGAGTGCAATATGAAACATCGAAATGACAGAAATGTTTTCACCTTGACTGAGGCTCGAATTGGTTGTGCCGCTTTTGCGACTGGCAACGAACCGAGCTCTGTTATAGGTATGGATACGGCCAAAACAGTAGGCAAGTAAAGGCGCAAAATTGCTGGGCATTCCTATGTACCCATTATGTAGATGGCAGGAAGTGATATTTGATAAAGTCCATCAAAAGTCTATGTGGGGAAAAAAGGGGACTAAATAAAACGTTCAAACAAGTATTTCGAAGTCCACACTAATGGCTGCCTTCCTGGAAGAGCTGAACCTAAGCCCCAATAATCTGCAAAAGAACACAAGGAGAGGAGGCGCCTCTAAGTGCAGTATTAAAACCAATTTTAATAAAAACTCTGTGCAAAACACTCACATTTTGTAGATTAACATTAAGCATGTAATGTAACTAGAAGTCCAGGAGGAGAGGGGTCCGTCAGGTCTGTCACTAACTGGCGCTGAGTCCTGCTGTGCGTGCGGCTGTGCCCGAACACCGCTAAAGCCGGCCGCGGTGATGAGGTTCCAAAGCGAGGCCTGAGACGCTGATGGAAAGCAGGCGCGGAGCTGTGACGTCACTGGGATGCGACGCGTTTCGTGAGCGTGCAGGCTACGATAGCACGGTAGCCGCGCTCCTTCATCAAAGCTGCAGAGGGATCGTGGAAGTGGTTTAAGAAGAGAATGGGGGCGGGGATGGGATATGTGGTAAAGTTATGGTTACTTCATCACCTTTGCCGACTTGAAGTTCTCCCTCACAGGAGGTATCAATAGAGGCTGGTTTAAAATCATCTGTAAAATCCTTTTCTTTCGATGGACATCACAGGTCCCGCCCCTCTTCTAATACACTATATTGCTTGGCTAAAAAACTCAGTAGTGTATTAGAAGAGGGGCGGGACCTGTGATGTCCATCGAAAGAAAAGGATTTTACAGATGATTTTAAACCAGGCCACCATACTGGCCATCCTACATATATATATATATACGACCTGAAGCACCAAAAAGTATGTTGTCTACCGGGCGCTCGGGTTCGGCACATCATGGATCTGGTGAACAGATTACTGGGAGGGGCTGGGGAAGACCCAGCTGTCATGGTGCACGTTGGCACCAATGACAAAGTCAGAGGCAGATGGAGTGTCCTAAAGAACGATTTTAGGGACTTGGGAGCTAAATTGAGGAAAAGGACCTCCAAGGTAGTATTCTCAGGAATACAAGTGGCTGAAGAGCTGGTGTAGTAAGAAGGGGTTTGGGTTCCTGGAGGACTGGGCCGACTTCTCAGTCGATAACCAGTACTATAGAAGGGACTGCACCTAAATGAGGAGGGTGCAGATCAGCTGGGAATGAGGATGGCCAAAAAGTTAGAGGGGTTTTTAAACTAGGCGATGGGGGGAGGGTCCAGAGGTAGAGATAGTCAGCGTGGAACATATTCCAGAGGGTAGTATTGGGGGCATTAGTGGTAGGTTGACTAAGGCACATAAACCCAGGGTAAGTATAGTAGCAAGTCCTAGTTGCAATCTCGGAACACCCAAGAAACCCAAGAAACTACGTGGCATGTTTACCAATGCCAGGAGCCTGGCGGACAAGATGGGTGAACTAGAGATACTGTTGTACGAGGAGGATTTGGATTTTGTGGGAATTTCAGAGACCTGGTTCAGGCAAACATTGGCTGGCAAACATTCAAGGGTATACCCTTTATCGCAAGGATAGAGAGGGTAAAAAAAGGGGGAGGGGTATGCCTATATATCAAGAATAATGTACAAGTGAATGTGAGAGATGACATCACTAAGAGAGCTAGGGAGGAGGTGGAATCCTTATGGGTAGAGCTCCAAAGGGATGAAGCTAAGGGGAAAATAATACTGGGAGTATGCTATAGGCCCCCCTAGAGAAGAAGGGGAGACAGATCTCCTATCGCAATTTGGATTAGCAGCAAGGTTGGGAAGTGTTATCATAATGGGGGATTTTAACTATCTAGACATAGACTGGGAGGAGGAAACCGCGCATTCATCTAAGGCTCGCCAGTTCCTAAATGTCTTTGTCACGTACCTGGTGATGAGCCCGGAATGCAGAAAGAGACCTCTCTTGCGTTCCTGACTCGCGACCCCTGATAGAGGGAACAGGGAGCACGGGAGTCTAAGGTAGCACGAGTGCCTGGCAGGATCAACAGCCGGTGAATGGATCAGGAAGCCTTCAAGAAACCGTAACAGAATCAGCAGGTCTTGGCAGCAGGAGACAGGAACCAGCTGGAACCAGGAACACACAGGAGCAGGTAAGTAGCACTGGATGCGGTGTACAGGAGAGTCAGGCAAGCTGGGTCAAACCAGACAGACGGTGCAGGTACAGATGCAGCAGACAGGGACGGGGTCACAGGGCAGGCCGGGTTGGTAACAGGCAGGCACGGATGAACCAGAGGATAAGGCAGAAGCAGAGTCGTAGACAAGCCGGGGGTCGGAGGCAGGCAGCAGGCAGGGAAGGTCACAGGTCAAGCCGGGTAAACACTGGATCATATCAGGTCAAACAAGTAAGGCACAGGAAAGATGTAGATCAGGCACACACTTGTCTGAGGGAAGAGTTGTCTTTAAATAGCCCGCCTGGTGCCAATGGCTGTGCGCGCTCCCACGCACACCTGTGCACCCAGGCACCCGCAGGTGCGTGCAAGCAGGTGACGGACCACTATTCCCAGCCAGTCTTTCCTGACAGTCTTGCAGGACAATTTTATGGGTCAGATGGTAGACGCACCAACTAGAAATAAAGCGTTACTGGATATACTGATTACCAACAATACAGACCTGATCACAGATGTGTAAATACGGGGCAATTTAGGGCACAGCGATCACAGGTGAATTGGCTTCAGTATAAATCACACAAATAGGAAACATAAGGGGAATACAAAGACATGGAATTTCAAAAGAGCCAACTTCCCTAAACTACGAACCTTGCTAGAAGGCATAAATTGGGATAAAATCTTAGGAACAAAGAACACGGAGGAGAGATGGGTTTGCTTTGGGAGCAAATTAAATAAGGGCATTAGCCAATGCATCCCATTGGGTAATACATTTAAAAGAGCGAACAAAAGTCCTGGATGGCTCCACTCCAATGTAAAAATGCATATAAAAGCAAAGGAGAAGGCCTTCAAAAAATACAAGGTTGAGGGATCATCATCAGCATTCACACTTTATAAAGAATGCAACAAGAAATGTACGGGTGCAATAAGGATGGCTAAGATAGAACATGAAAGACACATAGCGGAGGAGAGCAAACAAAAATCCCAAGAAATTCTTTAAGTATGTAAACAGTAAAAAAGGGAGGACAGACCATATTGGCCCCAACAAGAATGAGGAAGGACATCTGGTTACAAAGGATGGGGAGATAGCGAAGGTATTGAATTTATTCTTCTCCTCAGTCTTCACGAGGGAATCGGGGGCTTCAGTAACCAAAACTGCAGTGTTTATCCTCATGACACATCACAGGAAGCACCTCCATGGTTAACAGAGGACAGAATTAAAATTAGACTTGGGAAACTTAACATTAATAAATCATCGGGACCAGATGGCTTGCAATCAAGGGTACTTAGGGAACTCAGTCAAGTAATTGCCAGATCATTGTTCCTAATTTTTACTGACAGTCTACTGACTGGAATGGTACCAGTTATTAAGGGACTATATACAAGATTTTAGAAATGAGAACGGTATCATTAGCAGTAATCAGCATGGATTCATGAAGAATCGTTCTTGCCAAACCAATCTATTAACCTTCTGAGGAGGTGAGTTGCCATGTAGATAAAGGAAGGCCCGTAGACGTGGTGTATCTGGATTTTGCAAAAGCATTTGACACAGTTCCCCATAAATGTTTACTGTACAAAATAAGGTCCGTTGGCATGGACCATAGGGTGAGTACATGGATTGAAAACTGGCTACAAGGGCGAGTTCAGATGGTGGTGATAAATGGGGAGTACTCGGAATGGTCAGGGGTGGGTAGTGGGGTCCCCCAGGGTTCTGTGCTGGGACCAATCCTGTTTAATTTGTTCATAAACGGCCTGGAGGATGGGGTAAACAGTTCAATCTCTGTATTTGCAGATGATACTAAGCTAAGCAGGGCAATAACTTCTCTGCAGGATGTGGAAACCTTGCAAAAAGATCTGAACAAATTAATGGGGTGGGCAACTACATGGCAAATGAGGTTCAATGTAGAAAAATGGAAAATAATGCATTTGGGTGGCAAAAACATGAATGCAATCTATACACTGGGGGAGAACCTCTGGGGTAATCTAGGATGGAAAAGGACCTGGAGATCCTAGTAGATGATAGGGTCAGCAGTGGCATGCAATGCCAAGCGGCTGCTAACAAAGCAAACAGAATATTGGCATGCATTTAAAAGGGGATTAATTCCAGAGATAAAACGATAATTCTCCAGCTCTACAACACTCTGGTCCTGCTGCACCTAGAGTATGCTGTCCAGTTCTGGGCACCAGTCCTCAGGAAGGATGTACTGGAAATGGAGCTAGTACAAAGAAGGGCAACAAAGCTAATAAAGGGTCTGGAGGATATTAGTTATGAGGAAAGGTTGCAAGCACTGAACTTATTCTCTCTGGAGAAGATACGCATGAGAGGAGATATGATTTCAATATACAAATACCATACTGGTGACCCCACAATAGGGATAAAACTTTTTCTCAGAAGGGAGTTTAACAAGACTCGTGGCCACTCATTAAATTAAGAAGAAAAGAGGTTTAACCTTAAACTACGTAGCGGGTTCTTTACTGTAATGCCCCGTACACACGGTCGGATTTTCCGACTGAAAATGTGTGATAGGACCTTGTTGTCAGAAATTCCGACCGTGTGTAGGCTCCATCACACATTTTCCATCGGATTTTCCGACACACAAAGTTTGAGAGCAGTCTATAAAATTTTCCGACAACAAAATCCGTTGTGGGAAATTCCGATTGTGTGTACACAAATCCGACGGACAAAGTGTCACGCATGCTCAGAATAAATAAAGAGATGAAAGCTATTGGCCACTGCCCCGTTTATAGTCCCGACGTACGTGTTTTACGTCACCGCGTTTAGAACGATCGGATTTTCCGACAACTTTGTGTGACCATGTGTATGCAAGACAAGTTTGAGCCAACATCCGTCGGAAAAAATCCTAGGATCTTGTTGTCGGAATGTCCGAACAAAGTCTGACTGTGTGTACGGGGCATTAGAGCGGCAAGGATGAGGAATTCCCTTCCACAGGTGGTGGTCTCAGCGGGGGGCATTGATAGTTTCAAGAAACTATTAGATAAGCACCTGAACGACCGCAACATACAGGGATATACAATGTAATACTGACATATAATCACACACATACAGTATCTCACAAAAGTGAGTACACCCCTCACATTTTTGTAAATATTTTATTATATCATTTCATGTGACAACACTAAAGAAATTACACTTTGCTACAATGTAAAGTAGTGAGTGTACAGCTTGTATAACAGTGTACATTTGGTGTCCCCTCAAAATAACTCAATGCACAGCCATTAATGTCTAAACTGCTGGCAACAAAAGTGAGTACACCCCTAAGTGAAAATGTCCAAATTGGGCCCAAAGTGTCAATATTTTGTGTGGCTACCATTATTTTCCGGCACTGCCTTAACCCTCTTGGGCATGGAGTTCACCAGAGCTTTACAGGTTGCCATTGGGGTCCTCTTCCACTCGTCCATGACGACATCACAGAGCTGGTGGATGTTAGAGACCTTGAGCTCCTCCGCCTTCCATTTAAGGATGTACCACAGATGCTCAATAGGGTTTACGTCTGGAGACATGCTTGGCCAGTCCATCACCTTTACCCTCAGCTTCTTTAGCAAGGCAGTGGTCATCTTGGAGGTGTGTTTGGAGTTGTTATGTTAGAATACTGCCCTGTCTCCGAAGGGAGGGGATCATGCTCTGCTTCAGTATGTCACAGTACATGTTGGCATTCATGGTTTCCTCAATGAACTGTAGCTCCCCATTGCCGGCAACACTCATTCAGCCCCAGACCATGACACTCCCACCACCATGCTTGACTGTAGGCAAGACACACTTGTCTTTGTATGCCTCACCTGGTTGCCACCAAACACGCTTGACACCATCTGAACCAAATAAGTTTATCTTGGTCTCATCAGACCACAGGACATGGTTCCAGTAATTCATGTCCTTAGTCTGCTTGTCTTCAGCAAACTGTTTGTGGGCTTTCTTGTGCATCATCTTTAGAAGAGGCTTCCTTCTGGGACGACAGCCATGCAGACCAATTGGATGCAGTGTGCAGCGTATGGTCTGAGCACTGACAGGCTGACCCTCCCAACCCTTCAACCTCTTTTGTGTGAGGACTCCAGTGGCAACCTGTGAAGCTCTGGTGATGCCCAAGAGGGTTAAGGCAGTGCTGGGAAATAATGGTGGCCACACAAAATATTGACACTTTGGGCCCAATTTGGACATTTTCACTTAGAGGTGTACTTATTTTTGTTGCCAGCGGTTTAGACATTAACGGCTGAGTTATTTTGAGGGGACAGCAAATTTACACTGTTATACAAGCTATACACTCACTACTTTACATTGTAGCAAAGTGTAATTTCTTCAGTGTTGTCACATGAAAAGATATAATAAAATATTTACAAAAAATGTGAGGGGTGTACTCACTTTTGTAAGATACTGTCTGTACCAACGTTTGTAGACTCTATAACTTTCCTGCAGACTAAATATTAAACACTGATTTGGGTTATTTTCACCAAAGAAATGTAGTAGAGTACAGTTTGGTCTACATTTTTAACCACTTGATGACCGCCTCACGCTGATATACGTCAGCAGAATGGCACGGGCAGGCAAAATCACTGGTGGCCACCCCCTCCAGATCGCTCCCGGCGAATGAAAATCCTTCCTCTGCCTCTGTAATGTAAACAGAGGGAGAGGAAGTGTCGCCCCAGGCAGCATCAGGTTAGCGCCAGTACCGCTAACACCCACGCACGCAGCATACATCTCCCTTAGTGCTATAATATCTGAACGGATCGATATCTGAGCCGATCAGATCTATACTAGCGTCCCGAGCAGCTTAGGGTTCCCAAAAACGCAGTGTTAGCGGGATCAGCCCAGATACCTGCTAGCACCTGCGTTTTGCTCCTCGGCCCAGCCCAGCCCACCCAAGTGCAGTATCGATCAATAACTGTCACTTACAAAACACTAAGCACACATAACTGCAGCGTTCGCAGAATCAGGCCTGATCCCTGCGATCGCTAACAGTTTTTTGGTAGCGTTTTGATACAGTTGCTAACAGTCAGGAGCTTTTTTGCCTTTGAGTCTCACTAGTGTACCCCTAAATTTAGAGCCCAAAATGGCAAATCGAAGGTACACTAGTGAAGAGGCCTACACGTTTCTGAGCATGAAGAGGAAGTCACTCATCTGTCAGATTCAGGCTCAGAATACGATCCTGTAGAGGACAGCAGCTCCATGACAGATAACTCTGACAACGGAGTTGTGGTCCCTGCTAAGGTCAGGCGTACCAGACCCCAAACTTCTTCTTCTGTCCTTGAAGTGCAAGAACCGCAGGTCCCTCGTATGGAGCAGAGAAGTACTAGCGCCGCCATTCCTTCTGGTGAACTGGCAAGCACCAGCGGCCTAGTACACCCTGGTCATATATCCAGCACTGCAGTATCACGTGGTGACGTGGCGAGTCCCATAAGTGCAGTTCAAGCTGGCGAGGTGGCAAGCACAAGTAGTGTCCCGCTGCCGCCAAGAAGACAAACACAGGCCCGTCGTGCCCATAGTGCCCTTCCTGCTGCATTCGCCAATCCGAATTGGGAACCCACCACTTCTGCAGCACCCGTACTTCCCCCATTCACTGGCCAACCCGGAATTCAGGTGGAAACTGTTGATTTTACACCACTGGATTTTTATTCGCTGTTTTTCACCGAAGATCTCTATAGATCTATTGTGGACCAAAGCAATTTGTACGCTGGTCAACACATCGCCACTATTCCCCAGTCCTCCCTTGCCAGAGATTGGAAACCAATTACAGTTTCCAAATTTAAGCTCTTTCTGGGCCTTTCCCTCAACATGGGCAATAATAAAAAGAGTAAGTTGCGGTCATATTGGTCCACTGACCCAATTTACCATATGCCCATGTTCTCTGCCTCCATGACCAGGGCACGATATGAGCAGATTTTGCGGTTCATGCACTTCAACGACAATGAACTCTGTCGTCCTCCTGGAGACACTGGGTATGATCGGCTCTACAAAATTTGGCCCCTCGTAAACCACTTCAACCAAAGTTTTGCAGACTTGTTTACTCCCCATCAAGTTGTCTGCGTTGATGAGTCCCTGATTACATTTTCTGGCTGCTTGTCATTCAAACAGTACCTTCCCAGCAAGCGTGCCAGGTAAGGGGTCAAGATGTATAAGCTCTGTGACAGAGCCACAGGCTATACATGTAGTTTTATGGTTTACGAGGGCAAAGATAGTCACGTAGAGCCGACAAACTGCCCTAACTACATAGGAAGCGCTGGCAAGATATTGTGGGACTTGGTGTCCCCCTTATTCGGAAAGGGGTACCATTTATATGTGGACAATTATTACACGAGCATGCCACTTTTTAGCTACCTTTTTGATCATCAGATTGGAGCATGTGGCACCGTGCGACCTAATCGCCGGGGCTTTCCCCAGCGGCTTGTAGATTCCCGTCTTAGGCTGGGGGAGAGAGCCTGCTTGCAGTGTAAAAACTTGCTTGCTATGAAGTGGAGGGACAATAAGAATGTTTTCGTTCTTACCTCCCTTCATGCAGACATGACGGTCCAAATTACTACCGCGACTGGTGTTGTGGAGAAACCCCTCTGTGTCCACGAATATAACCAAAATATGGGAGGGGTGGACCTCAACGACCAGTTGTTGGCGCCGTACCTAGTTGCCTGTAAGGCCAGACGCTGGTACAAAAAAGTGTCTGTTTATTTATTTCAATTGGCTTTGCTGAATGCTTATGTGCTATACAGAGCTTCAGGACGGACTGGATCCTTCCTTAAATTCCAGGAAGAGATCG
The DNA here is from genome assembly GCF_042186555.1 of Aquarana catesbeiana. Lineage (NCBI taxonomy): Eukaryota > Metazoa > Chordata > Amphibia > Anura > Ranidae > Aquarana > Aquarana catesbeiana. The sequence goes on along the minus strand of NC_133333.1, from coordinate 109,726,795 downwards.
TCAGAGCCCTTCTGTTTCCAGATGGTGCTCCACCTCACCATCCCCAACCAAATGCAGTAAGCCGGCTGCATGAGAGTCATTTTCTATATGTCCTCCCGAGTACCCCTACCCAACGAGCCCACCAAAAAAGATGTCGTGTCTGCAGCAAGCGTGGATTTAGGCGTGACACCCGGTATTATTGTACCTCCTGTCCTGACAATCCTGGTCTATGCATTGGTGAATGTTTTGAACGCTACCATACACTAGTTGAGTTTTAGCGTAGGGTACAGCACTGCACAGACTAGGACACACTTTCACAGGGTCTCCCAAGATGCCATCGCATTTTGAGAGACCCAAACCTGGTACCAGTTAAAAAAGTTAAAGTTACAAAAAAAATGTAAAAAAAAAAAAAAAAGAAAAAACACAAAAAAATATATAAAATAAAAAAAACAAAAATAGTTGTTGTTTTATTGTTCTCTCTCTATTCTCTCTCTATTGTTCTGCATTCTATACTGCAATGTTTTATTGTTATGTTTTTATCATGTTTGCTTTATAGGTATGCAATTTTTTTATACTTTGTTTTTTTATTGTTAACCACTTTTTTGTTTTCAGGTACGCCATTCAGCTGCAGAGTGGCTTTATTTATCTTGACAGCAACAGTGTTTGCTCCCACGATGCATAAAGCCGTGACTCCAGCGCTGTCAGAGGTGATTTCACCACCACAGTTACATACTTCAGCATATATGCCGAAGCGTGGGGGCAGCAGTGGGTGGAGGAGCGATTTGCTCCTGCCTTTTGTGGGAGGATGCCCCCATGCTTTGGCATATATATATTTTAGGTAGGCACAGGTTGCGTTAAATGTTCTATTTTTTACTATGTTTTTTTTTATATTTGCTTTGCAGGTATGGTAAGTATTACTGTTATACTGTAATGTTACTTTGTTTTTTTGTTAACCATCATTTGCTTAGCAGGTACACCATTCAGTTGCAGCGCGGATTTATTTATCTTGACAGCAACCGCGTTTGCTCCCACGATAAAGCCGTGACTCCAGCGCTGTCGGAGGTGATTTCACCACCACAGTTACATACTTCAGTATATATGCCGAAGCGTGGGGGCAGCAGAGGGCGGAGGAGCGATTTGCTCCTAACTTTTGCGGGAGGATGCCCCCATGCTTCGGCATATATATACGGTGCATGTATGCCCATCATTAGAAGTGGGTGGATGAAGGGAGGTATTCTAATGGTGGGCATACCCACCGATCAATATCTTTTTTTCGTTCAGCCCACAGGCTGCATGAAAAAAAAGTTTACAATATATGCCCAACAAGGACCAGCAACGTACTGGTATGTTGCTGGACTTTGAGCGGTTATACCAGAATGATGCCTGCAGGTTTAGGTATCATCTTGGTATCATTCTTTTCAGCCAGCGGTCGGCTTTCATGTAAAAGCAATCCTAGCAGCTAATTAGCCTCTAGACTGCTTTTACAAGCAGTGGGAGGGAATGCCCCCCCCCCACCGTCTTCCATGTTTTTCTCTGGCTCTCCTGTCTCAACAGGGAACCTGAAAATGCAGCCGGTGATTCAGCCAGCTGACCATAGAGCTGATCAGAGACCAGAATGGCTCCAAACATCTCTATGGCCTAAGAAACTGGAAGCTACGAGCATTTCATGACTTAGATTTTGCCGGATGTAAACAGCGCCATTGGGAAATTGAGAAAGCATTTTATCACACCGATCTTGGTGTGGTCAGATGCTTTGAGGGCAGAGGAGAGATCTAGGGTCTATTAGACCCCAATTTTTTCAAAAAAGAGTACCTGTCACTACCTATTGCTATCATAGGGGATATTTACATTCCCTGAGATAACAATAAAAATGATTAAAAAAAAATAAAAATGAAAGGAACAGTTTAAAAATAAGATAAAAAAAAAAAAAATAAAGAAAAACAACAAAAAAAAAAAAAAGCACCCCTGTCCCCCCCTGCTCTCGCGCAAAGGCGAACACAAGCGTTGGTCTGGCGTCAAATGTAAACAGCAATTGCACCATGCATGTGAGGTATCACCGCGAAGGTCAGATTGAGGGCAGTAATTTTAGCAGTAGACCTCCTCTGTAAATCTAAAGTGGTAACCTGTAAAGGCTTTTAAAGGCTTTTAAAAATGTATTTAGTTTGTCGCCACTGCACGTTTGTGCGCAATTTTAAAGCATATCATGTTTTGTATCCATGTACTCGGCCTAAGATCATCTTTTTTATTTCATCAAACATTTGGGCAATATAGTGTGTTTTAGTGCATTAAAATTTTAAAAAGTGTGTTTTTTCCCCAAAAAATGCGTTTGAAAAATCGCTGCGCAAATACTGTGTGAAAAAAAAATGAAACACCCACCATTTTAATTTGTAGGGCATTTGCTTTAATAAAATATATAATGTTTGGGGGTTCAAAGTAATTTTCTTGCAAAAAAATAATTTTTTCATGTAAATAAAAAGTGTCAGAAAGGGCTTTGTCTTCAAGTGGTTAGAAGAGTGGGTGATGTGTGACATAATCCTCTAAATGTTGTGCATAAAATGCCAGGACAGTTCAAAACCCCCCCAAATGACCCCATTTTGCAAAGTAGACACCCCAAGCTATTTGCTGAGAGGTATGTCGGGTCCATGGAATATTTTATATTGTGACACAAGTTGCGGGAAACAGACAAATTTTTTTTTTTTTTTTTGCACAAAGTTGTCACTAAATGATATATTGCTCAAACATGCCATGGGAATATGTGAAATTACACCCCAAAATAAATTCTGTTGCTTCTCCTGAGTACGGGGATACCACATGGTGAGACTTTTTGGGAGCCTAGCCGTGTACGGGACCCCGAAAACCAAGCACCGCCTTCAGGCTTTCTAAGGGCGTAAATTTTTGATTTCACTCTTCACTGCCTATCACAGTTTCGGAGGCCAGATGGCACAAACCCCCCCTAAATGACCCCATTTTGGAAAATAGACACCCAAAGCTATTTGCTGAGAGGTATAGTGAGTATTTTGCAGACCTCACTTTTTGTCACAAACTTTTGAAAATTGAAAAAAGAAAAAAAAAAAAATTTTTCTTGCCTTTCTTCATTTTCAAAAACAAATGAGAGCTGCAAAATACTCACCATGCCTCTCAGCAAATAGCTTGGGGTGTCTACTTTCCAAAATGGGGTCATTTGGGGGGGTTTTGTGCTATCGTGGCATTTTATGGCCTTCGAAACTGTGATAGGTAGTGAGGAGTGAAATCAAAAATTTACGCCCTTAGAAATCCTGAAGGCAATGATTGGATTTCGGGGCCCCGTATTGAAGCTAGGCTCCCAAAAAGTGCCACATGTGTGGTATCCCCGTACTCAGGAGAAGCAGCAGAATGTATTTTGGGGTGTAATTCCACATATGCCCATGGCATGTTTGAGCAATATATCATTTAGTGACAACTTTGTGCAAAAAAAAAAAAATTGTCACTTTCCCGCAACTTGTGTCAAAATATAAAATATTCCATGGGCTCAACATGCCTCTCAGCAAATAGCTTGGGGTGTCTACTTTCCAAAATGGGGTCATTTGGGGGGGTTTTGTGCCATCTTGGCATTTTATGGCCTTCAAAACTGTGATAGGTAGTGAGGAGTGAAATAGAAAAAATTTACGCCCTTAGAAATCCTGAAGGCAGTGATTGTTTTTTGGGCCCCGTACGCCGATAGGTTCCCAAAAAGTCCCACACATGTGGTATCCCCGTACTCAGGAGAAGCAGCTGAATGTATTTTGGGGTGCAATTCCACATATGCCCATGGCCTGTGTGAGCAATATATCATTTAGTGACAACTTTTTGTAATTTTTTTTTTTTTTGTCATTATTCAGTCACTTGGGACAAAAAAATAAATATTCAATAGGCTCAACATGCCTCTCAGCAATTTCCTTGGGGTGTCTACTTTCCAAAATGGGGTCATTTGGGGGGGTTTTGTACTGCCCTGCCATTTTAACACCTCAAGAAATGACATAGGCAGTCATAAACTAAAAGCTGTGTAAATTCCAGAAAATGTACCCTAGTTCGTAGACGCTATAACTTTTGCGCAAACCAATAACTATACGCTTATTGACATTTTTTTTACCAAAGACATGTGGCCGAATACATTTTGGCCTAAATGTATGACTAAAATTGAGTTTATTGTATTTTTTTTATAACAAAAAGTAGAAAATATCTTTTTTTTTTCAAATTTTCGGTCTTTTTCCGTTTATAGCTCAAAAAATAAAAACGGCAGAGGTGATCAAATACCATCAAAAGAAAGCTCTATTTGTGGGAAGAAAAGGACGCAAATTTTGTTTGGGTACAGCATTGCATGACCGGGCAATTAGCAGTTAAAACGACGCAGTGCCAAAATGTAAAAAGTGCTCTGGTCATTAAGGGGGTAAATCCTTCCGGGGCTGAAGTGGTTAAAGAAAGGCTATTTATTTGCAAAACTTTATAAACAGAAAGAAAGAAAAAATGCATTTATAAAAATAAAATGCGGTCTATTTTTGTTTATTTTGCAATACAATATAAAAACCTAGTGGTGATTAAATACCAACAAAAGAAAGCTCTATATGTGTGAAAAAATGATGAAAAATTCATAAGGTTACAGTGTTGCATGACCACGCAATTGCCTCTGAAAGTGTGACAGCGCTGAAATTTGGCCTGGGCAGGAAGGGGATGAAGGTGCCCGGTAGTAGTCAACTGGCAATTGCACGGTCATGCAACAATATGCACAAATTAAATTTATATAATTTTTTTCACACAAATAGAGGTTTCTTTTGATGGTGTTTGATCACCACTGTTTTTTTATATTATATAAATAAAAAAGACTAAGAAATTTAGAAAAAACAGAATTTTCTACTTTCTGTTATAAATCATATCCAATAAAAAAAAATCTAACGTCTTCATGAATTTAGGCCACAATGTATTCTGATATATGTCTTTGGTAAAAATAAAAATAAAATTGCAGTAAATGTATATTATTGTGTTGCACCCTCTACCATAGGTAGGTGCTAGAGTGAGGATTTTGTAAGGGAAACTGTCAGCGCAGGTAAATTTGGCAGGCCTATGCTTCAGGCTAGGCCAGCTTATTTTGATCTGGGGGGCAGGGAGTGGTTAGTGCAGCAGTGGGTGTGACCACCTGTGCTTTAGTTCTGAGGCACCTCCCCTGCTTCCAGGAAGAATGTTCTGGAAGAGGGGCAGGGTCTAGGACTGGAGTGGCAGGCAGCTCATGTGAGGAGCCCTGACCAATCCCCAACTGGAATGGGCAGGGGGCAGGCCTACCATATAAGTTGAGGTAACAGCCGCTGGGGAGGAGTTGTCGGCAAGAAGATGTGGAGAATGGAGTACTAGGCAGCAGCAGGGGCCCCATCCCCATCTGGGGGGGGGGTGAGAGGCCTAGAGGAGGATCGCAGGAGAGCTGGGAAAGAGCTTCATCTTTACACGATCATTGATGAAGTGTTCTGGAACAGAGGGGCTGGAGAGGCTGTCAGAACATATGTCCAGTTAAAGTTCTCCGTCATGGACTTGGGGCAGGAGAAGGTCGGTGAGTGGACCACAGTGGAGTTCTGGATGATGCATGCCAGGGGAGGAGGGTGTGAGGTCAGAGGAGAGACTGTGGGGAAAGTGTCAAATCACTGTGGCCTGAGGGCACAGGATTTGCAGGCCGGACTATCTGGGAGCAGTAGTCCATCAATCAGCACATGCTACTAAATTACTTAGCCACCGGGGAGAGGTACTGCAGACCTCTGGCCTAGTAACAGTGCAACCAATTCTAGCCAGCAAATGGGACTGTTCAGAGTGCTCTCCTTTGTCAAAAAGAGGATGATGTGACAGGAAGAGTAATGATCTACAGTAGAAGTTTGTGAAGGAGAGTGGAAGTCCTGGGAGCAACAGTCTGCAGGAGATACGCAGAGGAGGAGTAATAGTCTGCATGGTGTTATGCAGGGGAAGCGTCTGTAGATACTACGTGTACATCAGTACTTTATAGCTCAACCTTTTGTTCTAATTCTTAAATATGATGGCAAACCAATTGTTCTATGAGCATCCCATATTTCCTTTGCCTCAACCAAGTTATATCCCCCAATAAACATAACAAAAACAACGCAAATGACTGTTCATTGTCTCAGAAGGGATAGATGGAGGTCTGGCAGCAGGGTGACATATTGGATGTTAGTTACTAGTAGCAACCAAGCGCTACAATTGGTTTGTGTGAAAGTTTTAATGTCGTTTTTCTTTTATTGGTTGAACATGACTAACTATGTAACTATAGAGGCCTCACATGCGTATAGAGAGAGAAAAAAAGAAAATGCAGCAGATATGTTAGGCCTACTGTAAATGCAGCCCATTGTCTTAAATAATAAGCAATCATATGTACTGCATTTAAATCAGTAATATATATATATATATATATATATATATATATATATATATATTTTTTTTTTTTAGGTACGTATATATACATGCTTATACAGTCATGGCCAAAAATATTGGCACTCCTGCATTTCTGTCAGATAATGCACCACTTCGGCCAGAAAATTGTTGCAATTACAAATGTTTGAGCATTTTCATGTTTATTTATTTTGTTTGTATTGGTATGATACTAAAAAGTGGAGAAACAAAAAGCCAAATCTGACACATTCCATGCAAAACTCAGAAAATAAACTGGACAAAATTATCGGCACCCTCAATTTATTATTTGGTAGCATGCCCCTTTGAAAAATTAACTGAAATCAATCACTTCCTGTAACCATCAATGAGTTTCTTACACCTCTCTACTGGAATTTTGGACAGGACATGTGTGAACCTAAAGATGGAGAATATTTTGAAGGTGAGCATGTACTCTAAAATAAGGCTTGGTGCCTGGGGCCTCCAACAATGATTGTGACCCATTTATATATAATTTTCTCTGATTGTTATGCAGCAGACAAAATGTGACCTTTGCCTCGAAACAGTGAAAGACTAAATAAAGATGGACTATAAGATGAAAATACTCACAATCATTTTATTAGTGTAAATTGCAGCTTATAGTTTGATCTGTAAAAAAGGTTTCATGCTGAACTAGAATGTAAGAAAAATAGCTATAGACTACAGCATATTTAACATAAAATACATAGCAGGTTAATTGTTACCTAGCAGCATCCTCAGATTGAGTGAACACTGTAAGGGAAAATCAGGCTGGTTTGGCCCATCATTTTAATAGCTTAGAGTAGAAAGCTTGGAAGCAATTGACAGATGACAGCAGAATCCAGAGGGTGGATGACAGGCGACGTCAGAAGATCTCATTTGTACAGCGCAGACAGCAGAGGCCAAAAATGTAGCTAATCATTCAATTTTCAGCTTGGAGTTTCAAAGGCTGCTTAGGGACCTCATTTGAAAAAGAAGTGAATAGGATTATGAGTCATTTTAAGTCCAAAATTCTTTAAAATAACAGGGGAGGATCGCTAAGAAAATGAACTCTTCCTTGGCTGGAATAAATGCTTAAAGGGGTTGTAACCCCTCCTATGCATTAAGGTGAAAAAACTTCTGACACTGACCGGCCCCTCAGCCCCCCATTTTACTCATCTGAGCCCGTTAATTCCCTCGGTGGAGACACGTTCACCTTCTCTGCCCGGGGTTCTCGGCTCTTGATTGGATAGATTGATAGCAGCGCAGCCATTGGCTCCCGCTGCTGTCAATCAAATCCAATGATGAGGGCACCAGGGGACGGGGCCAAGCCTGGCATTCGTGTCTATGGACGCAAATGCTGAACTCGGGAGTGCGCCCGCAAGGTAACCCCCCCCGGGAGAGCGCTACTCATAGGGGGTTATATGATGCAGGGAGGAGCTGATAGCACCTTCAGGGGACGCCAGAAGAGGAAAAAAAACACAAGGGTTTAAAATCACTTTAAAGCCCTATTAAACTAAAATCAAACATTTCTTATATTGCAGCTTACAAATTCTTAGATGTGGAGGGCATTCGTTTTCTTCTTAGGCTTTATTTCTTCAGTTTCAATTTTCAATTTTCATCTGGAGATCCTGCCAGTAAAGCTTGGTACACACGGGCCGAATATTGTCCGGTATCGGTCGGTTCAACAGAAGCAGGCCGACATTTGGCCCACCTGTACGCCAACCAGTCTGACGGAAGCCGGCATCCAATTAGTGCTTTTAGCCAATGGCTGGCCAATGTCCTCTGGTGGGGGGGGAGGCAAAATACAATAGCTCAGCAGGGAGATCGCTGTACATTGGATAATTAGTACAGGGAGCTCCTAATTTCTTTTTTTTTCAGCCCACTGGGTTGAACGAAAAAAAGCTTATAGTGTGTATCTAACCCAAGGCTGGCCATACATTATACAATTTTCTCATTCAATTTCCTTTAGACTTACCTCCATCTATGTAGTGCAAGGCCCTGTCTGGTTGGATACAAACTGAAAGTGTATAGGCTTGACCTCATATTATATGTTTTGACAAATCTAAACGAAAATTGTACAAGAAAATTGTATAATGTATGGCCAGCCTTAGCCTGTTGCTTTTCAAAAGAACAAGCTCTCTTTCAGAAGTATCAGTTATAGAGATTAAATAAAACACCGTCTCATTGTATTGTAATTATTATTATCATCTTATGTAATTGGATGCTTACAATGATTAGTTTGAATTATTTATTTAAAACCTTTATTCCAAAAGTAAATATATTGTTTATAAAGTGCTAGCTGGAGTTTGGCATCTATTTTTTAGTGTATCTAAATTTGCTAGTACATATAACACTCCACCCCCAGATTAACAATACTGCTGTCCAAAGGTGTCCCCTGTGCTGCTTCATCTAGAATGGGTGCACTCTAATACAGGAGGTGTGTTACTGGCCAAGTCCCCAGGTGAAAACAGAGGGGGAAAAGCCTAAAAAAAGAAAAGAACACAAATGCAGCTATCACATCTAATTATTGGTAAGCTGTAATATAGTACATTTTTTTTGTTTTGGGTTTAATAGTGCTTTAACAGTGACTGAAACTATTTATTTCCAGGACAAGTGAGTCACAGACTAATATGTTATGAGTAATGTTATCAGTGTTTCAAATGTTACACCTGTACAGTTAAATGGTCAGATTTAATAATGTGATATTGGGGAGCCTAAGATCCCCAGCCTGCCACGTTGGTAAAAGCAAAGCAGTCTTTTATATTTTCAAATGGAAAGCAAACAGCTTAATCACGACATAAAATAAAGAAAACAGTCTACACTGTTGGCACAAATAAGATCTTTGGCTCACCGCCCGGGAAAAAAACTTGTCACTTAAGAGGGTTATGTCCCGCCTGCCTCAAGGGCTCAAAGGCTAGGTCACCAGTCGCTTAGCAGTTTCTCAGCCATAAGCACTTCAGCACTCTTTCTTCTGTCCTTCTTCACACTCAACCTCACAGATACCTGCTAATTGCTTCCCGTTCCTTTTCAGGTCTCTCATGCAGGCAGGTCACCCTTTCAGGAACAAGTCCCTGTAATCACGGTTTTTTGAATCCCATATATATAAGGACTTACTGATCTTTGGAAAACTGTAAGTCAGTTTACCCTTATTCAACTGGAACCCCTCACCCTGCATGGGTGAGAACCCTTGAGTACTTCAAAACTGCATTCAAAGCATTGTGACCAGTCAGACTGCAATGTGCATGGTGAGCTCAACAGTTATACACTCTAATTACTTTTCCACCCTGTATGCAGGGACCAGTCCGGTCTTGGTTGGGTCTTTTCCCCAGCAAACAAAAATCCCCATCAAAATCCCCCACGGTATAGTCTGATAATCCAACCTGTGCCCTGTGCCACCCCAATATGGCGCTTCTGATCAGTGTATGATTACTGAGTAACCGTATGCTCTATTTCAGTTTTCTAACCTGAATTAAGAACACAGTAAAGCTGTAAATTGATTGGTTGCTACTGACGGACAATTCCGGGTACTTGCCTCTGCAGCAAAAAATGGAAGCAAAAATGTGAACTTTTATTGTAAAGAATGTGTGAAGCTGTTATGCAATACTTTTTAGTATTGAAAAATATGTGTACAGTACTCCTGTGCTTACCTGTTCCCAAATTATTTTAAAGCAGCTTGCTTGTACTTCCATGTGCTTCACATACACAAAATTAATCTGTATACAATACTTGTAGTGCTACTACACATGTGTCAATCTATATCAATTAACATCCCTTTAACCACTTAAGGACCATAAGGATTTGCCCCCTTAATGACCAGGCCATTTGTTGCAATACGGCACTGCGTCGCTTTAAATGACAATTGTGCGGTCGTGCGAAGTTGTACCCAAACAAAATTGATGTCCTTTTTTTCCCACAAATAGAGCTTTCTTTTGGTTGCATTTGATCACCTCTGTTTTTTTATTTTTTGCGCTATATTTAAAAAAAGAGCAACAATTTTGAAAAAAAAAACAATATTTTTTACTATTTGCTATAATAAAAATCCCCCCCAAAAATTTAAAAAAACACATTTCTTGATCAGTTTAGGCCAATATGTATGCTTCTATGTATTTTTGGTAAAAACAATTGCAATAACCGTATATCGGTTGGTTTACGCAAAAGTTATAGTGTCTACTAAATTGGGGATAGATTTATGACATTCTTATTATTTATTTATTTTTTTAGTAGTAATGGCGGCGATCTGCGATCTTTAGTGGGACTGTGACATTGCGGCGGACAGATTGGACACTTTTTTGGGACCAGTGACATTGTACAGCGATCAGAGCTAAAAATAGCCACTGATTACTGCATAAATGTCACTGGCAAGGAAGGGGTTAACACTAGGGGCGATCAAGGGGTTAAATGTGTTCCCTGGGAGGTTTTTCTAACTGTGGGTGCAGTGTACTGAATAGAGGAGGAGAGAAATCGCTGTTCCTGATCACTAGGAACAGCAGATCTCTCTCTACACCCCTGTCAGAATGGGAATCTGTTTACATTGACAGACCCCCGTTCTGGCTCTTTGAGGAGTGATCGCAGGCAGCTGGCGGACATCGCTGCTGCTGGCCATGCGCATCGGCTCCGCCACCTCTCCGCAGGCTCGATAGCTTGTTAAAGTAAAAGTACTACCAAACAATAACAATATAGTGCTTCAAACAATTATTTCTATGTTCATACACCAATGTGTTTGTTCCATATATAGCATTTCGTGACATAGATATTAAACTAAAAAAATTGTTCTGAATCCTGGGTAATTCCCAACTCCTCCAGTGTAATAAAGACCAACCATATCCGATTTTCCTTATGATCCACCACACATCACACTATCCATAACCATGTGTTCAACTCACCACCCAGGTTGTGGCCTCACTCATTGTAAAGCATACAGTAAAACACCCTCATAATGCTTTCCGTAAAACCAATATTTATTACAGTATTAATAACATTACACTCACATTATGCAGTGTGCCAATCCTCAGTGCACACAGGTTGACACTGACAGCTTGTAAATACAAATCTGTCAGGTAATCACATTAAACATAGATAACAATACTCTCTCTGGTATACTCTGGTTACTTCCTGATAAAGCACAAAGACTTCTCCCAGCTCTTGGGACTTCATATAAAGCCCCTGATGAAGTCAATTGGTGTGAATTAGTAAGTAATATGCTAACTAAAATAAATAGTTGTCGCCGATGATGTCACATATGACGAAACATGTAGGATGTAGTCTATGTCTGAACTAACCACGCCAATTGAGCTTGTATACAAGTCATTTTTATCCCGGGAACTACCATTTTAACCACTGACTATTCACTTGATTGTTGTAAGTGTTTGTTTTACGGTTTTACACTATGTGGGCCCCCTTTTTCTTCATTATTGGTCATGTCTGAGGAACACCAGGGGATGGTTTGGCCAGCCATGTTACCTTCCTTTCCGGTCTAACCACTTAGGGATTCGCTTTGAGTGCTGGATCATTTTTTAAACACCTGTCTAGACTGCTATAACGTGAAGTGTAGAGATTTGGTAAGCTCACATCCTGTTTATTATCATGGTGGAGGTGCACCAGGTGGATATTCATCTAACCAATCAAATTTTTTTGGATATTACTTCAAATAACTTTTTTTTTTTTTAATCTGTCACTATGCACTTTAGTGTTCAAGCATTAAATGGACTTTTTTAAATGATTTACTTTGAACTTCATTTATTTAGCGCTGCAATTTTTATTATGTATGTTTTTGCACAACTGGTTATGTTGTGATATTGCAATCAGCAATCAGCTTTATTTCACTTAGGTTATCACCTGTGCAGTAATATTTTTTGTATTAAGTACAATACAATGAAAAAAATAGTGAATCCTTGAATAAAAGTTCATGCAGATAAGTCCAACGCCCACTTCAAACTGTGTCAAATGGAATCTCTGTGTGTCATAACTTCCCTCATTGAAAAAACACACCACGTGTCTTTACACAAATTGGGTGGAACTGAACCGTGACACACCACGTTCTTACATATTTCTGCATTGCATTGTGGGGTTTGTAGTTTCTGTACCGATTGGCATGTACAGTTTTAGTGTTTTTATATGCAATCAAGTGTCCTAAAGGATTTTATACTATGTGTGGCTGTTGCTCTGTTTTCTTCATTCCCAGGACCATGAGCTGTGGAGGACATGTTTGAAGAGACTCAAGGGTGATTCTGGATTACAGCAGAGGGAGTTTCTTCCAGTTTCTTCAAGCACTTTTTGACTTCCCCATGATAGAGAGTCACACGTCCTTTGGTAAGCTGACATTTTGACTGGATTATTGCACTTAATTATTTTAGTTTAGTTAGCGCTGCATATTACTTACTGAGTTATTTTTGATGTATATTATCCTATACACTTTATGCTGTAGCTTATGTGTGTTAATTAATGCTCATTTATTTTGACATTGGCTTGGTTTCACTTTCTGTTTTTTAAATTGAATTAATTTGGAGCCCCTGATGAAGTCAAGTAACATGGCATAAAGCGTAGGATGGAGCTAGGTGACGTCATCGTGCTACATCAGCTAGTGGCCAGAGAGAGCAGTGTTATCTATGTTTAATGTGATTATCTGGCAGATTTGAATTCACAAGCTGTCAGTCTGTGTGCACTGGGGATTGGTGAGCTACTTAATGTGAGTGTAATATTTTTAATATTTTAATAATTGCTGTTGGTTTTATGGAAAGCACTATGAGGGTGTTATATGCTTTACTTTCAGTGATAATACCTAGAAAAGAAGAACAAAGGAGGATTGCTGGATGGTCTGTTTAAAACCCTTAAAGGGGAAAGGCCCATAATGATTTCTATAGTATACATGTCATTATAATAAGGTGACAGCACAACCTGGGTGGCAAATTGAACACACTGTGATGGACCGTGTGATTTGTGGTGGATCATAAGGAAGATCCGAATTGTTTGGACATTATTACACTGGAGGAGTGGAAATTACCCAGCATGCACAGCATTTTTTTGTTTAAAATTTTTGTCACAAGACACATCTACTATATACAATATATGTGAAACAAGCACATTGGTGTATGCACACAGGAAACTGTTGTTTGAAGCACAATAATGTTATTGTTTAGTATACATTTGAAAAGGATGTTATCTGATGTGTAGATTGATTCATGTGTAGTAGCGCTGCACTTATTGTATATAGACAACAATTTAGCATTACTTACTTACTTCAGACCCATGCACTTTGTCTTCTACTTAATTCTGAGCCTTGCACCCTTTGCATTACTCCTGACCCCTGCAATCTGTATGTTACTTACTGCTGACTCTAGTGCACTATGAGTTACCTACTCCTGAACCCTGCACCCTGTGCATTACTTACTTCTGACCCCTGCATCCTGTGCAGTACTAACTCATGACACTAGCACTCTCTGCATTACTTACTCCTGATCCATGCACTCTCTCACTTAATGTTAATTACTTACTCTTTACCCCTGCACTTTCTGTGTTACTTACTTCTGTCCCCTGCACACCATATGTTACTTATGCCTTATTCCTGCATATTGTGCATTACTTACTCCTGCATAGGGATGAGCCGAACACCCCCCTGTTCGGTTCGTACCAGAACATGCGAACAGGAAAAAAGTTTGTTCGAACACGCGAACACCGTTAACCACTTCAGCCCCGGAAGGATTTACCCCCTTCCTGACCAGAGCACTTTTTACAATTTGGCACTGCGTCGCTTTAACTGCTAATTGCGCGGTCATGCAATGCTGTAACCAAACGAAATTTGCGTCCTTTTCTTCCCACAAATAGAGCTTTCTTTTGATGGTATTTGATCACCTCTGCCGTTTTTATTTTTTGCGCTATACACGGAAAAAGACCGAAAATTTTGAAAAAAAATGATATTTTCTACTTTTTGTTCTAAAAAAAATCCAATAAACTCAATTTTAGTCATACATTTAGGCCAAAATGTATTTGGCCACATGTCTTTGGTAAAAAAAATGTCAATAAGTGTATATTTATTGGTTTGCGCAAAAGTTATAGCGCCTACAAACTAGGGTACATTTTCTGGAATTTACACAGTCTTTAATTTATGACTGCCTATGTCATTTCTTGAGGTGCTAAAATGACAGGGCAGTACAAAACCCCCACAAATGACCCCATTTTGGAAAGTAGACACCCCAAGGAAATTGCTGAGAGGCATGTTGAGCCCATTGAATATTCATTTTTTTTGTCCCAAGTGATTGAATAATGAAAAAAAAAAAAAAAAAAAAACAAAATTACAAAAAGTTGTCACTAAATGATATATTGCTCACACAGGCCATGGGCATATGTGGAATTGCACCCCAAAATACATTTAGCTGCTTCTCCTGAGTATGGGGATACCACATGTGTGGGACTTTTTGGGAGCCTAGCCGCATACGGGGCCCCGAAAACCAATCACTGCCTTCAGGATTTCTAAGGGCGTACATTTTTGATTTTACTCCTCACTACCTATCACAGTTTTGAAGGCCATAAAATGCCCAGATGGCACAAACCCCCCCCAAATGACCCCATTTTGGAAAGTAGACACCCCAAGCTATTTGCTGAGAGGCATGTTGAGTCCATGGAATATTTTATATTTTGACACAAGTTGCGGGAAAGTGACAATTTATTTATTTTTTTTTTTTTTTTTTGCACAAAGTTGTCACTAAATGATATATTGCTCACACAGGTCATGGGCATATGTGGAATTGCACCCCAAAATACATTTAGCTGCTTCTCCTGAGTATGGGGATACCACATGTGTGGGACTTTTTGGGAGCCTAGCCGCGTACGGGACCCCGAAAACCAATCACCGCCTTCAGGATTTCTAAGGGTGTACATTTTTGATTTCACTCTTCACTGCCTATCACAGTTTCGGAGGCCATGGAATGCCCAGGTGGCACAAAACCCCCCCAAATGACCCCATTTTGGAAAGTAGACACCCCAAGCTATTTGCTGAGAGGCATGGTGAGTATTTTGCAGCTCTCATTTGTTTTTGAAAATGAAGAAAGACAAAAAAAAAAATTTTTTTTTTCTTTTTTTAATTTTCAAAACTTTGTGACAAAAAGTGAGGTCTGCAAAATACTCACTATACCTCTCAGCAAATAGCTTGGGGTGTCTACTTTCCAAAATGGGGTCATTTGGGGGGGGGTTTGTGCCACCTGGGCATTCCATGGCCTCCGAGACTGTGATAGGCAGTGAAGAGTGAAATCAAAAATTTACGCCCTTAGAAAGCCTGAAGGCGGTGCTTGGTTTTCGGGGTCCCATACGTGGCTAGGCTCCCAAAAAGTCTCACACATGTGGTATCCCCGTACTCAGGAGAAGCAACAGAATGTATTTTGGGGTGTAATTTCACATATTCCCATGGCATGTTTGAGCAATATATCATTTAGTGACAACTTTGTGCAAAAAAAAAAAAAAATAATAATAATTTGTCTCTTTCCCGCAACTTGTGTCACAATATAAAATATTCCATGGACTCGACATGCCTCTCAGCAAATAGCTTGGGGTGTCTACTTTCCAAAATGGGGTCATTTGGGGGGGTTTGAACTGTCCTGGCATTTTATGCACAACATTTAGAAGCTTATGTCACACATCACCCACTCTTCTAACCACTTGAAGACAAAGCCCTTTCTGACACTTTTTGATTACATGAAAAAATTATTTTTTTTTGCAAGAAAATTACTTTGAACCCCCACACATTATATATTTTTTTAAAGCAAATGCCCTACAGATTAAAATGGTGGGTGTTTAATTTTTTTTTTTCACACAGTATTTGCGCAGCGATTTTTCAAACGCATTTTTTGGGGAAAAAACACACTTTTTTACATTTTAATGCACTAAAACACACTATATTGCCCAAATGTTTGATGAAATAAAAAAGATGATCTTAGGCCGAGTACATGGATACCAAACATGACATGCTTTACAACTGTGCACAAACGTGCAGTGACAACAAAATAAATACATTTTTAAAAGCCTTTAAAAGCCTTTACAGGTTACCACTTTAGATTTACAGAGGAGGTCTACTGCTAAAATTACTGCCCTCGATCTGACCGTCGCGGTGATACCTCACATGCATGGTGCAATTGCTGTTTACATTTGACGCCAGACCGACGCTTGCGTTCGCCTTAGCGCGAGAGCAGGGGGGACAGGGGTGCTTTTTTTTTTTTTTTTTTTTTTTCTTTATTATTTTTTTGCTTTTTTATCTTATTTTAAAACTGTTCCTTTCATTTTTTTTTTTTTTTAATCATTTTTATTGTTATCTCAGGGAATGTAAATATCCCCTATGATAGCAATAGGTAGTGACAGGTACTCTTTTTTGAAAAAATTGGGGTCTATTAGACCCTAGATTTCTCCTCTGCCCTCAAAGCATCTGACCACACCAAGATCGGTGTGATAAAATGCTTCCCCAATTTCCCAATGGCGCTATTTACATGCGGCGAAATCTAAGTCATAAAATGCTCGTAGCTTCCGGTTTCTTAGGCCATAGAGATGTTTGGAGCCACTCTGGTCTCTGATCAGGTCTATGGTCAGCTGGCTGAATCACCGGCTGCATTCTCAGGTTCCCTCTTGAGACAGGAGAGCCAGAGAAAAACACGGAAGACGGTGGGGGGGGGGGGGGGGGCATTCTCTCCCACTGCTTGTAAAAGCAGTCTAGAGGCTAATTAGCCGCTAGGATTGCTTCTACATGAAAGCCGACCGCTGGCTGAAAAGAATGATACCAAGATGATACCTAAACCTGCAGGCATCATTCTGGTATAACCACTCAAAGTCGTGAATGCTGTACTCAGACAAAAATATGGTTAACAATAAAGCACAGTAAACGGTAAAGTATAAAAAATTGCAGACCTGAAAAGCAAACATGATAAAACATAATAACAATAAAACATTGCAGAATAGAATACAGTAAAAAAGAGCAGAACAATAGAGAGAATAGAGAGAGAGAGAATAGAGAGAGAACAATAAAACGACAACTATTATTTTTTATTTTATATTTTTGTTTGTGTTTTTTTTTTTTTTTTTTTTCACTTTTTTTGTAACTGTAACTTTTATAACTGTAACCGGTTCCAGGTTCGGGTCTCTCAAAATGCGATGGCATCTTGGGAGACCCTGTGAAAGTGTGTCCTAGTCTGTGCAATGCTGTACCCTACGCTAATACTCAGCTAGTGAATGGTAGCGTTCAAAACATTCACCAATGCAAAGACCAGGATTGTCAGGACAGGAGGGACAATAATAGCGGGTGTCATGCCTATATCCGCGCTTGCTGCAGACACAACATCTTTTTTGGGGGGGTTCGCTGGGTAGGGGTACTCGGGAGGACATAAAAATGCCTCTCATGCAGCCGACTGCATTTGGTTGGGGATGTGAATGGGGGAAGTACGGGCGCTGCAGAAGCGGTGGGTTCCCAATTAGGATTGGCGAATGCAGCAGGAAGGGCATTATGGGCACGACGGGCCTGTGTTTGTCTTTTTGGTGGCAGCGGGACACTACTTGTGCTTGCCACCTCACCAGCTTGAACTGCACTTATGGGACTCGCCACGTCACCAAGTGTTACTGCAGTGCTGGTTTGACTACGACCGGGGTGTACTAGGCCGCTGGCGCTTGCCAGTTCACCAAAACGCTACCAAAAAAACTGTTAACGATCGCAGGGATCAGGCCTGACTCTGCGAACGCTGCAGTTATGCATTTAGTGTTTTGTAAGTGACAGTGATCGATCGATACTGCACTTGGGTGGGCTGGGCTGGGCCGGGCGGAGGGGCAAAACGCAGGTGCTAGCAGGTATCTGGGCTGATCCCGCTAACACTGCGTTTTTGGGAACCCTAAACTGCTGGGGACGCCAGTATAGATCTGATCGGATCAGATATTGATCAGTTCAGATACTATACCACTAAGGGAGGTGTACAGTGCGTGCGTGGGTGTTAGCGCTACTGGCACTAACCTGACGCTGCCTGGGGCTGGTGCTTGCCAGTTCACCAAAACGCTACAAAAAAAACTGTTAGCGATCGCAGGGATCAGGCCTGACTCTGCGAACGCTGCAGTTATGCGTTTAGTGTTTTGTAAGTGACAGTGATCGATCGATACTGCACTTGGGTGGGCTGGGCTGGGCCGGGCGGAGGGGTAAAACGCAGTTGCTAGCAGGTATCTGGGCTGATCCCGCTAACACTGCGTTTGTGGGAACCCTAAACTGCTGGGGACGCTAGTATAGATCTGATCGGATCAGATATTGATGCGTTCAGATACTATACCACTAAGGGAGGTGTACGGTGCGTGGGTGTTAGCGGTACTGGCACTAACCTGACGCTGCCTGGGGCTGGTGCTTGCCATTTCACCAAAATGCTACCAAAAAAACTGTTAGCGATCGCAGGGATCAGGCCTGACTCAGCGAACGCTGCAGTTATGCGTTTAGTGTTTTGTAAGTGACAGTGATCGATCGATACTGCACTTGGGTGGGCTGGGCCGAGCTGGGCGGAGGGGCAAAACGCAGGTGCTAGCAGGTATCTGGGCTGATCCCGCTAACACTGTGTTTTTGGGAACCCTAAACTGCTGGGGACGCTAGTATAGATCTGATCGGATCAGATATTGATGCGATCAGATACTATACCACTAAGGGAGGCGTATGCTGCGTGCGTGGGTGTTAGCGGTACTGGCGCTAATCTGACCCTGCCTGGGGCGACGCATATCACCGCCGGGCGATCAGGGGGCTAAATCTTTATTCGGTAATAAACGGCGGGTTCCCTGACACTATAAAAAATAAACAAACTAACCAGCGTCACCCGTAACGGTTATACAGTGATCAGTGGTGAAAGGGTTAACTAGGGGGCAATCAAGGGGTTAAAACATTTATTAGATAGTATATGGGGGTCCCTGTCGCTATAAAACTCTGACGGCGAACCTAAATATTTACGTCCCTAACTAGCATCACCAGCGACACTAATACAGCGATCAGAAAAATGATCGCTTAGCGACACTGGTGACAGGGGGTGATCAAGGGGTTAAAACTTTATTAGGGGGGGTTAGGGGGGTACCCTAGACCTACAGGGGGCCTAACACTCACTGCCCTGACACTGTAACTGTCACAAACTGACACCAATACAGTAATCAGAAAAAAAAAAAAAAAAAAAAAAAAACTGCTGGTGTCAGTTTGTGACAGGGGGGGGGGGGGGTGATTGGGGGGGGATCGGGGGGCGATCGGGGGGGGGATCGGGGTGTTTAGTGTGCCTGGCATGTTCTACTGTGTGTGTAGTGTTGGTGCACTTACATTGCAGTCTTCTCTCCTCGGCCCGGAACGGAAAATACCGAGCCGAGGAGAGATGACATCATTTCCTCTGCCTCTGTGTACAATACAGAGGCAGGGAAATGATCCCATTGGCTGAGAGCGATCGCGAGGGGGGGGCCACGAATGGATGGCCTCCCCCTCACCTCCGATCGCCGGGGGAGATTTGCCGACCGCCGCAGGCACCGGGGGGGGGGTCCGATCGGACCCCCCACCCGCGGGCAGGCAAGGACGTACATATACGTCCTTTTGCCTGCCCGTGCCGCTCTGTCGACGTATATAGTCGTGCGGCGGTCGGCAAGTGGTTAAAGTCTATGGGACACGAACATGAATAATCAAAAGTGCTAATTTTAAAGGCTTATATGCAAGTTATTGTCATAAAAAGTGTTTGGGGACCTGGGTCCTGCCCCAGGGGACATGGATCAATGCAAAAAAAAGTTTTAAAAACGTCCGTTTTTTCAGGAGCAGTGATTTTAATAATGCTTAAAGTCAAACAAAAGTGTAATATCCCTTTAAATTTCGTAGCTGGGGGGTGTCTATAGTAAGCCTGTAAAGGGGCGCATGTTTCCCGTGTTTAGAACAATCTGATAGCAAAATGACATTTCGAAGGAAAAAACCCATTTAAAACTACTCGCGGCTATTGCATTGCCGACAATACACATAGAAGTTCATTGATAAAAACGGCATGGGAATTCCCCACAGGGGAACCCAGAACCAAAATTAATAAAAAAAAAAAGGCGTGGGAGTCCCCCTAAATTCCATACCAGGCCCTTTAGGTCTGGTATGGATATTAAGGGGAACCCCGGCCAAAATTTTAAAAAAAAATGACGTGGGGTTCCCCCTAAATTCCATACCAGACCCTTCAGGTCTGGTATGGATTTTAAGGGGAACCCCGCGCCAAAAAAAAAAAAAAAACGGCGTGGGGTCCCCCCAAAAATCTATACCAGACCCTTATCCGAGCACGAGAGTGCGGCCCCCCCCTCCTGAACCGTACCAGGCCACATGCCCTCAACATTGGGAGGGTGCTTTGGGGTATCCCCCCAAAACACCTTGTCCCCATGTTTATGAGGACAAGGGCCTCATCCCCACAACCCTGCCATCCTGGCACAGGGTGAGTGAGAAAATATATCTTGGACTACTTAAAATGGGACAGTAATATTTGTCCACAATATCTCCCAGGATGTATGTAGAGACTATTATTGGTTTGGTTGATTCTGAACTCAACCTGTTAATTGAGTGAGCTGATCACATTAGCCTCCAGGACTGGCTAGGAGCCGAACTGTTAAAGAATAGGCTTAGGAGGGGGGAGATTGTTGTTTGTATTGTTAATTGTAATTAGCTCCAGCTATTTTGTTTATACTACTGTGTGAAGCTCAGTGCCCACAAGTCTGTCATCTGGTCTGGGTAAATTTTTTAGTTAATTAGCTCATGTTAATTATGTTAATTAGGTTACAGTTGTATTGTTAGAGGAGGTTCCAACGGCATATAAAGTCTTGTAATTTTGATTCTAAATAAAACAGTTCATGGTAGCAACAAGCAAGTGTCGCCTTGTTTTGTGCTCAGAGAGGTTGGAATATTTGATATCTGTAT
Organism: Aquarana catesbeiana; assembly: GCF_042186555.1. Lineage (NCBI taxonomy): Eukaryota > Metazoa > Chordata > Amphibia > Anura > Ranidae > Aquarana > Aquarana catesbeiana. Next base: position 109,705,521 of record NC_133333.1, on the reverse strand, counting down.
ACAGACTGGGAGGAAGTGGTATATGACGGAAGCACTCAAGCGGAGTGTGGGACGTTTCGTGACACTAATTTTAAAGGCTTACATGCAAGTTATTGTCATAAAAAGTGTTTGGGGACCTGGGTCCTGCCCCAGGGGACATGGATCAATGCAAAAAAAAGTTTTAAAAATGGCTGTTTTTTGGGAGCAGTGATTTTAATAATGCTTAAAGTCAAACAATAAAAGTGTAATATCCCTTTAAATTTCGTAGCTGGGGGGTGTCTATAGTATGCCTGTAAAGGGGCGCATGTTTCCCGTGTTTAGAACAGTCTGACAGCAAAATGACATTTCAAAGGAAAAAAAGTCATTTAAAACTACTCGCAGCTATTGCATTGCCGGTCCGACAATACACATAGAAGTTCATTGATAAAAACGGCATGGGAATTCCCCACAGGTGAATCCTGAACCAAAATTTTTTTAAAAAATGATGTGGGGGGGCCCCTAAATTCCATACCAGGCCCTTCAGGTCTGGTATGGATATTAAGGGGAACCCCTGGCCAAAATAAAAAAAAATGGCGTGGGGTCCTCCCAAAAATCCATACCAGACCCTTATCCGAGCACCCAACCTGACAGGCTGCAGGAAAAGAGGAGGGACGAGAGAGCGCCCCCCCTGAACCGTTCCAGGCCACATGCCCTCAACATTGGGAGGGTGCTTTGGGGTAGCCCCCCAAAACACCTTGTCCCCATGTTGATGAGGACAAGGGCCTCATCCCCACAACCCTGGCCGGTGGTTGTGGGGGTCTGCGGGCAGGGGGCTTATCGGAATCTGGAAGCCCCCTTTAACAAGGGGACCCCCAGATCCCGCTCCCGCCTGTGTGAAATGGTAAGGGGGTACAAAAGTACCCCTACCATTTCACTAAAAAAAGTCAAAAATGTTAAAAATGACAAGAGACAGTTTTTGACAATTCCTTTATTTAAATGCTTCTTCTATCTTCCTTCATCTTCTTCTTCTTCTGGTTCTTCCTCCGGTGTTCTCGTCCAGCATCTCCTCCGCGGCGTCTTCTTCCCTTCTTCTCCTCGGGCCGCTCCGCATCCATTATGGCATGGAGGGAGGCTCCCACTCTTCTCTTCATCTTCTTCTCTTCTTCATCTTCTTTTCTTCTTCTCTTCTTCATCTTCTTCTCCGGGCCGCTCTGCATTCATGCTGGCATGGAGGGAGGCTCCCGCTGTGTGACGCGTCTCCTCTTCTGACGGTTCTTAAATAACGGGGGGTGGGGTCACCCAGCCCCCCTCTGACGCACAGTGACTGGACGGGACTTCCCTGTGACATCACGGGGAATGCCACAGGGAAGTCCCGTCATGTCCCGTGCGTCAGAGGGGGGTGGGGTCACGGGGTTGCCCCACCCCCGTTATTTAAGAACCGTCAGAGAGTGGCCCGGAGAAGAAGATGAAGAAGAGAAGAAGATGAAGAAGAAGAGAAGAAGAAGATGAAGAAGAGAAGAAGAGAAGAGCGGGAGCCTCCCTCCATGCCATGGATGCGGAGCGGCCCGAGGAGAAGAGTAGAAGACGCCGCGGAGGAGATGCTGGACGAGAACACCGGAGGAAGATCCAAAAGAACCAGAAGAACCAGAAGAAGAAGAAGATGAAGGAAGAAAGAAGAAAGAAGAAGCATTTAAATAAAGGAATTGTCAAAAACTGTCTCTTGTCATTTTTAACATTTTTGACAGTTTTTTTGTGAAATGGTAGGGGTAATTTTGTACCCCCTTACCATTTCACACAGGGGGGGGGCCGGGATCTGGGGGTCCCCTTGTTAAAGGGGGCTTCCAGATTCCGATAAGCCCCCCGCCCGCAGACCCCCACAACCACTGGCCAGGGTTGTGGGGATGAGACCCTTGTTCTCATCAACATGGGGACAAGTTCTTTTGGGGGGCTACCCCAAAGCACCCTCCCAATGTTGAGGGCATGTGGCCTGGTACGGTTCAGGAGGGGGGCGCTCTCTCGTCCCCCCCTCTTTTCCTGCGGCCTGCCAGGTTGCGCGCTCGGATAAGGGTCTGGTATGGATTTTTGGGGGGACCCCACGCCGTTTTTTTTTTAATTTTGGCGCGGGGTTCCCCTTAATATCCATACCAGACCTGAAGGGTCTGGTATGGAATTTAGGGGGACCCCCCACGTCATTTTTTTTTTTTATTGTGGCCGGGGTTCCCCTTAATATCCATACCAGACCAGAAGGGCCTGGTATGGAATTTAGGGGGAACCCCCACGTCATTTTTTTTTTAAATTTTGGCCGGAGTTCCCCTTAATATCCATACAAGACCTGAAGGGGCGAGTAGTTTTAAATGACTTTTTTTCCTTTGAAATGTCATTTTGCTGTCAGACTGTTCTAAATACGGGAAACATGCGCCCCTTTACAGGCATACTATAGACACCCCTCAGTTACGAAATTTAAAGGGATATTACACTTTTATTGTTTGACTTTAAGCATTATTAAAATCACTGCTCCCGAAAAAACAGCCGTTTTTAAAACGTTTTTTTTGCATTGATCCATGTCCCCTGGGGCAGGACCCAGGTCCCCAAACACTTTTTATGACAATAACTTGCATATAAGCCTTTAAAATTAGCACTTTTGATTTCTCCCATAGACTTTTAAAGGGTGTTCCGTGGCATTTGAATTTGCCGCGAACACCCCAAATTGTTCGGCGAACTTTCGAACAGCCTATGTTCGAGTTGAACATGAGTTCGTCTCGAACGGGTATCTGGATACACTCCTGGAGTAAAAAAAAACACCTAAGATCATGTTATTCTTTATGGCTTGAATAAATTACACAGACACATATTTAGCCATTATATAATGTCTTTACTCAGTAAAACCAAGTTTTGTTACAAAAATATTGCTTTTTTGAGTCACAACTTCATTCCTTGCTATAAGGCCCCTTTCACACTAGGGCGGTGGGTGTGTAGGCAGTAAAGCGATTTTTAGGGGCGCTTTACCGTCAATTTTGCGGTGCTATTCAGCCGCTAACGGGGTGCTTTTACCCCGCTAGTGGGCGACAAATGGTTAAAACCACCCGCAAAGCGCTGCTGCAGTAGTGCTTTCACGGTGGTATAGCCGCGCTGCCCATTGATTTCAATAGGGAGCGGTGGAGGAGCAGTATACACACCGCTCCTTTAGCGATCCAAAAGATGCTGCTAGCAGGACTTTTTTTAGCGTTCTGCCAGCGCACTGCTCCAGTGACACAGGAGCAGCTCTTTCAGGGCATTTTGCAGGTGCTATTTTTAGCAGCAGAACCACCACCCAGCTCTAGGGAGGAAGGCTCCCCCATGACAGAAAGTGACTGTGATACTGTGAGTCCAAAATTAATGATCTGCGGTGAGCCATTTTTATTATTCTTTTACATGATGAGACTACAGTCAATTATCAAATGGATATGAAATGAATGAACTTGGGGCTGTCTGCTCTACTGGTGTATCTTTGGGTTTTTTTCACTTTATTTGTATCTCCTGTAAAACTATTCCCATAAGATGTTGGACTGGCCACCATGTGTGGTCTGGTCTGGTGAATGGAGGCAAGTGTTAAAAGAATCTTTGATCAAGCAAGATCAATAGTGAACATCTTCAAGTCTTCCATCCCATTGCAACACTGAAGATTACTGAAGAGCATTACTCTTTTAAATGACTACCCCACACGCTGGTCAAGTAATACTTCATTCAACATGATCGAAAGACTCCTCAAACTGAAAAAGTCGGTCTGCCAAATCGCAAATGACATGGGATGGGACACAGCTTGCTCCCTAGTTAAATAAAAAAAGCTTACATCATTGCATGACTTACTGCTGCCTTTTGTGGAGCGGAACATACTAAAAACTTTCCAGAGTGACACCATATCCATGTCCCTGCCCTCTTTGATCTACTCTCTACTCAGCCACCTTGAGGACTTTAAACAGAACACTAGCTACCAAGACTGTGCCACAATTGCACAGAAAATGAAAGAGAACCAGCGTTTTGCTACATTCATTCTTAGATTCAAGTAACTGATGAAATGTTCTCGCCAGTGTAGAATGAAAAAAGTTGTTTAGTTTTGATTCGTTATTTACATAAATTTGTTTAGTTAAATTTGTTAAATCCGTTTAATTTTTTTTCGGAATTCATTTAGTTTATTGCCATTTGAATTGATTAAAGTTTTCCAAATTCGAATAGTTTTCAAATTGGAAACGTTTTTGAATTCAAATTCAAATAGTTTTCGAATTTGAAAAGTTTTAAATTTGAAAAGTTTTTGAATTGTAATAGTTTGAGATTTGTTTTCCAATTTCTAAAGAGAATAAAATAGAAAAGAAGATAAAGGAATATAATATAAAAAAAGTAATAGGATAGAAAATAATATAACCGAAAATGAAAAAAATAGAATGAAATAGAGTAAAACAGAACAAAATAGCATAGAAAATAAAAGAACAAACTAGAATAGAATAGAATGGAAAGAAGATAACAATTTCCCCAAATTCAAATAGAATCAATTGGAATTTGAAGAGAATAGAGAAGAGTAGATTTGAATAGAATATATATTAACAGAAGTGTATAGAAAAAAACAATAGACTAGAATAAATATAACCATGTCCCTTTTCTAATCTATTCTTTTCTATTGTGTTCAAATTTGAATTGATTCTATTTGAACTTTGAAAAATGGTTATATTCTTTCTCTACTATTCCATTCAATTCTATTGTTTTTTTTAAATTATATTATGTTTCTATTTGTTTATTCTATTCTTTTCTATTATTTTCTATTCTATTCAAAATTTGAATTTCGGAAGATGGTTATATTCCTTCCATTCTATTCTAGTCTAGTGTTTTTTTCTAAACTATTCTGTTAATTTTCTATTCTAATCTATTCTATTTAAATTCAAATTGATTCTATTTGAATTTTGGGACATGGTTCTATTCTAGTCTATTGTTTTTTTTTTAATTCTATTTTTTTCTATTCCATTATAGTCTATTATAGTCTATTTTTTTCTATTCTTATGTATTCCAATTTATTCTATTTGAAATTCGAATTTCAGAAGATGTGTATATTCTATTTTATTCTATTCTTTTCTAGTCTATATTTTTTCTATTCCATTCCTTTATTTCTTTATTCTATTTCATTCTCTTGGAAATTGGAAAAAAATTGAAAACTTTTCAAATTTGAAAACTTTTCTAATTCAAAAACTTTGCATTAGAAATCTTTTCGACTTCGAATTTAAAAACTATTCTGATTCAAAAACTATTCGGAATTGATTCGAATCAATTCAAATTTCGTCCAAATTTTGGGTTTGTTTAAATTCGGTACTATTGTAATTCGGATATATTCGAATTTCTGAAAAATAAAAAAGTTTGTCTGAATTTAAATTCGGGAACTAAACAAACTGCACATGTCTAGCTTGCAGCAGCTGCTTGTTTTTTTGTCAATTCTGCAATCTGTGAAAACCCTTGTTGATGTGGCGGATGACAATATTCAGGAACTGCCTAAGATGGCAAAGGAGTATGCCCGTGCCATAAGATAATCCACATTGCCCCACTTACAAGATGAGGATCTGTCTGACTCTGAAGATGATGTGTAAGAAAAGGAGAATATTGAAAAATCACAGGAAGTGGAAGAAGCACCATCCACATCAAAGCAGCCAGTCTTTTGGTTTCTTTCAAAATGCCGCAGAAGACCCTGGCAGAGCTCCTCCCCAAACAGGCAGCAGATCAGTCTGACTGGTAATCCAGTGCACACAATCCATTTTGCTATGGCCTTCTCTCTGACCTCAGTGGCTTGTTGTTCCTTATGCCGCGTACACACGAGCGGACTTCTCATCCTCCAGAACTCCAAAGGACTTTTCAACGGAGTTCCAACGAAACGGACTTGCCTACACACGATCACACCAAAGTCCGATTGTTTTGAACGTGATGACGTACGACCAGACTAGAATAAGGAAGTTCATAGCCAGTAGCCAATAGCTGCCATTGAGTTCTTTTTTGTCCGTTGGACTAGCATACAGATGAATGGATTTTTCGATCGGACTCGAGTCTGTCAGAAAGATTTCAACAGGAAAGGTCCAATGAAGCCCACACACGATTGGAATGTCTGACGGAATCGTTCCGTCGGACCTTTTCTACCGGACAGTCCGCTTGTGTCTACGTGGCATTAGAGTAAATTTGTATTTTGAAACACTTAAAAGAGCAGTGCAAAAAGTTTACTGTGGGGGTGCACTGGCTTGATTTGGCCCGACATTGGAGGTTTTATGTATCTGTGGGGTTGAATTGGGGGGGGAGCAACTTATTCTGATTTTACTCTTTTCTCTCTATAATATACTACACGTATGACCCTTCCCAGGGCCAACCTTAGGCCTTTAGGCGCCCTGTGCCATGCAAAAAATTGACAGTGCCCCTCCCAGTGACCACATCGCTATATATATATATATATATATATATATATTAGGGTTGTCCCGATACCGATACTAGTATCGGTATCGGGACCGATACCGAGCATTTGCGCGAGTACTTGTACTCGCACAAATGCTCCCGATGCCTTAGCCGATACCTTGTACTGTGAGACAGGAACTCGGCGGGCGGAGTCAGCGGCTGAGTCAGCGGGCGGTGTCAGCGGCTGAGTCAGTGGGCGGAGTCAGCGGCAGTTTCAGCGGGCGGAGTCAGGGCGGAGTCAGGGGCGGAGTCAGCAGGCGGAGCAGAGAGCTGAGCGGAGAGCGAGTCCTCCGTGTAATCAAGCAGGCCAGGTAGTGCAGCGTGCAGGGCTCGGCGAACGGAGCAGTCACATTCAGTAATGGAAGTTCATGTGACGCTCCGTGTTGCCATTAAACTGTTGTCACTGGTCAGTGCTCACTGCTTAGAAATCCCGACGCCCATCTTGGTACACCCTGCCAGCAGCGGACATCTTGTTACACCCAGCCCATATAGTTCAGGCTGGGTGTAACAAGATGTCCGCTGCTGCTTTATTGAGGCCAAGTGCAAGGTGTACCAAGATGGGCGGCGCAGAGGCAGCATAGAAAAGAGTAAATGCTCTCATGCCCATAAGTGCCACTGCCAGCCATCAATCAGTGCTCATCAGTGCCCATCCAGCCAGTGCCACTGCCAGCCATCAGTCAATACCAGCCATCAGTGTGTGTGCCACTATCAGTGCTTGCCACATATCAGTGCCCATCAGTGCGTGCCACCTATCAGTGCGTATCACCTATCCGTGCTCATCAGTGCCACCTATTAGTGCTCAGTCAGCGCCATCTTTTAGTGCCAGCCATTAGTGCGTGCCACCTATTGGTGCCCATTAGTGTATGCCACATATCAGTGCCCATTAGTGTGTGCCACCTATCAGTGCGTTTCACCTATCAGTGCATGCCACCTATCAGTGCCCATCAGTCAGTGCCACCTTTCAGTGCCACCTTTCAGTGCCACTGCCCAGCTAACAGTGTGTGCCACCTATCAGTGCTCATCGGTGCTGCATATCAGTGCCACCTATTAGTGCACTGCTCATCAGTGCCATCTATCAGTGCACCTCAGTCTGTGCCAGCCATCAGTGCGTGCCACGTATCAGTGCCCATTAGTGCGTTCTACCTATCAGTGCATGTCACCTATCAGTGCCACCTTTCAGTGCCACTGCCCAGCCAACAGTATGTCACCTATCAGTGCTGCATAATCAGTGCCACTGCCACCTATCAGTGCTCATCGGTGCTGCATAATCAGTGCCACCTATTAGTGCACTGCTCATCAGTGCCATGCCATCTATCAGTGCACCTCAGTCATTGACAGCCATCAGTGCATGCCACGTATCAGTGCCCATTAGTGCGTGCTACCTATCAGCGCACAGCCATCAGTGTGTGCCACTCATCAGTGCTGCATAATCGGTGCCACCTATCAGTGCGTGTCACCTATCCGTGCTCATCGGTGCCACCTATTAGTGCTCAGTCAGCGCCATCTATTAGTGCCAGCCATTAGTGCGTGCCACCTATCAGTGCCCATTAGTGTGTGCCACATATCAGAGCCCATTAGTGTGTGCCACCTATCAGTGCGTTTCACCTATCAGTGCATGCCACCTATCAGTGCCCATTAGTCAGTGTCACCCTTCACATGCCACTGCCCAGCTAACAGTGTGTGCCACCTATCAGTGCTCATCGGTGCTGCATATCAGTGCCACCTATTAGTGCACTGCTCATCAGTGCCATCTATCAGTGCACCTCAGTCTGTGCCAGCCATCAGTGCATGCCACGTATCAGTGCCCATTAGTGCGTTCCACCTATCAGTGCATGCCACCTATCAGTGCCACCTTTCAGTGCCACTGCCCAGCCAACAGTATGTGTCGCCTATCAGTGCTGCATAATCAGTGCCACCTATCAGTGCTCATCAGTGCTGCATAATCAGTGCCACCTATTAGTGCACTGCTCATCAGTGCCATGCCATCTATCAGTGCACCTCAGTCATTGACAGCCATCAGTGCATGCCACATATCAGTGCCCATTAGTGCGTGCTACCTATCAGTGCCCAGCCATCAGTGTGTGCCACCCATCAGTGCTCATCAGTGCTGCATAATCAGTGCCACCTATCAGTGCTCATCACTCAGTGGTATCTATCAGTGCCAAACAGTCAGTGCCACCCATCAGTGCCCATCCATCAGTGCATGCCACCTATCAGTGCCCATAAGTAAGTGCCACCTATCAGTGCTGCTTAATCAGTTCCACCTATCAGTGGTCATCAGTGCTGCATATCAGTGCCAAGTAATCCTATCAGTGCCCAACCGTGCTGCATATTAGGGCTTCCCCATCAGTGCTGCCTCATCAGTGCCACCCAAACCTATCAGTGCTACATATTAGTGCCTCCTCATCAGTGCAGCCTATTAGTGCCACCTCAATGCCCCATCAGTGCAGCCTCATTAGCAGTAGCACACATCAGTGAAGGAGAAAAAGTACTTATTTACAACATTTTGTGACGGAAACAAAGAAAAGCTTCTTTTTAAAAAAAAAAAAAAAAAAAAAAAACAGCAGTGATTAAATAAAATAAATACCACCAAAAGAAGCTATATTTGTGTGAAAAAAATTATTTGAGTACAGTGTAGCTTGACTGCGTATTGCGCAATTGTCAAAGTGTGACAGCGCTGAATCCGCTGATAGCTGAAAATTGGCCTGGGCAGGAAGGGGGTGAGAGTGCATGATATAGAGCAAAGTAGTTAAACAATGGACACTTTGCGCTCAATTGTTTTTTTTTTTTTTCACCCAAGGTCGAGCAAATTATCAGAGCCTTTCGGTGAACACTGCACAGAGACACCAGCAGAATGTCAGCTGTGTGGAAGTATTTTAAAATTAACGAGGACAACCCACGGATTGCAGACTGCAAACTTTGTTCTGCAAAATTATCTAGCGGTGGTACAAAAATCAGTTCTTACAATACCAGTAACCTGATAAAGCACTTGAAATTAAAACATAAAAGTGAGCATGGAGAATTTACCGCTATCGGTATCAGCAGTAGCACTCAGCAGCCAACTCTGCAGCAAACTTTTGCCAGAAGAGAAAAGCTGTCAAGAGACAACCCCAGAGCTGTACAAATAACAGAGGCGCTCACCCAATTTATTATTCTGGATGGTCAACCTCTTTCAATTGTTGAGAACATGGGTTTTCAGCGATTTCTTAATGTGTTGGAGCCGAAGTATGACATTCCCAGTCGCCATTACATAACAGACATCATCTTACCAAAGATCCACGACGCGGTTAAAAAGCACATTAACATTATGTTGCAGAAGGACATAAAGGCAATTAGCTTCACCACCGACATCTGGAGCAGTAGTGTGAGTCCACTGTCTCTCATCAGCTTAACGGCGCAGTGGATAGATGGCGAATTCTGTTTGCATCAGGTCATGCTCCACGCTACAAAATTTGAAGGCTACCACACCGGTCAAGCAATAGCAAACATACTTGAGGAAATGCTTCAGACTTGGGCGATTCCCAAAAGTTCTGTTCATGTTGTGGTCCGGGACAGTGCCAAAAACATGATAAAAGGTATGGAAGTTGCTGGACTTCCCAGTATTTCATGTGTGGCACATACACTGCAGCTTGCTGTCTCAGAGGGACTGTTATCACAGCGCAGCATTGCAGATGCTGTGGGAGTCGGGCGCAGAATAATTGGCCACTTCAAACATTCGAACCTGGCATACTCTCGGCTGCAGGACATCCAGATACAGCTTGGTCAGCCAGTAAGAAGACTCCAGCAAGACGTGCAGACTCGTTGGAACAGCACATTTTACATGCTGAAGTCTCTGATTAAGCAGAAATGGGCCCTTGGAGTGTATGTGTCTGAATATGAGCTCCCTGCCACCATTACTGCAAACCAGTGGAATCTGATGGAGAAGATGGTCAATATCTTGGCTCCCTTTGAAGAGATGACTCGCCAAGTGAGTTGTTCAGATGCATTTGCCTCTGATGTAATTCCTGCAGTAACAGTGCTACAGAAAGTTTTAGCAAAAGTGGATGAGGACCAAGGTATCAAAACAATGAAGAGCACTTTGCTTGCTGCTTTGCAGAAGCGCTTCTCTGATACTGAGCGAAACCCACTTTACTGTATCGCAACTTTACTCGATCCAAGGTAATGTTAATTTTTCTGCTATTAAATGTAATTGTTTTCTTAATTCACAGAAAGAATATGCTGCATTCATTCATTGTTGTTTATTTTTTTCTTCTAGGTATAAAGATCGTTTTTTCTGTAATTCTGACACTTCCAGGGAGGCAAAAGAAATGTTAGTACTGGAACTGCAAAACATTTTTGAAGAGACAATTGAATCTGAGCAGCATGAAGAACCAGCTTCCAAAAGGCCTCACCGTGACCAGCCAGGTACCAGTCTGGACAGTTTATTTGCAGAAATTGCTGGTGAAGGATCATCTACATCTGAGAGCAGTGCTCCAAAAGCTGCTACTATACAGCTGGAAGCTTACTTGGGAGAGATCACTGTACCTCGTTCAGAGAAACCCCTGAAGTACTGGGCAGTTCATAAAGTGAGATTTCCAACTCTGGCTAAAATGGCCCAAAAATATCTTTCTGCCCCATGCAGTAGTGTGGAAAGTGAAAGACTGTTCAGCTTAGCGTCTAATGTCCTTACTGATAGCAGAAACAGGCTTATGGCTGAACATGCAGAGATGCTTTTATTCCTCAAAAAGAATTTGCCACTAACTTTTAAGAAATAATTCTATTTGCTATATTGCCTGTAACTTTTGGTTGGTTGTGTGATTTTTTTACATTTGTTATTGTTGTTATTGTTATTAATATATTTTGATGTTGTAAAATATATTTTTTGTATTTATCGACATGTTCTGTGATAATTCTTTGAGTTTACTACTGTGTGACACAAGCAAATAAAACAGTTTTATTCTTTTGTGTCTTGAGTTACAGTTCTTCATAATTATAAAGAAGAAAGAAGATATCATTACTTAGTCTGTGTTGTGGTTTGAAAACTGTCACATGACATTAAAAAAAAGTATCGGTAATCGGTATCGGCGAGTACTTGAAAAAAAGTACCGGTACTTGTACTCGGTCTTAAAAAAGTGGTATCGGGACAACCCTAATATATATATATATATATATATATATATATATATATATATATATATATATATATATTGGTGAGATACTTCAATTCTGGGAAAGCAGCAGCTGAGAGATATTATGAAATCACTCCCATTTAAGATTCAGTGACTAAGGCCTCATACACACAGTAGGAAAATCAGAAGGGAAAAGTCTGCGGATTTTCGAATCGTTAGTACGGCGCTTTCGACAGCCAATTTGACTTTTTCATCAGATAAAAGCCGATAAAAGCTGAATGTGCAGGCTATAAAATTTTGTCGGATGTGAACTCAACATCAGATTTTCGGATGGTCAGTACAGAAATCGTCACACAAAAGTCGAAAGTATATAGACGAATATCTTTATTTTAGGGTCTTGTTTGTCGCAATGACCACAGGATAGATAAGGTCTGGTAAGAACTGGATTTGAAATTATGTCTTCAGACAAAGTCAACCCGTCAGCATTTAATGACCTATGAACTAGTCTAACCACTTGAGGACCGAGCCTCTTTTTGAGATTTGTTGTTTACAAGTTAAAAACCGTTTTTTTTGCTAGAAAATTCCTTAGAACCCCCAAATATTATACATTTTTTTTTCTAACACCCTAGAGAATAAAATGTTGTTGCAATACTTTCTGTCACACTGTATTTGCGCAGCGGTCTTACAAGCGCACTTTTTTTGGAAAAAAATACACTTTTTTTAATTAAAAAAATAAGACAACAGTAAAGTTAGCCCAATTTTTTTTATATTGTAAAAGATAATGTTACGTCGAGTAAATTGATACCCAACATGTCACGCTTCAAAATTGCGCCGTGGAATGGCGACAAACTTTTACCCTTAAAAATATCCATAAGCGACGTTTAAAAAATTCTACAGGTTGCATGTTTTGAGTTACAGAGGAGGTCTAGGGCTAGAATTATTGCTCTTGCTCTACCGATTGCGGCGATACCTCACATGTGTGGTTTGAACACCGTGTTCATATGAAGGCGCTACTCACGTATGCTTTCGCTTCTGAACGCGAGCTTGGCAGGACAGGGCACGTTTAAAAAAATGGGTTTTTCTCTTATTTATTTTACCTTTTATTTTTTTATTTTTACACTGTTCTTAAAAAAAAAAATGTCACTTTTATTCCTATTACAAGGAATGTAAACATCCCTTGTAAAAGAAAAAAAAGCATGACAGGACCTCTTAAATACAAGATCACTTCTGCCCTGCAATGGTATGGAGATGGGTGGGGAACATCTTCCCCCCATCATACCCAGCATGAGAAAGGATCCGATCGCCTCCGCCGCTGCCGACGGCTCTGGTAAACGGCGGAGGGCACCAGACCGTGGCGGGAGGGGGCCCCTCTCCTGCCGCTGATTAAAGTGATCTTGCAGCGAATCCACTGCAGAGACCACTTTTATCTGAAAGCAGACCGCTGGCCAAAGAAGAGGATACCGGGGTTATAGCAGCTAGCTGCTGCCATAACAACGATATTCCTCTCCAAACTTAGGATGTATACTGGCATGTGGCAGTCCATAAGTGGTTAAATTATGTCTCATGTGAGAAACTCTGTCCTCCCTCTCTTCTCTTTAAGTTGTGCAATCTTCTGTGTCTTTATCCTGTAAAAAGGGACATAAAGGGACAGCCCATCCTACCATTAAAACTAAGCATTCTTTGAAACGGCTAATTTGTCTTGTGCATTGAATGCTTCCATAGCTCTGAAAGAATTTTTCACTGATTGTCAAGAAACTGAGCAGAATTGACCCTATCAGTGCTGTTGGTAGCGAGTGGAATGCGGTGATCATCTGAGGTATGTGGAATGTGTCTGCTTTGTTGACAATCAGGGGAACCTGATTGTACCAACCTTTTGCTTTTCTTTCTATCGCTGTATAGAGTATAGAAATATTATTTAGAGCTTATATTATTGTTGTACATTGCAAGAGGGCCTTGTAAGGAGAGACAACTACCCTCGGTAAGTTTGTATACGTTGTAACTAAACTAAGAATGGGTGAGGGAGGAAGTAAAGAATACCCCCAACCTAATCCCAGAGAGACATGTAAAGACTATGTGGTCAGAGTATGTGGAACAGATTATTTTTTGATAAATCCTTTGATAGACGATCTGGCCAGCTGGGCAGAAAGTATGTGCAGTAGCTCACCCTTCCTGTTCACAGGCGCAAAGGACCAATTCCATATGCATATGGTCAGGAGATTCTGTTTGGGGATAAGAAAGCTTTTCCATGGTACACAGGAGATCCCGAGTGGGGCATGAAGTATATAAAGGTGCAGGAGAAAACTGACTTTGTCATTGGAACTGTACTCTTACATCATTCATTCAGGATAATACCTTCATGGCCGGTAAATCTTTTAGGAAGAGATTGAATAGGGGTCTTAGAAATTGTAATTTTCTTGACTCGAAGAGGGGGGTATCCATAGAATCACCACAGTTCTTTCAAACTGAAGTCCCTCCCCCATTTCCACAGGACCACCCCCTCTGGGCTAAAGACAGTCTTGATGTAGGATACATTTCATGTACCCCTTACAAGGCCAGACTAAAACAAGGAGTATCCCCAGTTTACCACAAGCAGTACCCTCTCTCCAAAGAGAAGGAGGAAGGCATCAGACCCATTATTGAGCAATATCTAAAACAAGGAATTTTAAGACCCATCATATTGCCTTATAACACTCCCATAAACCCCGTCAAAAAGAGTGATGGATCATACAGGTTTATACAGAATCTCCGAGCCATAAATAACCTAGTGATTCCAAACGCCCCTATTGTACCTGATGTTCCATCTCTCATTACCTCCATGCCTGCCTCAGCATTGTGTTTTTCAGTTATTGATTTAAGTAATGTTTTTTTCTCCATCCCTGTTGACAAAGAGACACAACTACTACTAGCTTTTTCCTATAGGGGCGCCAAATCAATAGCTCTCCAGGCCACCTTACAGTCTTGGGCACCTAGCCATGGTTCCATCCTTCTTCAGTACATCGATGACGTACTGTTGTGTAGTCCCTCCCAGGAAGCCTGTCAGAAAGATTCTGTTTTACTGTTAGAACACATTACTGTTAGAACAGACAAGTCACAAAGTGTCTAAGGAAAAAAAAAAGCTGCAATGGTGACAGGAAACTGTTGAGTGTCTTGGTGTTACTCTATCCCATGGTGAAAGGAGAACCAGTCACAAGAGAGCTGCAGCTCTCGTGGGTCTGCCCCGCTCATATACCAAAAAGGAAGTGTTAACCTTCTTAGGTATGATTGGTTACTGCCGCCAATGGATACCTGATAACTTGCTGAGACAAGCTGCTCTACCTGACAGTCCTGACCCTGTGAAATGGAATGATGAAATTGTTAATGCTTTTGTGTATCTTAAAACTGCTATGGTAATGGCTCCTGATTTGGGATTACCTGAAAATTGTAAAGTGTTTCATTTATTTGCAAGGGACAACTGTAAAACCATGGCTGGGGTCCTTGCACAAGAGCATAGAGGAAAGCTGAGACCTGTAGCCTTTTTCTAGAGTAGTCTCAGTTCCAGTACAAGGCATGCCGTCATGTCTGAGGGCTTTGGCCTCTTGTGCCATGGCTGTAGAAATGGCTACATCATTTACATTAGGTCACCCTACGGAACTACACACCACACACCAGATTGTGTATCTGCTCAAAAATCTTAATACCCAACACATGTCTGCACAAAGACTAAGTTGGTATGAAGTCATCCTCATGAGCAACCCCTCCCTGAAGATAAGGTACAGCACCCCCACAGCAGGCCGTGCCCCCCATCTTGAATGCCCTGCTTGGGATAAAAGGTGAAACAGACGAATTAGTCCCCTCCCATGATTTTATAGACATTGTACATCAGAACACATCACCTCAAGCTGATTTACTTTCAAGTCCCATAGAAGGAGCACACACTGTGTTTGTGGATGGGTCTTGCTCTCACCACGATGATCACACCTGTTACGCAGGCTATGCAGTGGTAAAACTAACTGACATAGTGATAGAGGCACAACCCATCCCTTATCAATCAGCTCAAGCAGCAGAGCTTATTGCTTTCACTAGAGCATGTCAGCTTTTTAAAGGACAAGAAGTGAACATTTACACAGATTTCAAATATGCTTTTGGAGTCGCACACGACTTCGGAATAATTTGGCAGAGGCATGTTTACATTACTGCCAATGGAAAATCTGTCTCCCATTCTTCCCTAGTCATCAACCTCCTTGATGCTATTATGCTACCTAGTAAGATAGCAATCATTCACTGTAAAGCACACACACACACTACTGATGACAAATTCAAAGGTAAATGCACTGGCCTACGCCGCTGATAAACAAGCTGCTTTGACAGTCCCAGCTTTTATGCAAATGCCCCCCCTTACACCCCTAACTTTGCCCTGGGAACAGGTTTTGCAGGACCTAAAGGCTACGGCGTCATCAGAAGATCTAGCCTGTTGGCATAAACAGGGTCTGACAATGAGTCCTGAGACAGGACTCATTGCCAAAGAGGGGAAACCAGGCATACCAAAAGCATGTGCACCTTTATTCATCTCATGCCTATGCTGTACCATGGCATAGAACATAAAGGATGGAAAGCTACAGCTGAAATGTTAACACAAGATTTCCACATTATACATTTATTACCCCATGTAAATCTTTTGTGTCCAGATGCATTGAATGTATCAGAAATAACCCAAACACATCAAACAAGCCCAAACATAAACACCTACTGTATCCTACCTCTCCTTTTACACATCTACAAATCATTTTCACTCACATGCCAAAATTGGGCAAAAGACAGGAATATTTGTTAGTGGTAGTGGACATGTTCTCCAGGTGGGTAGAAATTTTTGTATGTACCCGGGAAGATTCAAGGACAGTTGTAAAAATCCTGACACAAGAAATAATACTCAGGTGGGGATGTCCATTGCAAATAAATTCAGATAACGGCCCAGCTTTGTCTCCCAGGTATGTCAGGAACTAGTAAAGACTTTGCAAATAGAGTGGAAATTCCACATTCCATATCACCCACAGAGTTCAGGTATAGTGGAAAAATGAACCAAACAGTTAAAGCTAAAATAAGGAAGCCTACGGGTGGCATGTTTGCCAAATGGAAAACTGTGCTGCCTGCGGTTTTAGCAGAAATAAAAATGACCCCTTCCAAGACCAATCACTTTTTCCCTTTTGAGATCCTGATGGATCGACCTTTTCCCACACCCTGGATTAAGAAACCCTTGGTAATAGAGCAAGGATATCTGAGTTTGATACAGGAAGAATATTGTAGAAACTTGATTATGAAGCTGAATGGCATCTACGGTAAAGTATTCTCTTCTTTTCCATTACCCTCACAGGAACCAACACACAAGTTCCAACCCGGAGATGTGGTCGTAATTCACCAGCTGAACCAGACCAAGAAGCAAGATTACCCTTTTGGCCCGCCCACTAGCGTAGTTGCAGTGACCAGAACCACTGTCCTCACGGAACAATCTGGAGCCTGGATCCACGCCGAGAGGATAAAGAAAGTACTACAAGGCCCCCGAAGCAAGACACAGATAAAGGAGGTGAAGCAGGTGATGCAAATCCTCGAAGAGCAAGTGAAACAGGTGATGAAGACTCTGAAAAAGATTACCTTACTTCTCTCACCACAGACTTCTGGGAAAGCCTTGTGCCTACTCTGTATGCTGGCACTGATGGTGTTTCTGCCCACATGGATCATCACTAACTGTAATTTATCATCCTGAGGACTTGGGCGCCCTAAAGGCCATATGCAGCCCCCTTCTAATGGAACAGTAACTAGACAAAGGAGGGAATCCAACGTGGAGGGCCCAAAGGACTCATACCCCCTACTGATAAACTGTTGTTACTTCAGTATAAGTATTCTTATGCTCAGAAGTCAGGTCATGACAAAAGGTTGGGTATGTAGTAAATTGCATCCAAGCACACTCCAAATTCTTCTCTTAGCTGCCCCTGTATATATAACTCTGTTTTTGAAGGGTACTCCTCCTGTAACTATAACCAATATATCGGCCAAATATACAAATAACACATTTTCCTTCCCGATAATTGGCAGAAGCCACTCTCCAGATTGGTGTTTTAACTTAGGAAATTCCTTAAATAAAAGGTCAAAAGATATGCACGAAGTAGCTATCGAATCCATAAGTACTGCTCTGACTGGACTCTGTGAAGTAACGGAGGACTATGAGTGCTGCACATGGATTCATAATACCAGTATCAAAGTTCCGGAATATTATGATATAATTGATAAACACCAAAAAGAGGTATCAAACCTCCAAGCTGAAGCCAGAAATATTGCCAAAGATGAGTGGAACCCCTTTAAGGGACTAGGAAGTTTCTGTGATTATTTTGGTTCCATTTTCTCTTGATTTTGACAGGCAGGAATGTTAATTTTAATGTGCCAGGTTTTTAAGGGAAAAAACTTTTAGGAGGGAAGTTTAAGGAAAAAAAAAACAAACAAAAAAAAACCTTACATTTAAATGCCCATCAATGCAGCCTTGTCAGTGTCATTGCAGCCTTGTCAGTGCAGCCTTGCCCCAGTGTCCATTGCAGCCTTGTCATTGCAGCCTTGCCCCAGTGTCCATTGCAGCCTTGTCAGTGCAGCCTTGCCCCAGTGCAGCCTTGCCCCAGTGTCCATTGCAGCCTTGTCAGTGCAGCCTTGCCCCAGTGCAGCCTTGCCCCCAGTGTCCATTGCAGCCTTGTCAGTGCAGCCTTGTCCCAGTGCAGCCTTGCCCCCAGTGTCCATTGCAGCCTTGTCATGGATTTAAAATTGGCGCCGCCAAGATCGCAGGGACTGGGCGGAGCGGAGCAAGCGCCGCCGAGATCGCAGGGACTTGGCGGAGCCGAGGAGGGAAAATCAGGGGAAAATCGTGGGTGCGTGTTATACGATGATCTCTGCTGATTGTGAGCGGAGCGATCGCCGCCGAGCTACACATAGCCGAGTGTACTCGGCTCTTCTCGGCTCAGCTCACAGTCACGCCCAGTCCTGCCCTATGATGGACATAACACAGGTCCAATGGAGGGACTGGGCATGACTGTGAGCGGAGCCGAGAAGAGCCGAGTACACTCATCCATGTGTAGCTCGGCGGCGATCGCTCCGCTCACAATCAGCAGAGATCATCGTATAACATGCACCCACGATTTTCCCCTGATTTTAAGGAAAAAAGTGCGTGTTATACACCGATAAATATGAGATATATATATATATATATATATATATATATATATATATATATATATATATATATATATATATATATATATTTATAGATCATTTTTGTAAATATTTTATTCTATCTTTTCATGTGACAACACTGAAGAAATTACACTTTGCTACAATGTAAAGTAGTGAGTGTACAGCTTGTATAAAACAGTGTAAATTTGCTGTCCCCTCAAAATAACTCAACACACAGCCATTAATGTCTAAACCGCTGGCAACAAAAATGAGTACACCCCCAAGTGAAAATGTCCAAATTGGGCCCAAAGTGTCAATATTGTCTGTGGCCACCATTATTTCCCAGCACTGCCTTAACCCTCTTGGCCATAGAGTTCACCAGAGCTTCATAGGTTACCACTGGAGTCCTCTTCCACTCCTCCATGTTGACATCACGGAGCTGGTGGATGTTAGAGACCTTGCGCTCCTCCACCTTCCATTTGAGGATGCCCCACAAATGCTCAATAGGTTTTAGGTCTGGAGACATGCTTGGCCAGTCCATCACCTTTACCCTCAGCTTCTTTAGCAAGGCAGTGGTCTTCTTGGAGGTGTGTTTCAGGTAGTTATGTTGGAATACTGCCCTGTGGCCCAGTCTCTGAAGGGAGGGAATCATGCTCGGCTTCAGTATGTCACAGTACATGTTGGCATTCATGGTTCCCTCAATGAATTGTAGCTCCCCAGTGACGGCAGCACTCATGCAGCCCCAGACCATGACACTCTCATCACCATGCTTGACTGTAGACAAGACACACTTGTCTTTGTACTCCTCACCTGGTTGCCACCACACACGCTTGACACCATCTGAACCAAATAAGTTTACCTTGGTCTAATCAGACCACAAGACATGGTTCAGTAATCCATGTCCTTAGTCTGCTTGTCTTCAGAAAACTGTTTGCAGGCCTTCTTGTACATCATTTTTAGAAGAGGCTTCCTTCTGGGACGACAGCCATGCAGACCAATTTGATGCAGTGTGCGGCGTATGGTCTGAGCACTGACAGGCTGACCCCCGCATGCCCCCAACCCTTCAACCTCTGCAGCAATGCTGGCAGCACTCATTTCCCAAAGACAACCTCTGGATATGACGCTGAGCATGTGTACTCAATTTCTTTGGTCGACCATGGCGAGGCCTGTTCTGAGTGGAACCTTTCCTGTTAAACCGCTGTATGTCTTAGCCACCTTGCTGCAGCTCAGTTTCAGGGTCTTGACAATCTTCTTATAGCCTAGGCCATCTTTATATAGAGCAACATTTCTTTTTTTTAGATCCTCAGAGAGTTCTTTGCCAGTGAGAGCGATAACACCAAATTTAACACACCTCCCCATTCACACCTGAGACCTTGTAACACTAACTAGTCACATGACATTGCGGAGGGAAAATGGGTAATTGGGCCCAATTTGGACACTTTCAATTAGGGGTGTACTCACTTTTGTTGCCAGCGGTATAGACATTAATGGCTGTGTGTTGAGTTATTTTGAGGGGACAGCAAATTTACACTGTTATACAAGCTGTATACTCACTACTTTACATTGTAGCAAAGTGTCATTTCTTCAGTGTTGTCACATGAAAAGATAGAATAAAATATCTACACAAATGTGAGGGGCTACAAACTTCTGTGAGATCCTACACACACACACATTATATATATATATATATATATATATATATATATATATATATATATATATATATATATATATATATATATATATTTATATTTATATATATTTTTATTAATAAAAAGTGGGGTAATTGGCGCTACCCTGTGAGCCACTAAAAAAGTATATTGTACAAGAGATAATGTAGAAGGTACTGAGCTAAAACTTTCTTGTAGAGCAAAGTGTGTGTGTACGTACCCCCAATATTAGAAATGTGATACACAAAAACAGGCGTGTGACAAGTACACCAAATCATATAAATAATTTGCCAAAATAAAAAAAGCAGAGAGTGAGTGTGTCTCTTAGTAAGGCTGAGGTTAACAGCTCAGCATGTAACTATTGTGGCACATATACTACCTTAATTGCCCAGCCAAATAAACCAACCATTAACCATGTGATATCCCAATTCGTTGTAACACAAAAGATGTGATAAAATAAATAGTAAACACACCACTGTAAATAAGGTTCAGATAACATCCACACCTATAACAAACAGAATAAATGTGTGATCAATATTCAATGTAAAAATTCCAAGTCCCACTTGTGAAAATGAAAAATTAAATAAAATAAAAAAGGGAAAATGTGATCCCAGAGTGTCAAATAATGGCATATAACAGGTGGCTTCAGTGGTCAGCACGTAATGTGACTCTTGGTGCTCCCCCCAATGGGTCCCCACTCACCAGACGTAGTTACCCCTACAGGGGTAATAAGCAAAGAGTGGGTGACTGTGTATAAACCTCCTCCTCGGTTTACTGTGCTATTCCATCAGTTCCTCCATCAGGCTTTTCCACCTGTTCTCTCAAACTCAGGGGTGTACTCTAATCAGGACATCCCAGATCATTCCACAGTATCACAGGGCGGGGTCCTGTTCCCAAGCTGGCACTCACACACTCACAGCCCACTGTTCTGTCTCCAAGGCCGATCGACCTGTCAGCACATGGTAATCTTACCAATTACACACTGAGAATATTAAGTGATCATGGTGAAATCACTTTGTGATTTAAGAGGGGATTGACGGGTGGGAAAGAGTTAACATGACTAAAACATTAAAATAGCTGACAGACGAATATCTTTATTTTAGGGTCTTGTTTTTCAACCCGTCAGCATTTCATGACCTATGAACTAGTTTAAATTATGTGATGAACTCTGTCCTTCCTCCCTTCTCTTTACGTTGTGCAACCTTCTTTGTCTTTATCCTGTATACCTGCCGAGCGTACGCAGATGTGCGTACTCGGCTTTCCGGGGTTATACCAGGAAAATGCCCACAGCTGCAGGCATTATCCCGGTACTGTTTTTTAAAGCCGGCGATCGGCTATCCAGTTATAACAACCGATGCGGCTAAAAGCCGCTCGGCTGTTATACCAGAGGAGCGGGAGGGGACTCCCCCCCTCCCGCCGCCTCCTGCCGCTCTTACCGGGCCTCCCGTTCCATCGGGAGGCCCAATGACCAATCGGCCACCTCCGGCGGCTGGGTATGGGCTGGAACGAAGCCGTGATTGGCTTCGTTCCAGCCTCCTAATAGTAAACACAGAAGCGACATCATGATGTCACTTCCCGTTTACTCGGCTGCCAATGGCGCTGGTTTAAAAAAAAATACACAGTATTCAGAATTGCCGTTTTCGTCGATCTGAATACTTTGAAGTGCAAAGGAGGGATCGGGGGTCTTTTAGACCCCCGATCCCTCCATAAAGAGTACCTGTCACCACCTATTACTGTCACATGGGATGTTTACGTTCCTTGTGACAGCAATAAACGTGATCAAGTTTTTTTTTTTTTTTAAACACAATTAATAAATATAAAAATAAATTAAATAAATAAGAAAATTTTTTTTTTTTAAAGTGCCCCCGTCTCCGCGAGCTCGCACATCAAAGAAAACGCATACGGAAGTCGTGCCCGCATATGTAAACAGTGTTCAAAACACATATATGAGGTATCGCTGCGATCGTCAGAGCGAGAGAAATAATTCTAGGACTAGACCTCCTCTGTAACGCTAACCTGGAAACCGTGAAAAAAATTTAAAGCGTCGCCTATGGAGATTTTTAGGTACCGTAGTTTGTCGCCATTCCACGAGTGTGTGCAATTATAAAGCGTGACATGTTTGGTATCTATTTACTCGGCGTAACATCATCTTTCACATTATACAAAAAAATTGAGGTAACTTTACTGTTTGTTTTTTTTTTAATTCATGAAAGTGTCCCTTTTCCCAAAAAGTTGCGTTTAAAACACCGCTGCACAAATACCATGTGACATAAAATATTGCAACAATCGCCATTTTATTCTCTAGATTCTCTGCTAAAAAAATATATATATATAATGTTTGGGGGCTCTAAGTAATTTTCTAGCAAAAAATACGGATTTTAACTTGTAAACACCAAATTTCAAAAATAGGCTTAGTCATGAAAGGGTTAAAGGGACAGCCCATCCTACCATTAAAACTAAGCATTCTTTGAAACGGCTATTTTGTCTTATGCACTGAATGCTTCCAAAGCTCTGAAAGAATTTCTCACTGATTGTCCAGAAACTGAATAGAATTGACCCTTTCAGTTATGCCAAACCTATTTTAAAAGGCATTTGTTTTATATGATCTGAAAATCAACGCTCACCAAAATTCTACTAACTTCTACTAACACGAAATTAGCATAAGGGGCCCAAAGGGTGGTGCTTGAGAAATGAACTTCCTCTTTATACTCTCATAGTATGTTACTACATTCGTGTTTGTCAAACGACAATTTGTGGATAGTTAGTATGCTAGACAAAATCCTGCACACGCGCTTTTAACAAAAATCAGACGCTCGGTCATCCAACAATCAAACCATGTGTATGTGGCCTAAGTGCACAACATGACAAACAGCTATTACTTCAGAATAACAAAAGGTATGCAATCTGACTGCAAGTTTGCTAAAATCCCTGCAATGTACATAGATAAGACTGTTCTCCACAAAAGTGGAGTTAAGTGTACTGTGCTTACCTTTGTATGAATTTCGGGATGAGTTGTCCGGAATGTCTGCAAAGGATGCTTCAAGTTTGTTGTATTTTTACCAGCGAGTGTCGTTACACATGGTTTACAAACGGTCTTGTTGTCCTTAACATTACAGCTCTGGACAGTCTGAGGACAGTGAGGAGGCCTGTAATGCTGCATAGTGCTCTGGATGGTGGTCTGAGGAGGCCTGTAATACTACAAAGTGCTCTGGGCAGTGGTCTGAGGAGGCCTGTAATCAGTGGTGTACTTAGGTTTTGTGCTGCCCTAGGCCTGACTAAACACATGCACCCCCCTAATTTAAATACGACCCACCCCATCCTGCCGAGGCCACACCCCTTCCTGTTTAAGACCCTATCATCTGTAAACAACACCCCTTCCTCTTTAGGCTCATTTGGCACCTTTCAGGGGGGAACGGGTACCTGTTTCTGACAGGTACCCTTCCCCACTTTTGGGAGACTGCGCTGTCCCCTCTGAAGTTTGCCCCCCTCCTCCTTCCTCCGCTGGGCCATTCAGAAAGTGCAACGCGCTTCGCACATGTGCAGTAGGGAACCGGTCGGTTTCCCTTACCATGAATGATAGTGGCAAAACCCGAGAGCCAATCCGAAAATCGGCTGAGGTGTCGACATCGCTGGATCCCTGGACAGGTAAGTGTCCTAATATTAAAAGTCAGCAGCTACAGTATTTTTAGCTGCTGAGTTTTAATGCTATCATGGGGGGGGGGTCTCACTGTGCCCCATCAAACGCAGTCACTGTGCCCATCAAACGCAGTCACTGTGCCCATCAAATGCAGCCACTGTGCCCTCAAACGCAGCCACTGTGCCCATCAAATGCAGCCACTGTGCCCATCAAATGCAGCCACTGTGCCCTCAAACGCAGCCACTGTGCTATCAAACGCAGCCACTGTGCCCCATCAAATGCAGCCACTGTGCCCATCAAATGCAGCCACTGTGCTATCAAATGCAGCCACTGTGCCCATCAAATGCAGTCACTGTGCCCATCAAATGCAGTCACTGTGCTCATCAAATGCAGCCACTGTGCCCATCAAACGCAGCCACTGTGCCCCATCAAATGCAGCCACTGTGCCCCATCAAACGCAGCCACTGTGCCCCATCAAACGCAGCCACTGTGCCCCATCAAACATAGCCATTGTGCCATCAAACATAGCCATTGTGCCCTCAAACGCAGCCACTGTGCCCATCAATTGCAGCTACTGTGCCCATCAATTGCAGCCACTGTGCCCATCAATTGCAGCCACTGTGCCCCATCAAACGCAGCCACTGTGCCCCATCAAACGCAGCCATTGTGCCATCAAACGTAGCCACTGTGGCCATCAAACGCAGCCACTGTGCCCATCAAACGCAGCCACTGTGCCCATCAAACGCAGCCACTGTGCCCTCAAACGCAGCCACTGTGCCCTCAAACACAGCCACTGTGCCCTCAAACACATCCACTGTGCCCTCAAACACAGCCACTGTGCCCTCAAACGCAGCCACTGTGCCCATCGAACGCTGCCACTGTGCCCATCAAATTCTGCCAGTGCCCATAATACTGATATACTTTATTAAATCACTGTACCTGCTGTCCTGGGGGTTTCCCTCGTGCTCCTCTCTCTCCTCCTGACGTCACAGCCCCAGGGCCGAGGAGAAGATTCACTGCAGGAAAGCAGTGCAGGGGAGGGTAGGTGGAGCTTAAGGCTCCACCTGTCACCTGTTGCATATGGGGGGCGCGAGTGACACACGCCGCCCCCCCGCATGAGAGAAAGCCCCCCCCACCCGTCTGACTGATTCCCGGCTCCCGCTGCCGCCTCCCGCACACTTGCAGCCCACGGCGGCCGGCTTTCTGTAGCGGCGCCGCGGTGTATGGGCGTGCTTGTCAGAGAGTAGGGGGCGTGAGATACACGCCCCCACCCTCTGCCAAGCACGCCCATACACAGCGGCGCCGCTACAGAAAGCCGGCCGCCGTGGGCTGCAAGTGGGCGGGAGGCGGCAGCGGGAGCCGGGAATCAGTCAGACGGGTGGGGGGGCTTTCTCTCATGCGGGGGGGCGGCCTATTTTGCCACCCCCCGCAAAGTGCCGCCCTAGGCCTAGGCCTTGTCGGCCTAGACCAAAACACAGCCCTGCCTGTAATGCTGCATAGTGCTCTGGACCGTGGCCTGAGGGGGCCAGTAATGCTACATAGTGGTCTGGACGGTGGTCTGCGGAGGCCTGTAATGCTGCAGAGTGCTCTGGACGGTGGTCTGAGGAGGCCTGTAATACTGCAGAGTGCTCTGGATGGTGGTCTCAAGAAGATCTGAGAGATGGCATGTAATGTACAGTGCCCTGGATGCTAGTGGTCAGAGGAGGCCTGTTGTAATGCTGCACAGTGCTGGATGGTGGTCTCCGGTCTGACAGATGCCCTGCAATGCACAGTGCCTTGGATGCCACTGTCAGTGGCCAGAGGAGGCCTGTAATGCTGCACAGTGCTGGATGGTGGTCTGAGGGATGGCCTGTAATGCTTAGCGCCCTGGATGCCACTGCCAGTAGTCAGAGGGGGCCTGTGTAATGCACACACAGTGCTGGAAGGTGGTCTGAGGGGAGGCGTCAGGCCTGCTGTAAATGTAATGTACTACACACTCACAGTCTGCTCTGCTCTGGACGTGGGCACCTGGCTGGCAGTCGCCTCGCGAGTCAGGAGTTGGGAGTGGGA
Source organism: Aquarana catesbeiana (assembly GCF_042186555.1). NCBI lineage: Eukaryota > Metazoa > Chordata > Amphibia > Anura > Ranidae > Aquarana > Aquarana catesbeiana. Next base: position 109,679,461 of record NC_133333.1, on the reverse strand, counting down.
CAGTCTCGTCGGGACTTGGGAGGCTTGGCTGTCTGCGATGCTCAGTGCTGCTTTGGTATCTGGCAGTCACAGTGCGCACAGTTGCTTGCTTGCTAGGAGTGGAAGCAGGCAGAGCTTTGTAAAAAAACGGAATTTAGTTCACAAGGGTAAACATCCCCGCCTCATATTTTCTCCCCGTTTTAGTTTGTTAACGAAAATGGATTGGATTTTCGGCATAGTTTTCGTCAGTGGACAAAAATGTGCTGTACTTTTCATTTTTGTTACTGTAAAAATGCCGCTGACGAAAATATTTTCACTGATGAAATTAACACTGCCAGTTACCTTGTATCTCGTTAGCATATTTGCATGCAGCACACCTGATTGGCTCCGAGTCCTATCCCCTCACCCCTTTTCAGTTTGAGTACTGCTTTTAAGGGGAGTGCATTAAACTGAAACTTAGTTTCAGGTACTTACACAGATTTATTTAATATTTAATACCTACCTGCATTCATCTGTGTCTTTTACATCTGAATAAAGTTAAGCTTTGCTGTGTCCCCTGCTGGGGAGATTCATCCCTTTATTTGTCCTGGTGAAGGGAAATTAAACATTTTAATGTTCTCACCAGAGCAAGAGGTGAGGGCAAATCATCCGATAGATACAAATGTTCTGGTAACAGCTGAGCCTAGTGGAAAGATTTCTTCCCATTTTCTGTTGCATCTTGATTCATCACACTTACGCGATGGTTTATGTTTATTGGGATAATTTTCATTGTGCATAGAGAGATCACACAAACATTTGCAGGCAGGAGCGTTGCTAGGTATACAAAAGATCCGGGGCTAGAGCCCACAGCAGCGAAGTAAAGAAAGTCATACGCTTGGGCGTGCAAACACATTATATATATATATATATATATATATATATAATATATCGTTACATATCTGAGTGCAGAATCCCCCTTACATCAGGGTCCCCAGGGAGCCCCCCTTACATCAGGGTCCCCAGAGAGCCCCCCCTTACATCAGGGTCCCCAGAGCCCCCCTTACATCAGGGTCCCCAGAGAGCCCCCCTTACATCAGGGTCCCCAGAGAGCCCCTCCTTATATCAGGTTCCCCAGAGAGCCCCTCCTTATATCAGGGTCCCCAGAGCGCCCCCTCCTTACATCAGGTTCCCCAGAGTGCCCCCTCCTTACATCAGGTTCCCCAGAGCGCCCCCTCCTTACATCAGGTTCCCCAGAGCGCCCCCTCCTTACATCAGGGTCCCCAGAGAGCCTCCCTAATTACATCAGGGTCCATGGAGCCCCCCTTACATCAGGTTCCCCAGAGCCCCCCTCCTTACATCACGGTCCCCAGAGAGACCCAGGGCTCAGGAGTTGGCTACATAAAGAATGCAGGGCTCACCAGTGCCCAGCAATGCAGCCTCACCAGTGCCCAGCAATGCAGCCTCACCAGTGCCCAGCACTGCACCCCCCACTGCAGTGTCCTCTGTGCCCTGCACCCCACCCCACTGCAGTGTCCTCTGTGCCCTGCACCCCACCTCACTGCAGTGTCCTCTGTCCCCTGCACCCCACCCCACTGCAGTGTCCTCTGTCCCCTGCACCCCAATCCACCATAGTTTCCTCTGTCCCCTGCACCCCAACCCACCATAGTTTCCTCTGTCCCCTGCACCCCAACCCACCATAGTGTCCTCTGTCCCCTGCACCCCACTGTAGTGTCCTCTGTCCCTTGCACCCCACCCCACTGCAGTGTCCTCTGTCCCCTGCAACCCACTGCAGTGTCCTCTGTCCCCTGCACCCCACTGTAGTGTCCTCTGTCCCCTGCACCACACCCCACTGCAATGTCCTCTGTCCCCTGCACCCCAACCCACCATAGTGTCCTCTGTCCCCTGCACCCCTACCCACCATAGTGTCCTCTGTCCCCTGCACCCCACCATAGTGTCCTCTGTCCCCTGCACCCCACCATAGTGTCCTCTGTCCCCTGCACCACACCCCACTGCAGTGTGCTCTTTCCCCTGCACCCCACCATGATGTCCTCTGTCCCCTGCACCCCATCTCACCGTAGTGTCCTCTGTCCCCTGCACCCCCCCACTGTAGTGTCCTCTGTCCCCTGCATCCCACCATAGTGTCCTCTGTCCCCTGCACCCCACCACACAAACACACACTGTGTAGGTAGAACTCTCCTACCTTACACAGGTGTACATCAAGCAGAGCATCTGAAATCGGCATCTCAGGGCTGAATGGGGGCGGGAACTACTGAAGTTAATAGTTCACATTAACAGTCTGGTGATTGGTTGCTAGGATTGCCCGGCAACCAATCACCTGCTGTTTAATGGAAAAAAGTTAGCTCCTGCGATTCCCGCCCCCATCCAGCCCTGTGATACAGCGGTGAAAATGTCCGCGGTCCTAGTGCCCACATTCAGCGGTGGCAGGCCGGGTGCCGACCCCTGCCCTAGAGACTCGGGGATATGGTTTCCAGATTCAGGGCTATAGCCTCAATAGCCACCCCTTAGTAACACCTCTGCTTGCAGGTAAAATCTGCATAAACAAACATGATATACTTACCTGTTTGTGCAATGGTTTTGCACAGAGAAGCCCCGATCCTCCAGTTTTAGAGTTCCCCATCAGCGCTCCGGGCTCCTTCCCCCTAGCATGTTGCTTGGACAATTGAACATTGCTATATTGAGATCTGGTACAGATAAGAATTTACAGGGGGCTGGGGGTACCTGCTTGCAGAGGTTGTTTTACTTTAATGCATAGAATGCATTAAGGTAAAAACCCTTCTGCCTTTACAACCACTTTAAGTGTCAGATGGAAATAACAAATGTAATAATATTGAAAAAATATAACTAGAAATGTAGCTGCTGGTAGGATATAGATGCATTTCTCAATGGAGTCACGCCTGTTTTTAAAAGCTTGGCAGATGATTAAAGGGTTTGTTAACCCATCTATACAAAACTATGTCAGTAGTTTTTAAAAACGAGTGTTCCAAATACCTAATTTGAGCTGTCTTCAGGCCGGTCACATTACTCGTGGCCGCTTTACAGCTCCGATGGATTGCTTCTGCGGGAGGGGTTGTGATCTCCCTCTGACGTCAGCCGGGGAGATCACGTGGTCGCTCGTTTCCTCCGCAGAAGCTTTGTATTGTAGCTGTAAAGTGGCTGCGAGTCACGTGACCGGCCTGAAGACAGTTTTTGAAAACTACTGACATAGTGTGCTATGCCAGCCTCTAATTGAAAGTCTGGAAGTGACAATTTTAGGTTTTTATTTTACAAGAATAGCGGCAGGGGGCGGGGCAGGGCCGGGCCGGAGACAGACACAGAGGGAGATGACAGGCAGGAAGGAGGGGGGAGAGGGGAGAGCTGAGAGGACAGATACATATGATGCAGGGAAGTACTCTGACCACGGTGAGCAGCCCTGATTTTCATGGTCAGCACAGAAAGGGCATGCAGGAAGTACCAGGTTCAGGTTTTTTTTAACAGTTTAGAGGGGGTCAGATTACACAGCATAAGCACTGTGCTGTGTAATCTGCTTTAAGGGACCAGGATCTGTGTATATAATATATATATGGGTTAACACTTTAAACCAGACATGTGTATAGCAGCTCCATTGGGAGACTCCCTTATTCCAGTTATGGCTGCATAAAAAGCAGGAATAATTGGTAGTAATGACCAACTGTAACCCTTGGAGAATAGTATCTTAAGGAAAAGAACATGCATTCCTGTAAGCTTGGTGAGCTTGTATCACCTTTAAGGAAGATCCCATACATTCCTGGAGTGTTTGGTCAGTTGAGTACAAAACCATCCTCTTTTATAGCCCCTCAATCAGGCTTAGATACATTCTTATGTATTAGTGAGCCATGAAAAGGAAAATTACAATTTCACCATCACATCTCCAATACTAAAAGTAAAGGGATATTTCCCCAGTTTCTACCTTTGGTTAGCAACAGCACAGAAAGCTTAGGAGGGCCCTTAAGTCCTGTGCTGTGACTAGCTCCAGTGGCCATGTAGGGATTGCTTAAACTTTTGCAGTCAAATTTGTTAAAACCGCTCTATATGTTTTATGTGTTCCCATTCAGACCGCATATCTAAAAATAAATGAAAAAAAGTGTGTTTGTGTGTGTATGTATGTGTATGTATATATATATATATATATATATATATATATATATATATATATATATATATATATATTTATTAAGGAAAATTGTTATCCATACTTACCGTAATTTTCCTTTCCTGGATCCTCCCCATGTCAGCCTATTATGGGTCAGCTCCACCCCCTCTGACCCCTCCAAGACCACCTCTTTTCTAGCCCATAAAAGGGCGGCTGTCTGCCCACACCAGTGTTCAAAAAAACCCCGCCTCGCGACGGATAAACTGGGTGGGAATCCTCCGGCTGACATGGGGAAGATCCAGAAAAGGAAAATTACGGTAAGTATGGATAACAATTTTCCTTATTCCTGGACCTCTCCATGTCCACCTACTGGGATGTACCAAGCAATATTAAGAAGGGAGGGAAGACAAGAAATAAAAAATAAGCCAAACCCTCAATGCAATGCTACTCAAAATTTTTAATGGGCAACAACTGTAATAATAACTGTAGAGCCAAATGTTTCCTCAGGCGGACAAGCCATATTAAGCTTGTAATGCCTAATAAAAAGGTGTTGGGCACGCTCCAGCTTGCTGCTCTGCAAACTACCTCAGGGGCGACCTTCGCTTATGCCCAGGATGCTGCCATGCCCCTCGTCGAATGTGCTTTGATCTCTGAAGGAGGACGAAGGCCCAGCGCTTTGTATGCAATATGCATGGTCTTGACAAACCAGGAAGACACAATTTTGGATGTTCCTGGCTCACCCTTTTTAGGCCCTATTGGGAAAACCTACAGCTGATCTTGTTTGCCAAAGCTTTTAGTCCATTTCAGGTAGGTTGAAACCGCAGAGACCAGGTCTAACCTACTCCACTCATTAGCTGTATCTGCCGGAAAGGCTGGGAGAATGACCTCCCAGTTCATACAAAATTATGCGGCCACCTTCAGGGCCGGACTGGGAATGAAAACCAGCCCTGGAAAAAATGTCATACCAGCCCCATAGCAATTTATGGGTACAGTGGCTGCGTTTTATGGTACAGTGGCTGCGTTTGATAGGCACAGTGGCTGTGTTTAATGGGCACAGTGGTGGCAATTTATGGGTACAGTGGCTGCGTTTGATGGTACAGTGGCAGCGTTTAATGGGCACAGTGGCTGCAATTGATGGGTACAGTGGCTGTGTTTGATGGTACAGTGGCTGCGTTTGATGGCACAGTGGCTGGGTTTGATGGGCACAGTGGCTGCAATTGATGGGTACAGTGGCTGCGTTTGATGGTACAGTGGCTGCGTTTGATGGTACAGTGGCAGCGATTAATGGGTACAGTAGTGGCAATTTATGGGTACAGTGGCTGCGTTTGATGGTACAGTGGCTGCGTTTGATGGTACAGTGGCTGCGTTTGATGGTACAGTGGCAGCGTTTAATGGGCACAGTGGCTGCAATTGATGGGTACAGTGGCTGCAATTGATGGGGCACAGTGGCAGCAATTTATGGGTACAGTGGCTGCGTTTGATGGGCAGGGCACAGTGTTGGCAATCTATGTGCACAGTGGCAGCGTTTGATGGTATACAGCTTTTCAAAGATAATCTGGCACTTGAACAAAACATGGGGGAGAGAGAGAGAGAGAGAGAGAGAGAGGGGGGGAGAGAGGGGGGGAGAGAGAGGGGGGGAGAGAGGGGAGAGAGAGAGGGGGGGAGAGAGAGAGAGAGAGAGGGGGGGAGAGAGAGAGAGAGAGAGGGGGGGGGGAGAGAGAGAGAGAGGTGGGGGAAGAGAGAGAGGTGGGGGGAGAGAGAGGGGGGGGAGAGAGAGAGAGGGGGGGAGAGAGAGAGGGAGGGGGGGAGAGAGAGAGGGGGAGAGAGAGATTTTTAATACCTTAGTTCTTGTGCTGCAGCAGCTGCACGGCCGGCCATTCACTTCTATTCTCTCCTCGTGCAGATAGTGGACGGTGCTGGCTAGCGCCGCACGGGACGAGTCATGAAGGCAAAAATGAAGCAGCACGGCGTTCTCCTGCTCCTCCCCCTCAGGCACACAGACAGAGGCATGATGAGTGTGGTGGGCGGCGCGCCGGCGCCCGAACGGAGGAGACACAGACAGCAGTGAGTGACCCAGTGACACAGCCGCTGCTGCTCTTTAGATTGCTGATAGTGACACAGGCAGTGAGTGGCCCCGGAGACACAGACAGTGAGTGACCCAGTGACACAGCCATTGCATAGTGCGGCAGCGGCGGCCGCCGCTGCTGCTCTTTAGATTGCTGACACAGGAAGTGAGCGGCCCCAGCGGTACTTTGTGCATCCAGCCTACCAGGATATTTCCCGGTATCCCGGTAGGCCAGTCCGGCCCTGGCCACCTTAGGTAGAAAGCTCGGTATCGGCCTAAGGATGATCTTGTCTTGGAGCACCAAACAATATGGTTCTTTAGATGAGAAGGCGCACAATTCGGAGTCTCTTCTGGCCGAGGCCATGGCTATTAAAAAACAAAAACAAAAAAAACTGTTAAAAGAAATAATGAACAAGAGAAAGCTTGATCAAACGGAGGAACCAGCAATGTTCCCAAGACTAGTGTTAAGTCACATAGTTACATAGTTACATAGTTACATAGTTAGTAAGGTTGAATAAAGACACCAGTCCATCCAGTTCAACCTTCAGTCCTCTTTTGGAAAAAACAATTTCAATGGAGGTCTGATTTCTATGGCTGCTCCTAAAAAAAAAAATCAGATCACCAACGGATGTAGAGCATATCTTGTATACGACATAGCCGACAAGGCAGGGATTTGACCCTTCAGGGAATTATAAGCTAACCTTTGGAGACTACTCTGCAGAAACTCCAAAATGTTAGCTACTGAAGGAGATCCAAGGTCCCAACCCCTTTCCGTAGTATTCCAGATCCGGGATAGGTTACATTTGTTCTGACGATGTCATAATAATGTCATTAACTTTATCCTTCTGCGGTTCGGGTGTCAGGCCCCACTCTACAGAAGGAGATTTTGACAAGGAGGCAGAGCCCAAATTTATCCTCGAAGCCAGAGGGAACCACAGCTCCCTGAGCCAGTAAGGTAGGACTACTATTGCTGTGACCCTTTCTCGCTGAATCTTCAGCAGGATTTTGAGAGCCAATGGAAGCGGCGGGAACACATACACCAAGGGGAAGTTCCAAGACCTGGACAGAGCACCCTGACCCAATGCCTGTGGATGCTAGGTCCAGGAGAAGAAGCAAGGCAGTTGACAATTCTCCAATGCCATAATATCTATAGAAGGCGTCCCCCAGACCCTAAAGATCTTGCATAGGTACTTGGGGTTGAGGCCCCATTTGTTGTGATCCCCAAAGCCTCAACTCAAGCGATCTGCTAAAACATTGCCAGGCCCTGGGAGTTAAGATGCTGTAAGAGAGCCAAGATTCTTCTCTATGCAGAGGAAGATTGACATGGCACCTGAAGGAGAGGGTGACTTCTTGTGCCCCCTTTATGAGACATATAAGCCACCGTAGTTTTGTTGTCCAAAAGAATCTTGACAGCTCGACCTTGCAAACATAGGTTGGAATGCTAAGAGCGCGTCTGACAGCATCCAATCCCAGGAAATGTGAACTCTTCGCCCCACAAAGGTACCATTGGCCTTGAACCTGCTGTCCCAGGCAGTGTGCCCCGCAGCCTGCCAGACTGGCATTGGTCGACACCACTATTGGTTCTGAGGCCTTCAACGGAACTCCGCGGGAAAGATTGCGAGCTACTGACCACCAACCAGGGACCAGATTATCGGAATTGGCAGATGATCCCATTGAAGAAGAAAGTTGCATTGAAACCTCCTTCTGCGCCACCTGACCCACGGGACTACTGGAACTGTGGCTGATAAAACCCCAGATACTACATGGATTCCTTCAGCATCATAGAAGGCCTAGCCATCACTGCTTTGTCTGAGACTGGATCTCCTGGACCTTCCTCTGAGGAAGAGAAACATGACCTTGATTCGTGTTGAATTGTACTCCTAAATACTCCCACATTTTGGTCAGATGCATCTGGCTCTTCTGAAAGTTGATCAACCAACCGAAACGAGTTAGTGTTTTTCAGGTGAATTCACATGAACTAGAAGGAGCTCATTTGACAGACCCAGAAGTAGCATGTCATCTAGATAATGAAATATTTGCACTCCCTTGACCCTGAGAGTCGCAACGACAGCAGACAGTAGCTTTAAAAACGTTCTTGGAGTCGTGCAGAGACCGAATGGGAGAGATTAAAAATGAAAATGGGAGCCTTCCACGGAAGGCCTGAGAAAGCGATGGTGAGATGCGTCTATGGAGACATGAAGATACACACCTGCCAGATCGATGAAAACCATCCAGTCTCCTGACTCCACAATCAAAACGATCATTTCCAATGACTCCATTTTGAATGGTGGAACCTTCATGTAAGAATTCAGGACTTGGAACCGGAAGGATGGCCCTTGCTGCCAATAGCCCCCTTATATATCCTTGCAAACATTGCCTCCTTTCCAAATCCGTAGGAAGCCCAGTTTCTATAAACAAGGTCTGAGGGGGCCCTGTTCTGAACTCGAGATGATAACATGATCGAATGATGGCTACAATCCCGGCATCATGTAATTTGTCCGCCCAAACCCCCCCTGAATTGGGCTAGTCTTGCTCCTACTTGAGAGGGTTAAGCAGAGACAGGTTCAGAAGGACTTATTTGAAGCCTTAGGCTCTGTCTCCACTACTGCGAGTTGTTGTGCGACCTGACACATGCGAAGTCGCATGACAAGTCAAAACCCATGTATTTCAATGGTCCCCGTTCTAACTGGTGCGATTTAAGTCGTGGCGACTCCAAAAAAAGCCCTGGCCTCTCTGATTCCTTCTTTGAATCTCTTGTTAAACCGAAAGGGCTGCTGTGTCTTTTTCTCTTCTGCGGGATTAGGCCAGATCTGCCTCCGGAAACCCGTTGAATTGCTGATTCTAATGCCCTGTACACACGGTCGGACTTTGTTCGGACATTCCGACAACAAAATCCATGGATTTTTTCTGACGGATGTTGGCTCAAACTTGTTTTGCATACACACGGTCACACAAAGTTGTCGGAAAATCTGGTCGTTTTAAACGCGGTGACGTAAAACATGTACGTCGGGACTATAAACGGGGCAGTGGCCAATAGCTTTCATCTCTTTATTTATTCTGAGCATGCGTGGCACTTTGTCCGTCGGATTTGTGTACACACGATCGGAATTTCCGACAACGGATTTTGTTGTCGGAAAATTTTATCTCCTGCTCTCCAACTTTGTATGTCAGAAAATCCGATGGAAAATGTCCGATGGAGCCCACACACGGTCGGAATATCTGACAACACGCTCCGATCGGACATTTTCCATCGGAAAATCCGACCGTGTGTACGGGGCATAAGTCTTCATGAAGCGTAGCTTCCCATCAAATGGAACCGAACACAGACTGTGCTGAGAAGCCTATCGGCCGACCAATGTTTCAACTATAAGGCTCTGCGGGCTATGATGGAATGAGCCATTATCTTTGCTGTCATCTTGCCAAAAAACGCACAGGTGTGAACTCAGCCCAAGTGCTACTGCCACAGGAGTGAGTGCTACTGCCGGTCTGCAGGCTGCTGTCCAAACTATACAACCTTTTTAGGTCTGCGTCTATTTTGCGATCCACAGGATCCCTAAAAGAGACCAAATCCTCCAGCGGAAGCGCAATGTGGCGGGCGAATATACGTAATGAAGCATCCACCTTAGACGTAGTGTCCCAAGGGGTACAGCTTCGATACTCCATTATGCGCATTGAGCTTCTTCTCAGGCCCCCCCCACTCATCGTCAATTACTCTTTTAATTTCAGAAATGAAATGGGAAGGAGGGTAACAATTTCTTTAAATATGGGTAGTATCTTTGCTGTTTCTTTGGAGGTGACAATTCTTTCCTTAACAGCCTCCACCAAGGTGGGAGTTAGTGCAAAAATCAAACGTATGCAATTCTGAGACCATCTCAGCCTCAGATGGATCTGAATCGCTATCGATTTCAGAGTTAAAACGCACTGAAAACACATGATCTGAATCTGCAGATGGTGAAGATACAGCAGGATGAGCAGGATTCCTTGAAACACACTTTAACCCTTGACTGCATGCTTAATGTGGGATTAAACCTGGCGTGCTTTCGCAGCATTGTCCTGAGCCGTCTGATGTCTTGACCTCTCTTGGCTTGGGTCCGAGCGACTAAAGTGAGGTAAGAGCGAGGGAGATTTGGAATGCTGTGACAACAGGCATCTATCCAGCTGCATGCGACTCTGCGATTTGTCATGTCTAGTCCCTTCTTTACTCTTTTGAGGCTGGAATGCTGATTTGGAACCTCTTTGCGGGAGTTTATCTCGCAGTGGGCCCTTCTCTCTGTAAAACACAGAGGATGTGCTCTCTTTTAAAAAATAAATAAAAAAATGTTTTTCCTGTCGCATCATGGCAGCATACACTTTGGGTTGTGACTCCGCCTCCACAACCTGATAGGACCACATAGCTATAAATTGATGAGTAGGCACCTGCCTCAGTATTCTCTCATTTTTCCTCACCTGTCAGGACGCACGGATCAGCACCCCCTTACCGCTTCGCCCCAGCCAGGTTCTAGCCTCTCCTGGGTGGAAGTCCTTCCTGTACAGTCTCTAAACGAGCTAGATGGAAGGAGCCCCACTCTGGTGATCTCAGGGGCACCCATTTCTTTTTTCTCTGCCTGACCATGATATAAGCCTTAAACAGGCTTGAAGTGTTAGCAGCCCATATAAAGCCTTAAATAGGCTTGCTGGTGGAATGGCCTCGGAAGATTCATCTTGGCCTCAGGATATAAGCCTTAAATAGGCTTAGTTGTGTGCAGCGGTCTCACCCCCCCCCCACTCTCTCCTACCTTCTCGGTTTCTGGGCTCTGTTGTCCTCCAAATCATCCCCTTGTGATCGCCGACCGTCCTCGGCGTTCTCGCGCATGCGCAGTGAGCTGTTTCAGGGCGCTTCTCTGTCTTTGCCAGGTTCCAAGATGGCGCCATGTGTCTCGCGGCGCTACTGCGCATGCGCGAACGCTCGGCGCTAATGGCGGCAGTTTTAAAAAGCCCCAATGTCAGTTTTTCACCGCTTTTGCTGTGCGACTGACCTGAAAAAACTTTCTGCAAAGGTAGGTACCCTTTCTTTTGGTCTAGCTATCCCCTAACCTTATCTTTTTTGCATGTCTTAAACCTTACTGTTTCTGCAGGTTTCACCAATTCTCCACTATGGAGACCGCTGCCCCAGCAGATCACCGCCAGCCTAATAGGTAAGGGGGGGGGGAAGACATGGTAAGTAGTGAAGATTGAAAAAGAGAGCACTACTGATGCTACCTAAATTGGTCAGCCCTATCAGGTCCTCAGGAACGTCTGCTTCAAGACAAAGAGAGACCTCACATAGAAGAAGTCGCAATAGACACAGACTGAGCCTTTCATATCGCAGAAGAAGCCGCTCGGGACACAGAGGGAGTCGCAGAAGGAGCCGATCTAGGTCATATTCAAGGCACAGTCGCTCCCATCATAGAAGATCTCCTTCGCGCAGACCCCGGTCTCCCGCACGCCACTCCTGTCCCTCCGGGAATGCCTGCTGGATTTGCGGTGCGGTGGCCCTCCCGGATAAACTGGCCTGTCAAAAATGCCTAGAGGAGGCCACCAAGGAAAGAGTCTCGGATACTGGAGAATCCGCTGGAATTTCAGCTCCGCAGGCCTTGATGGCGGAAACAGAATTTTCTACCCACAGTGCCTCTCCAGCCCGGGCCAGTACATCAAGGGAGCAAGACTCTCTGTCCGATAACGAGGGTCTTGAGGTATCAGCCGGCTTTGACTTCTCCCTAACAGAGCCGTTTGTCAAGTCGGTCAAGGAGGCAATAGGCTGGGAGGAACCCCAGGAGGTTCAACAAAAACAAAGAAAATTTTTCCCTCACCTTAAGAAGGATCCAGAGGCCTTCCCGTTTATAGACGAACTGGATGACCTGATTAAGGAGGAATGGCAAAGACCAGAGAAGAAATCTAGTCTGAATAACAGACTTCTTAAGCTGTATCTGCTCAGGGAGCCTAAAGTGACCCCCCTAGTGTCCCCTCCTGTGGTGGACCCTTTTTGATGCGCCTAGCCAGGCATGTTACACTCCTGTTAGAGGACGCGGTAACATTTAGGGACGTGCTCGACAGGAAAATCGACACGGACCTCAAGAGGGCCTACCTGTCGGCAGGAGGCGCCTGCAGGCCTGCGATAGCGCTTACAGCAGTGGGAAGAGCCATCTCTAGCTGGTCCGCAAACACTGAGAAGCTCGTATTGGAGGGTGCAGACCAGGAAAAAATAATTAAAGCTTTGCAAGAACTAAGCTTGGCGGGTGACTTTGTGGTAGAGGCCTTCGTCGATACACTTAGGTCTGCATCGAAGTCTATGCTGGCCTTGGTAACGGCCAGAAGAGCGTTATGGCTGAAGCCCTGGACGGCGGATCCAGCCTCAAAGTCCAATTCGTGTTGCATCCCGTTTGACGGGGAGAACCTCTTCGGGACGAAATTGGACTCAGCCATTTCTAAGGTGACTGGTGGCAAGTCTGGACTCACCCTCTCGGATAGAAGGCCCAAACAGCAGAGACCTCCTCTCTTTAAGCGAAACCTTCCGGAGAGGTATAGAGACGCAAAAACGTACAGACCTGGGAAAGAGTACCGAAGGAGCTGGAAAGATCCTCAGTAATCTTTCATGAAGTTTCAAAAGCCCAAGACTCCCGCTTCCAGTGATCAGAAGCCCTTTTGAAGGTGCGTCCGTCCAGCCAGCGGTAATGGGAGCAACACTCTCCAGATTCTAGCTGGCTTGGGAGGAGACTATAAAGGATACCTGGACTCTGGCCACCATCAGTTTCGGCCACAGGTGGTCCTTCAAAAATCGACCCCCAAAGGATCAATATTGTCCAACCCACATTCCTCCATCTCGGGAAAAAAGGTTGTCACTACTGAATTATGTTCAGGATCTTCTCCTAAAACGGGCGATAGTAAAGATTCCGCCAGCACAGAGGGGCAAGGGATTTTATTCTCCGCTATTCCTCGTCAAAAAGAAATCGGGGGATCTACGTCCGGTTCTAGACTTAAAGAATCTCAACAGATCCATCCGGGTGGAATCATTCAGGATGGAAAGCTTGCAGTCTATCCTCCAGGCCATAAACCTGGGAGACTGGATGCTTTCCATAGACCTCCAGGACGCCTACCTGCATATTCCAATTCATGCGGCATTTCAAAGATTCCTGAGATTCTCGGTGGGTCACGGGCACTTTCAGTTTCAGAGTCTTCCCTTCAGGATCTTGACAGCCCCCAGAACATTCACAAAGGTCTTATTACCAGCGATAGCCTCCCTAAGAGAAAAAGGTCTAAGGGTCCACCACTGCCTGGACGACATTCTCCTCCTCTCAAACAGCTGGGAATCACCCATGCAACATCGCGAGATCCTAGTTTCCACACTAAAAAGTTTGGGATGGATAATACATTGGGGAAAAAGCAACACCCAGCCTACCCAAAGGATGGTCTTCCCAGGGGCCGAACTGGATACCCGAGCAAATACAGTGGAGCTGCCACTGGAAAAAATACCTCTGTTAATCCAGAAAGTAAAAAAATCGATCTCTGCACCATTCTTACCAGCCAGAGCATGCCTCAGTCTTCTGGGTTCTCTATCGGCAACCATTCCAATGGTTCAATGGGCGCAATGGAATACCAGACCCCTTCAAACCTCCTTCTTGCGCCAGTGGGACGGTTTGTCCATGTCCCAACTGATTTACATCTCGGAGGAGGCCAGTCTATCTCTGTAGTGGTGGACGCGTCCTTGCAATCTCAGGAGATGCAAACAGATAGTCATCCCCCATCAGGAAGTAGTAACTTCGGATGCCAGCCTGGAGGGCTGGGGAGCGCACTATCTACATTACGCGGTTCAGGGCCGCTGGCATTTCAATACCCAGGACTCTGTCTCGAATGTACTAGAGATGAAGGCAGCCTTTCAGGCTCTCTTGGCATTCAGCACCTTTCTGAGAGGGAAACAAGTTCTCATAAAGATGGACAACAGAGTGGCAGTAGCCTACATCAATAGGCAGGGGGGTACCAGGAGCATCTCTATGATGCAGGAGGTCTGCCCGGTGATGCAATGGGCCCAACTGAACCTTCTAGATCTGAGGGCGGCTTATATTCCAGGCGTTCAGAATCTCCTAGCGGATTCACTCAGGAACATTCATTTCCAACAACGAGTGGTCTTTGAGCTCCCATGCATTCGCCCTCATATCCCAGACCTGGGGTCGTCCGGACATAGACCTCGCAGCAACGCCGGCAAACATGAAGTGTCAGAGATTTTTGTCGAGGATCCCCTTTCCCTCAGCGGAGGGAACGGATTGTCTCCAACACCCCTGGAACTTCCGCCTAGGCTACATTTTTCCACCAACTCCTCTCATAGCCAAGTTTCTTCTGAGGCTCAAGCATTCGGCAGCTCTAGTGCTGGCTGTGATTCCCTTCTGGCCGCGGAGGCCTTGGTTCACTACCCTCCTACAGCTGAACACAGCGGACCCACTTCCCCTCCCTGTGTCGGCAGACTTACTGGCTCAGGGCCAGCTACTCCACCCGCGCCCGGAGAAGCTACATCTAACGGCCTGGAGGCTGAGAGGTCTAGATTGCTAGACCAAGGCTGCCCTCAGAAGGTAGTGGATACTCTGCTCCAGGCTAGGAAGTCTACCATGAATAGCACCTACAGAAGGATCTGGGAAAAATGTATTTCCTTTGCCCAGGAGCAAGGGTGGGACTCTTCTTCCCCATCAGTAGCGCAAGTGCTCGAGTTCCTCCAGTCAGCCCTGGAAAAGGGTCTTGGGTCCAGCACTCTAAAGGTACAAGTGTCTGCCATCTCTGCCTTGACAGGAGTTAAGTCGGCCCTTAATCCACTGGTGGTTCAATTCCAAAGGGCCTGTCTAAAACTAAGGCCTCCTAGGAAGCCTTCATTTCCAACATGGGATCTCTCAACTGTCTTGGAAGTCTTATCCAAGGAGCTATTCTTTCCACTGGAAAACATCTCCCTTTGGGATCTGACGCTAAAGGTCTCATTTCTAATTGCTATAACGTCAGCGAAGAGAGTCTCAGAAATGCAAGCCCTGCTAGCCAAAGAGCCGTACCTGATGATCTACCCGGACAGGCTAACCCTGAAGCCGTTGGATCGATTTATCCCAAAAGTCTCCTCTTCATTCCACTTTAACCAGGAAATTGATCTTCCGGCCCTTGTCACAGATCAGGGCGCTCCTCATCCACTGGATGTCAAGGGCAACGTTTTGCAGTACCTCTCAGTAACCAAGCCGTTCAGAAAGTCTGAAAACCTCCTAATCATCCCACACGGGTTTAGAAAAGGCCAAGCGGCATCTGCCCGTACCATCACCTCATGGTTGGTGAAAATTATCAAGAAGGCCTACTCCTTGAGCACCTTGCAGATTCCAGAAGGCTTAAGGGCCCATTCTACCAGGGCAGTGGCTACTTCATGGGCAGCTTACTGTAGAGTCTCAGTGGAAACCATTTGTAGAGCGGTTTCCTGGTCCTCCAGAAACACCTTTATATCCCATTATAAAGTGGATGCTGCACGCCTATCAACAGTAGAGTTCGGGAAGGCCGTTATACAGGCCAACTATTCTATTTCTTGTCAATAAACTTACGTTGCATTCCCACCCAGTCTGGCGAGTTACTCCCCAAAGTGTATGCTGCCATGATGCGACAGGAAAACGGAAAATTGTATACTCACCTTTCCGTAATTTTCCTTTCCTGTCGCATCTTCATGGCAGCATACAATCGCCCACCCTTCTGAGGTGATTTATATATACAGAGAATACTGGGGCAGGTGCCTACTCATCAGTTTATAGCTATGTGGTCCTATCAGGTTGTGGAGACGGAGTCACAACCCAAAGTGTATGCTGCCATGAAGATGCGACAGGAAAGGAAAATTACGGAAAGATGAGTACACAATTTTCCGTTTTTTTTTTCCAAAACAAAAATAAATAAATACAGTTAAAATAAACTTCTCCATCCAAATCTTCAGTGCTTAAGGCAGCTAGGCAGGCAAAATTCCCCAGTCCTAGAAGGTACAGGATAATAAAAATACTCTGACAGACAAGCAACACAGCAGAAAGTAATGAGAGACCTGGAAGGAGGCTTAGCAGAGCAGAGTAGCAGATTGACCACCTGGAGACTGAGATCAGCCTAGAGGACAGAGGCTGCTGCAATCAGCAGTGAGCATTCTGGTGTTTGCTAGGCAACGCAAAGAGGAAGCTACCTCTGACCTCACCTGCTCAACTCTGAGCTTCCTGAAAGGAGTACATGTGGAGGCGGTGAACTACAAGTCCCAGTTTTATGTGATGATAATGTGAAAGCAAAAAAATTCTCATGGCTTTTACGACGCTGGGAAAAATGCATTACGAAGCAAGGTGACTATATAGAAAAGTGTTTTTGAAATTCTTAATAAAATGAGTTAAAAAAAGTGTGGAAACTTTTTTAAGACCCCTTGTATATTACCTTTTCCTGGTGCATCATGACATACAATGGGGTTGTGGCTCCGCCCCCACAACCTGATAGGACTGGTTAACTATAAATCAAAGACAGACCCGCCTCACACCATTCTACTTTTTTCCTCACCTGATCAGGACTGGAGTCAGGCTAGGCTAGGCTAGGCTACTTTCGGACTGGGCCGTTGTGGGCGTCGGTGGTAAACCGCCACTAGCGGGGCGGTTTTAACCACGAAAAAGGGTTAAAACCGCCCGCAAAGCGCTGCTGCCCCATTGCTTTCAATGGGAAGGGGTGCTTTAGGAGCCGTGAATACGCCGCTCCTATAGCGCTGCAAAGATGCGGCTTGCAGGACTTTTTTTCCCGTCCTGCAAGCGCACCGCTCCAGTGTGAAAGCCCTCGGAGTAACAAAAGCGTGGGAGCACTGGTGGACTTATCCATAGCTGCTGTGGTCCTGTTCGCATTTATCATCACAGTTTGTGTCATCTGCTATCTGTTCATCAGCAACAACCCGCTCAACAAGCTGGACACAGGGCTGAGCCTACAATCAGCAGGACGGAGGCGAGCAGCAGCGTATCTGCTAGTGATGAGACCCCTATCATACTCCCAGACTGTTGTACTGTTTAAACGTCTTCTATAGAGCGGTGCACTGACGCACCTTAAGAGTGTGAGTACCCCATTTTGGGAGTGTGTTTTTTACAGTATTTAATAAATTTTAAACGATATCACACTATTAAGCTCTCTTTCTCATATATCTCTTTGGAAACCGCATTGGAGCCTGAGACCCGGTGATCTGTACTTAGCCCTGCTGTGGTTCAATAGCATGTTTTGACTCAGTGTAGCAGCTGTGTCACACGCTCTAAGGTGAACACATTACCTGGGGGGCCACCGAATCACACCTTTGGCATGGTTTTGCAGCACAGAGGAAGTTATGAACAGGCTGGAAATTAACTACAGTGGACACTTATTATAAGCACTTTTACTACTATTTATTTACAGGATTTCACTTCCACCTTTATTATATTGCATTAAGGACTTTGTTCACCTGTATTGTGTGGCACTTTGGCACTTTTTGCATTATTCAATATTATTTATGATGCATTTTAGCATGTTTATTTGATTTGATTTCGTATATTGCACTTCAGTGTGTATACACTTATAATTGTGTATATTTATACTCAGCAATATTTTATGAATATGAATCAACTATTTATTTTAACCATTTATTCACCATTATTCTGTGCTTGATTTAGGGGGCACATATTTAAATATTTTTATGCGTTTTAGTTTGTAGACATATACACTTTATATTACATAGTGTAATATAGTACACTTTTAGCGCAGCGTATCTTTCTGTTTCACTTCGAGTATTAGCACAGGGTACAGCACTACACAGTCCTAGGCACACGTACACAGGGTCTCTAAAGATGTGATGGCCACCACATTTTGAGAGACCCTAATCTGCAATGTTCAGTTTACAGTTTTTTTAGTTTTTATAAAAGTGAAAAAAGTGAAACAAAAAAAAAAACACACACACACACAAAAACACAAAAAAAAAAAATAAATAAATAAAAAAGCCAAAAATAGTTGTGGTTTTATTTTTCTTCTCTCTATTGTTCTCTCTCTCTCTTATGTTCGCTCTCTACTGTCCGCTCTACTGTTCGCTCACTATTGTTCTATATCTATCGTTCTCTCTCTGTTTCATTTTTACTATGATTTATTGTATTTTCTTTAAAGTTATGGTATGTTATACTGTAATGCTTGTTTTATTGTTAACCATCGTTTGCTTAGCAGGTACACCATTCAGCTGCAGCACGGGTTTATTTATTCTGACAGCAACAGCGTTTGCTCCCATGATACAAAAAGCCGCGACTCCAGCGCTGTTGGAGGTGATTTCACCACCACAGTAAAAAAAAAGAGCATATATGCCGAAGCATGGGGGCAGGGGTGGAGGAGCGATTTGCTCCTAACGTTAGGGGCGGATTGCCCCCATGCTTGGGCATATATTTTTTTAGGCACAGATTGCAATGTTTTATTTTTACTACGTTTTATTGTATTTGCTTTGCAGGTATGGTAGGTCTTACTGTTATACTTAATGTTACTTTGTTTTATTGTTAACCATCATTTGCTTAGCAGGTACGCCATTCAGCTGCAGCACAGGTTTATTTATCTTGACAGCAACAGCGTTTGCTCCCACGATACGTAAAGCCGTGACTCCAGCGCTGTCGGAGGTGATTTCACCACCACAGTTAAAAAAAAGAGAATATATGCCGAAGCATGGGGGCAGGGGTGGAGGAGCGATTTGCTCCTAGCATTAGGGGCAGATTGCCCCCACGCTTCAGCATATATTTTTTAGGCACAGATTGCAATGTTTTATTTTTACTATGTTTTATTGTATTTGCTTTGCAGGTATGGTAAGTCTTATGCCGTGTACACACGATCGAAATTTCCGACAACAAATATTTGATGTGAACTTGTTGTCGGAAATTCCGACCGTGTGTAGGCTCCATCGTACATTTTCTGTCGGAATTTCCGACAACAAAAATTTGAGAGCTGGATCTCATATTTTCCGACAACAAAATCCGTTGTCATAAATTCTGAGCATGTGTAGACAATTCCAAAGCACAAAATTCCACGCATGCTCTGAATCAATTACATGACAGAAGCGCTCAGTCTGGTAAAACTAGCATTCGTAATGAAGATAGCACATTCGTCACGCTGCAAAATTTTTAATCTTTTAATGCAGCGCATTCTCTTCTTCTTTATAATGCTAGAATAATGAAGTTGTTTTGCTGCTTATATTCACAAACAAACTGATTTCTTTATTATTTCTCGTGATCTCATGACTAATCTTTTTTTCTTTTTTTTTTTTTTTTTTGTCGCCAGATCTCCAGAATAATGTTTATATATTTTTTTATAATGATCTACTTATTTTTTGGTCAAGATCTCCTGGGTTTTTTTTTCTAGTGATCTCCATAATATTTTTCTCGTTTTGTATGTCAAGTTACCACAACACCATTATTATCTTGTATTTTTTAACCTCAAGGAGATTGGTTGGTGTTGGTGTCCCTTGTTAATTTGACATTGTATTTTTTAAATGTACCTGCCTACTCACAAACAAACTGTCCTTTTTGAACTAAAACACATAGCCAAGTATTTGTGAAACTAAAATAGACATTTATTAGGGGTCATAACAAAAAAAAGAGGACGTCAATGTTGGATAAAATGTTGAAATTGGCGAAGCCTTTGTACCCCAGGGCGCACATCAACTATTTGACAGGCAAAATTGGTAGCCTGAGGAGTCCATTTAATAGGAAGCACAATCTGGTCCAGGACTCTGAGAGATCAGGAGCAACAGCAGATGACATATATGTCCCGAGGCTGTGGTCTTACAACAGCCTGCATCTTTTGTCAGACCAGACTGAACCCAGGCCATCACACTCTTGTCTTCCTTACACACTTGCTTCCAGGCCTTGGCTCTGGAGTTGGAATTGTGGCAGGAGGTGGAGGGGGTGGAGGAGGAGGAGAATGGTCCAACTCACACAGGTGGGTTTTGCTTGTGAGTTCGCCCCTCAACCCCTTATTTAGGGCCATATAGATCACTTCCTCACAAATGAGGCTTTGATTCACCTACATTTCCTGAATTTTGCTGGCTACCATGCAGGCATAGGCCTCTTGACTATTGGGGGTGGTTCTGAGGGCCGCAGTAGCCTCCCGAATCAAAGAAAGCACTGACTCCTCCACGTTCCTCCCCTTCCTGGTACTTTTTGTTGGAAGGCGGAGGGGAGGAACCTGGGATTCAGTCAGGCTACTAGGCCTGGCCACCTCCTGGCTGCAAATTACCCCCGCCGCCTGGCTGAGACTTTCCACGGCCTCCTCCTGGCTGTGACTTTCCACGGCCTCCTCCTGGCTGAGACTTTCCATGGCATCCTCCTGGCTGAGACTTTCCTGTGTATGAAAATGGGACATAGTTTTAGTTTTTTGGTCATCAATCACACACAATTTAGAGCTCATGACTGTTGCAAATTCAATGTTAACAAATAGAAAAGACTATCATTCTGACCCCAGCATTTTTCATTCTTGTCCCAATCATTTTTGGCTACTATTGTCTATTGATAGGTAAACGACTTTGTTAATTATGAAATTAGTGATCAATACTAACATCTAGTTAACATCATTCAATTTTTGGACAAGAAATATGTTGAACAATGCTATACCTGGCTCAAGCTGGGCTCTTCCACATCTTCCTGGGTGGAAGGCCCAGGTTGTATGTCGGAAGCCTCATCTGATGTGGAAGGAAGTGTGGAAAGAAGAGTGGAAGGAAGGGGTGAGAGTGATGTTCTAATTTCAGTCTGGTCTGACAAAAAAACGCTATCTGTCGTAGTACCAGAGCCTGCGGACATAAACATCATCTGCTGCTGATGCTCCTATTATATGTACTCCTCAGGCCACCAATTTTGCACTTCAAATAGGGGATGGTTGCCGTGGGAATCACCAACTTCACCAATTCCAGCAATTGATCCAGCGCTGCCTTCCTCTTTCTTTTATTATTATAAAAAGGGTGTTTCACCTGCCACAGACAGGGCAGCTCCCTGTATTTATCAATTAAGTTGGGGAGGAAGTCATGATCATTGAATCTATCCATTTTATCTGTAAGACACAAGACAAACTCTAATGTCGGGCTAAACTCTCCTAATTTTGTCCCAATATAGGCCTCAATCTATAAGCAGTATAGGCCACTGATGCCCCAAGTTAAAAGGTACCTTCGTTAGCACAATCGGCGCTTACGCTACTCTGTCCTCGGCTCACAGATTGTACATACAACGCATGCGTGTTACGCTTTATATACACTGCGCATGCGTGAAACTCTGCCTGCCCCTGACCTTCTTTCTAGTATATTCCCTGCCCCTCCTCTTTCGGCGCAGTGGGAGAGCACATGGCGAAGAAAGAGCAAGTGCATGCAGAGGAGAGCAGCAACGAGGAGTACGATGAAAGCCCAAAGCCACAAACGTCCCAATCCCGGAGGACCTTACCCAAACCCAAATATGAGAAAGGCCAAGATCATGGCTAAAGCTGTGAAAAGTCTGCAGAAGAATTTTGGGGTACGGCGATCCAAGTATCACCTGAGGAAAAGATGGTCACGCACGCTTGTTACGCTTTATATACACTGCGCATGCGTGAAACTCCGCCTGCCCCTGACCTTCTTTCTAGTATATTCCCTGCCCCTCCTCTTTCGGCGCAGTGGAAGAGCACATGGCGAAGAAAGGATCACCTGAGGAAATGATGGCCAGACCTCAAATTGAGGGAGCAGGATTAGTACAGAAGAATCAAGAGAGTGCTGCAAAAAAGTAAGTATTCTGTGTTCCTATTATTATTATTACTTTCGTGCTGCTCCATGTGCTTTTCTTTACTGTTGTACAGTTTAAAATGGCATTTAAAATGGCAAGTTTTAGGTTCGTGGGCACAGTAATCGTTCGTAGTAAACATCGTTCGTTCGCCCACTAATACGATTGTTTTTGGCAGATGCAGGTTAACTACATTTGTTCATGCCTATGTGTATTAAAAGAAATTTGTTGTCTAGATGGGTTTGTAACTAGAATGAAATGCAAACTTGATTCAGTGTAAGGAGAGGACACTCAGCAGCTGTTTACACATCTGGACGCAGGAGCACTAGTGTGGGACACCAGAACACCCTTTCTAGGGTGTCCCACACAGGTGCTCCAATGGATACTAGGGATGTCTCCATGTGAGAAACTTGCACAAAACAGATAAGTATTACAGCTTTAGAAAGAGAAAAAAAATAATGTCTTCAGCGTTGAACTCTGCGAAAACAGACAATTGTACGTCACTTCCAAGCAATGTTTCATATTCCTAATTCTGTCCTCAAATATCTGTGCTAAGTATACCTATTTTTTAATTTGCATAGGGGAGAAAACACTTGAGACATCAGAGGACACCAGGGACCCCCAACCTCATAAAGAAGGGGAAGTCACCACAACCTCAGGATGTGGAGGAAGGAGAGGTTTATGAAGTAGGCGAAATAGTGACCACAACAGGTGAGTATCTGAGACCACAGCTTCAGGTAATTATTATTATTATTATTATTATTCAGGATTTATATAGAGTCAACAGTTTACGCAGCGCTTTACAATATAAAAGGGAAACAATACAGTTACAATACAATAAAATACAAGAGGATTAAGAGGGCCCTGCTCAGAAGAGCTTACAATCTAATAGGGTGGGGCAGGGGGTACAATGGGTTGTAACTGTGGGGAATGAGCTGTTAGAAGTGGTAAAAGATTAGTTACAGACGTGATAGGCTTTCCTGAAGGGATGAGTTTTCAGGGATGAGCCTGAAGGTAGTAAGAGTAGGGGATAGCCAAATAGATGGAGGTAGTGAGTTCCAGAGGATGGGAGAGGCTCTGGAGAAATCCTGGAGACGAGCATGGGAGGAGGAGATGAGAGAGCTTGAAAGCAGGAGGTCTTAAGAAGAGCGGAGAGGTCGATTTGGGTGATATTTGGAGACAAGATTATTGATGTAGCTTGGGGCAGAGTTGCGAATGGCTTTGTATGTTGTGGTTAGTATTTTGAATTTAATTCGCTGGGTGATTGGGAGCCAGTGTAGGGATTGAAATAGAGGGTTGGTAGACACTGAGTGGTTGGTAAGGTGGATAAGTCTGGCGGCAGCATTCATGATAGACTGACGAGGGGATAGCCTATGGAGAGGCAGGCCAATGAGAAGGGAGTTGCAATAGTCAAGGCGAGGGATAACAAGGGAATGAATGAGGAGCTTGGTGGTTTCATTTGTTAAAAAGGGGCGAATTTTAGAGATGTTACGGAGGTGAATTCTGCAAACTTTTAAAAACGATTGGATTTGAGGCCGAAATGACAAGTCAGAGTCTAGGATTACACCTAGTACCCTGGCGTGAGGGGAGGGACTGATGGTTGCATTGTTGATTTTGATGGAAAAGTCATGGGGAGGGGCACGGGCGGGGGGGAATATTAATAGCTCAGTTTTAGAGAGATTTAGTTTAAGGAAGTGGTGCGACATCCATGCTGATATGTCAGTTAGTAAGTTAGTAATGCGAGAGGAGACTGAAGGAGTGAGGTGAGGAGTAGACAGATAGATTTGGGTGTCATCAGCGTAAGTGGTATTGGAAGCCGTGGGCGGTTATTAAGTGACCAAGGGAGGTGGTGTAGATAGAGAAGAGAAGGAGTCCAAGAACAGAGCCTTGGGGGACCCCCACAGAAAGGGGCAATGGAGAGGAAGAGACAGAGTTGTAGGTGACACTGAAGGAGCGCTGTGTTAAATAGGCAGAGAACCAGGATAGAGCAGAATCTTGGAGGCCAAGGGAATGTAGTTTATTGAGAAGGAACGGGTGGTCAACAGTATCAAAGGCCGCAGAGAGGTCAAGTAGTAGGAGTATGGAGTACTGGCTGTTGGTTTTAGCAGTTAGTAAATCTTTAGTGAGTTTTAGTAAGGGAGTTTCCGTGAAGTGCTGCGAGCGAAAGCCAGACTGTAAGGGGTCAAGAAGATTATTTTCACTGAGGTAGGAGCTAAGACGATTGTAGACTAAGTGTTCTAGAAGTTTAGAGGTGAATGGGAGCAATGAGATGGGTCTTAAGTTGTTCAGGTTGGTAGGGTCCAGTGAGGGCGAAGAATGGGAGTGATCTGCGCATGTTTTAGAGGGGAGGGGAAGATGCCACTAGAGAGGGAGAGATTGAAGATGTGGGTGAGGGAGCATAGGATAGAAAAAGAGGGTGACCGTAGTAGTTGTGAGGGAACAGGATCCAAGGGACAATTGGTTAGGTGGGCATCCGAGAAAAGTTTTGTAACCTCTTCAGTAGTAGCCAGTTCAAAAGAGGAGAGTGTTGAATGTGCTGCTAGGCAAGGTATGTTGGGTGGGGAAGACGTATGCACAGTGGAGGTGTCCTCACAAATTGCATCGATCTTGTCTTTGAAGTGATTAGCCATCTCTTGGGCAATGAGTGAGCTAGTGGGTAGAGGGGGTGGGGGATGAAGCAGAGAGTTAAAGGTTGAGAAGAGCCAACGGGGACTGGATGACAAGGAATTAATAAGAGAGACAAAGTAGGCTTGTTTGGCAGCATGGAGGCAAGAATTGTATTTTAGAAGGGCAGTTTTATATAGGCTGAAGTCTTGCAGGCATTTGGTTTTACGCCACAGTCGTTCAAGAGCACGGCAATGTCTCTTGAGATTTCTAGTGTTGTCAGTTTGCTAGGGTAGTAGCGGTCGGGGCCTGATTCTGCATGTGGTTAGAGGAGCAAGTGCATCTAGTGATGATGAGAGCGAAATGTTGTAGACAGAGATGGCCAGGTCAGGACAGGGGAGAGAATATGTCATATAGGTGGTCAGTAGCAGAATAGAGAAGAGAAGGGTTAAAGTGGCGAAGGTTTCTACAAGTAATTGTTTGCTGCTTGGAGGGATGGGTGGTGGTGGCAAGGATACAGTGAAAGTAATGAGGTTGTGATCAGAGAGAGTAAAGGGGGTGTTGGTGAGGTTGCCAGGGTTGCAGAGATGGGAGAATACAAGGTCAAGGGTATTACCATTGGAGTGAGTGGAAGTATGTGTCCATTGGGTTAGGTCAAAAGATGAGGTTAAGTAGAGAAGTTTAGCTGTAGTTGGGCTGTTAACATTGACAGGAATGTTGAAGTCAACAAGAATAATGGTGGGTATTTCAGAGGAAGTAGGGTAGCCAGGCAGCAAAGTCATCAAGAAAGCACGATACCGGTCCTGGAGGCCGATAAATTGCTGCAATCCTCAGCGAAATGGGAGAAAACAGACAAATACAGTGCATCTCAAAAGAAGAGAGGGATGGGGGGGGACAGGAAGGACTTGGAAGGTGCTTTGTGGGGATAGAAGGAAGCCAACTCCACCTCCTTTCTGTCTGTTTGGGTCTGGGGGAGTGAGTCCAATGGAGACCACCATGGGAGAGGGCAGCAGGAGAAGCTGAGTCAAAATTTTGAAGCCAGGTTTCTGTTATGGCGAGTATGTTAAAGCCATGAGAGATGAAGAGGTCATGTACAGATGTTAGCTTGTTACAGATGGAGCGGGCGTTCCAAAGGGCGCATGAGATTGGTGGGCTGCTTTGAGGAAGCAGGGGGATAGAAATTAAACTGAGTGGATTGCGGTGGTTGCCAGAGGGGGAGGGGTATTGGATATGTGGCTTGCAGTTGGAAAATGGTGGACCAGGATTAGGAGTCAAATGTCACCTGAGACTAGGAGAAGGAGGAGGGTGAGGAAGGCAAGGTGGGAGTGGGATGTGCATGAGCGCACGTGTCTAGTGGCCCTGGTGTTTATGTCAGCATGTGGGTGCAGCAAATGCAGGAGATGATGGGTGGCATAGTAGGGAGAGGGAAGGAGTGAGGGTGATATGTGAATGCTGCAGGGAAGAGAGGAGGGGTAGAGTAAAGATAATTTGAGGATAGAAGACACCAATGTGAGAAGGAAGAGAATAAGGAGCATGTTAGTGGATAGAGAGTGGGAAACTAACTTAATATAAAATAAATGTCAAAAGCTGGTTTGCTTGTCGTCTTGCAGAGTGGAGCAGAGTTCTTGTTGTTTCTTCATCCAGCTTTAGTTATCCTGCTTTCGTTAAACTGCGTCGGTGAAACTGTGCATCACTCGGGACAGAGCCACTCAGGACAGAGCCATGATGTCTGCGCCTTGCCCCTGTCTGCGCCACCCCATAAGCTGCTTTCAATTTATAGGGAGACTAAGCAGGGACGCATTTCTCAGTTGGTCATTATTGGGTCTGATATTAGACACCTGAATATGGGGAGGAGATGGCCAGTACCAGACCAGCTACAGACACAGGCTAGGGTCGTAAAGCTAATTACCTCTCTTGATCACTCAAGCCAAATGGAGTTGAGAATCAATCACCAGTAATATTGCTATTGCAGTGTGTTTGTTATAGAGCTAGCATTAAATATAGAAGTTTAAAGATATGGCAGCAGGAGACAATTACCAAAAATGTTACAGCAAAATCAGTTCAGTAGAGATGTACAGATGTACAGGTGGATAGGAGACAATATAACCTGTAAAAGAGCAGAGAAGACATGATCAGAATTGATAACTGCGTCGGTGAAACTGCGCATCACTCATGACAGAGCCACTCAGGACAGAGCCATGATGTCTGCGCCTTGAGCCATGATGCCTGCATATTTATAATGCATGGTGTGTTTTTTTATTTTTAGGTGATGTGGATGTTGTGGAAGAAGAATCTCATTTCACCAGTGCAAGTGCACATGTCCTCATCGGGGAGATCATGGTGTGCAATCGTGTTAAAAAAAAAAATGAAGAACATCATTGATGTTTTAGGCAGAATCTAAAACACACAAAAATGTAACCATTTTGTTGTGTAAATTTTTCTTTGAAATCAAGTTTTAAAGTATAAGTAAAAGCCAAATTTTGAAGATGCACACAGTGTGTCAACATGTGCTATCTGCCATCATGGGATATCAATGTACGCGTTTTGTGGGTGCAACCCCTTCCTCGCAACTACAGTAGATGAGAGGAAGGGGTTGCACCCCCGAAACAAGTCCATTGATCCCTCTATGATGGGAGCTAGCACATTAGGCATGGGATCAGGGGGGAAATCCACATTTTGACTCGCGATTTGTGTGCATCTTCAAAATTTGGCTTTTACAGGGGTGACATCACCCCATCTGATGAAGGCAATGTCAACACAGTTTGGACATACTAATGTCTGATATTGCCTTCACTTTGTCAAAGTTGAACTTTGTAAGTTCCTGAGTTGTGTATGTTTTATAGTTTTAAACATGCCTGTTTAACCCAAAAAAGGCTATTTGTACTGTCAAACCTAAAAATGTTATACAACAAATATGTTGGTTTGTTCAAAAACCCTTTTCTAAAGAACATGTGAATGTGCTTTGAGTAAAATTTTTTACACTCAATGTGAGGCTTCTTCTTCTTCTTCTTCTTCTTGCTCAATACCAGTTTTTGGAGTTGGTGTTTACAGTGACAATGGGGGTTATTTACTAAAGGCAAATCCACTTTGCACTACAAGTGTAGTTTAAGTGCAGTTTCAGTGCAGTTTCAATGCAGTTCCAATGCACTTATAGTGCAAAGTGGATTTGCCTTTAGTAAATAATCCCCACAGTGCTCTAAAATGTGCCACAATCAGGCTGTTTTCGTGACTCAAAACAATTAATAATTCATGGTGCTGAAAAGAATCTTTTTTTTTTTTTTTTAGCATTAATGCATTACATACATTAAAACAAAAACAAGGTTTGTGTGTAGCAGACCCACAACATAATAGTTGGATGAAGAAGAGGTTGTCACCTCATGTATCAAATCAATTACGTTTGCACTATTGAAGAAAATGGCCAAAAAGAACATTGGAGAACCAAGGAGACAGCTAAAAGAAACACAAGCAGTAAATCAAATAACATATTATTTCAGTTTAGAATAAAAAAAAAAATTATTTTAAAAATGTTTCTCAAACATTTGCTGGCATATCAATGGCTCCCCTACACGCAAAGTATTCCAGATATTTTTGACGGACTTTGCGGGCCCTTTTGAGGGGGCAAGCCAGGACAGCCAGCTTCAAGTGCCTTCAGGGTTGACTGATCTGGCAATCCTGTCTCAGGCCTAACTGAGGCCACATAGTTCCAAGCATTTCTCCTTAGAAAGTTGTGCATAATGCAGCATGCAAGTACGATATGGTTTATTTTATATTCCGCCATGTGAATTGGCGTCAGGAATAGGCGGAACAGGCTGGCCATTATGCCGAAAGCATTTTCCGCTCTGGCCAGCCAGTAGTTAAAAACCCTCTGGTCCGGGGTGGGGGTCCTCATGGGGAATGGCCTCATCAGGTGTTCACCAAGCCCAAACGCTTCATCAGCGACAAAGACGAATGGTAAACCAGCCACGTTGTCTTCTGCAGGTGGCAATGCCAAGCCACCACTCTGGAGCCATCGGTAGAACTCGGTCTGAGTGATGACTCCACCATCTGACATCCGGCCATTCTTCCCCACGTCCACATAGAGAAACTCATCTGTCAACGGCACGGCCGCCAATATCATTATAATATTAAACCCCTTATAGTTGTAATAGTATGACCCTGAGTTGGGGGGTGGCACGATGTGGACGTGTTTCCCATCAATTGCCCCTCCGCAGTTGGGAAAGTCCTACCGCTGGGCAAAGTGGGATGCCACAGTCTGCCATTCCTGTGGCGTTGAAGGAAACTGTGAAGTCAAACAAGAAAAAAAAAAAATTAGTACTTTTGCACATAACATTGCAAGCAGATTAGACACAAACATTCTTGGCCAACATCAGTATAACATTTATTTAAAGGAGTATTTAAAGTCAAAAGTATAACGTCCACTTATCAGATTCCTCACCCCCTCTGATGGCCCATTTTAAAATTTAAGGGGGGGAGATATTTTGGACAGGTAAGCCTCTCCACTAAATTGAGAGCTGAATACATACATAATGTGTGTTACTTTGGCCAGGCCCTCCTTACTTATACTATTGGCAGCCCACTGGACAGGTAAGAAGTGTCATAATACAAAAATAGAAATACACACTGTACAAATTGAAGCACAATTTTACATTCTGCAATTACCTATCAAGATAATAGGAGAATCAGACTTGAAACAGTACCATTTGAAAGTATTCAGGCAGGCCCTTTCACTACATGCTTTGGTGAATTCATCCATAAATCTGACCACAAAAGAGGTAGGTATAGTGTGTATGGATTTGGCAAAGTCAGCAGATAGAGGATTAGTATGGGTTGACTTAGCGGTTGGGGGGGGGGGGAGGAGGGTTGCAAATGAGTTTGGGACCCCAAAAAAAAGCCTCTGGCACTCTGCCTGAATTTAAGGACAAAAATAACATTTGTACACATTTTAGGGGGTGTTTAGGGTAAAGCACTACAATGGAGCTGACAAAATGCATTGTTAAGTGACTAGGTTAGGTGTGTATGGGCCCAGGATAGCATGCTGGGGAGGTTAGTGAAGGCAAATATGCATAAAGGACAAAAAAAGGAACTTTAAAAACTTCCAGCATGCATGAGGACAAAGGGGACATTCACAGCATATTACAATCATGGTAATTATGGAATAATGAAATAAATACAATACATTAGCAAACATTAAATACATAGAATGCGATGTTAAAGGAGAAAACTTACCTTAATATAGTCCTTCTGCAGGACCTGAATGATGGCAGAACAGGTCTCTGGAATAATGAGTTCCAGAGCCTGGGGGGAGATGCCTGTTGAGAACTTGATGTCCTGCAGACTTCTCCCTGTTGCCAAGTACCGCAAGGTGGCGACTAGCCTCTGCTCGGGAGTGATGGCTTGCCACATGCAGGTGTCGTGCTTCATAATATAAGGTGACAGCAAAGCTAACAAACGGTGAAAAACGGGGTCAGGATTCTTTACACAGATCGCCCGCAACAAAGGCATGTGCGAGAATTGGTCACGCTGGAGTAACCAATTCTTTGTCCATGAACTCCTCCTCGCCCTGTTCATGGACTGGGCTTGGGTCAAAGTAAGAACCGTAACACCAAGCCCCCGCATAGCATGAATTCTACGATGAGTACGTTCCCGTAACATGGCTAGAAAACGGTCGGCTGGTCAGAACGAACTAACAAAACGCACTGAAAATCAGAAAGGCCTGAGAAGACCTACCTGAAAATCAGAAATGAGCGAACAAGAACCCACTGAAAAACAGATACGAACTATAAAAGAACGCACTGAAGAACAGATACGAACTGACTACACGCACCAAAAAACAGATACGAACTCACAAACACAAACTGAAGAGCAGTAACAATCTGAAAAGCACAAGGCTGAAAAACGCGAAACGTCTCTCACCAAACTTCTACTAACACGAGATAAACACGAGATTAGCAGAAGGAGCCCAAAAGGTGGCGCACTGGCTTTTGAACTTCCTTTTTCTAGTCCCGTCGTACGTGTTGTATGTCAGCGCATTCTTGCCGATCGGAATTTCCAAAAACATTTGTGCAATCGTGTGTATGCAAGACAAGTTTCAGCCAACATCCGTCGGAAATAAATCCATGGTTTGGTTGTCGGAAATTCCGATCGTGTGTACACGGCGTTACTGTTATACTGTAATGTTACTTTGTTTTATTGTTAACCATCATTTGCTTAGCAGGTACACCATTCAAATTATAAGATGAAACAATCAGCGCCACAAGTAAAAAATATTGTGATGTTTAAATAAGATAATCTTATAATAAACGTGCACAGCTGCTAAACATTCCAAGTGGTACACCACACTAATTTCAAAATGGATAGTAAATAAATAAATGTAGCGCTGTGTGTAAAATTATAAATATAAAGTGCAAATCTCTAAAATAAATAAATCCTACATATAAATGAATAGTCCATAAAATTAAAAAATGAAGAAATAAAACATGAAAAACTCTTCTTGTGATCAATGTATCCACACAATTCCATCACAGTGATTGTTCGTCCTCACACCACCACCAGTAAAAATCACCTCCCAGATGAGTCACAACTCATATGCGGATCTCCCCACAAGCTCTTTGCTCTCACTTCCTCTTCCCAATCAATGGTAGGTAATCCAGATGACTCTTTTCTTAATGGTAACTCAGCTCATTAATATCCAAAGAAACGGATCATCTCCCAGCTTGGCTCAAGATTCCATGAGTTCAGGACATGTAAATAATAAGTATAGAGAC